>NC_061513.1:66020506-66065552 GCF_022539505.1 Lolium rigidum | reverse complement strand
AACGTGTGGCCAAGTACGGAGGTGCGCCGTTCGTGGCCTTGGGCCGTCGTCGATCCAAGATCTTCCTACGCGCTTTTGCAAGCGGCAAGTGATGGTCTACAAAAAACCAATAAGGCCTACTCTTGTAGGCTTTGGAATCTCTTCAAGGGTTAGTCTTGATCATCCCTTCCGCCGGACTTCTTCACCGCCACCGACACCACGCCGTCGTGCCGGTCGGATTCAAGAGGAGCTACTACTTCCGCTGCCCGGCCGGAA
The DNA here is from genome assembly GCF_022539505.1 of Lolium rigidum. NCBI lineage: Eukaryota > Viridiplantae > Streptophyta > Magnoliopsida > Poales > Poaceae > Lolium > Lolium rigidum. Next base: position 66,065,297 of record NC_061513.1, on the reverse strand, counting down.
CGGGGAGGTGGACGTCGTCTTCATCAACAACCGAACGTGTGACCGAGTACGGAGGTGCTCGCCCGTTCGTGGCACCGGAACCGATCGTGATCAAGATCTTCTACGCGCTTTTGCAAGCGGCAAGTGATCGTCTACCGCAGCAATAAGAGCCTACTCTTATAGGCTTTGGAATCTCTTCAAGGGTTAGTCTTGATCATCCCCTCGCTGCTCCCATCTTCTAGATTGCATCTTGGCTTGGATTGCGTGTTCGCGGTAGGAAAAATTTTGTTTTCTATGCAACGTTATCCTTCATTATCATCACTAATGGATGGGGATTTAAAAGGCTATCCCAACCTATTGCGGCAGTGCCTCCAACACCCCACCGGCTCTACCAATCCATTGGCGTGCAGAAGGGAAAAGATACAGCTGACTTCCCCAGAGCCATTATAGATCTTATGGATAACGCGATATGTACGGCGGTAGAATAACTGGACGGCATTGTTCATTTAATCCTAGGGTGATATAACCCATGCAATGGAACCTCCACCATATCAACACATACCATGGTTCCATTGCCCACCACATAGTCATATTCATAATTGTAAAATAATACTTTGCTTTTCAATGCATGAGTGATAAGTATAGTACTTTGCATATTGTTTGATACAAATAATCAAATGACATGAGCAAGCGATGAACTTGCCTTTCTTGACTGCAAGATTATGCAGGCAAAAGCTTCGATACGTGATAACTCCAAATTCTGAAATACCATCATCGTCCGGTAAGTACAATGTTTAAAGAACTGGCAAAGATGCTATAATGCATAGTATGAGATGCAATCGTCCCGAGCGTAACCTAACCTCGATGGTTTAAGATGTATGAGTTGTAAAGATTTCTTTAGGGTTGGTTGCACTTTTAGAATGGTTCTCAAACAAGGTTCTTATTAGGGTTTGGTTATATTAGCATCATATCCAAGTGATATAAGACATCATAACAATCATACACATAAAGAATAGTGGTGGAACAATATTTAAAGAATAGTTGTCAATTTTAAGTTCTACGAACATGGTTGATGATTACTTATACTATACTTTAAAAGAATAACTTTTGAAGAACATGTTGATTGAGAAATAGTAAGTACTTCAAATAAGAACTAGGGCTTCTATGGTTTGATTAACATTTGTACTTCAAAAGAATAACTTTTGAAGAACAGGTTAATAAGAATAAGAACTATTTTAAATAGGAGCTATGGCTTCTAGGGTTTACTAATGGTTTCATTTAGTTTTCTAATAAAAACTAGTTGAGTCCTTTAAGTGGAATGGGTTTATATGTAGCAAGTATTGGTAGGGTTATTACCATGATTTCCCATATACATTACATCAAAGGATAGTTATTAAGATGGTTTCATAGGTTTTCTATTAGGTTTACTATGGCTTCACATTTGCTTTACTAAATAATCTCTAATGGTTTCTAAGCTAAGTGGCTTATCATTTCCTAAGTAGGGTTTAGTGGAATAGGAGCATGTGTTGTGAATTGTTACACAAGATTGGTACTAGGGTTTATCATTATGGTTCTACTAGGGTTTGATGGTTAAGGTTGATGAAAGATCGAGATATCGCCTAGAGGGGGGGTGAATAGGCAATTACAAACTCTTGCGGATTTGTCTTGTAAGAATGCGGAATTAAACTAACGTTTAGTTTACAAGCACAAACCCTAAATATGCTAAGCTCAACTAAGTGTAACAATGGCAACTAGAGCTAAGCAAGATAGGCACAAGATATATGTAGCACAAGTGATAGCAAGATATATGTACTTCAAGCACGATGGCTATCACAAGGAAAGAGAGCTCGGGTATAGAAATAACCGAGGCACGCGGAGACGAGGATGTATTCCCGTGTTCCCTTCCTTTGCAAGAAGGTACGTCACGTTTGGAGGAGTGGAGGTCCCACGAAGGATTCCCCGCGCCACGAAGGCTCACCCTATTCTCCGAACCACACCCACGAAGGATAATGGCCCTTTCCTTATGGTTAGCTTTTCCTCCGCTCCGGAGATGGCAAGCTCCACAACCACTTCACAAGCTCCACGAAGGAGAAGCCCGGGCCTCTTCACAATCTTCTTGAAGAGATCACCGGAGCACCAATCACCAAGCCAACTAGGAGGTCTCCCTCCAAGAGTAACAAGCTCACGGTCTCTCACTCGAACTAATCGTGGTGGAGAGCTCAACACTATGCAATGATGCAAAGCAAGAACACTAGAGGTGTTCAAATCCTTCACTCTCAAATCCCACCCAAACAACAAATGCTAGGATGAGATTGGAGAGGAAGAACAATGGGGAAAGTCAACAAAAGACTCCAAGATCTAGACCCCAAGAGTTCCCCTCACTTAGAGAAGAAATGGATTGGTGGAAGTGTAGATCTAGATCTCCTCTCTTAGATCCCTCAAGAAATAGCAAGAACTATGGGAGGAATCAAGAGAGAGAGCAAGTTCTTCAAATGCAACAATGGAGGAGAGAGAATAGGAAGAACTACACAGCCCAAGGTGGAAGAAGGGCTATTTATAGCCCAAGAGCAAATATAACCGTTGGGGAAAAGTTGGGCTGAGTCAACCATCGAGGAAGCCGGTCAACCGGGCCTGGGGCCGGGCCGTCCAGTCCAGGGCCCGGTCAGACCGGGCCACAGACCGGACCAGCCGGTCCAAACCGGTCGGTAGGCCGAACCCCGAGGACATCTGGTTGGCGCCCGGTTGCCGCCCGGTTGACCGGTCGGCACGCCGGGCAGGCCGGTTGGGAGGCCAGCTAACCGGGCGGCAGACCGGAACCGGCCGGCGCGTGGGCCGGTCCAACCGGGTCCCTGACTGGGTGAGCAGGAAAACATGTTTATACAAAAACTGTGATAACTAATGCTCCCGAACTCCGATTGACATGAAACCAATTTTGTTGGAAAGATAACGACGAATAGAACCCCAACAAATATGGAGACTCCTCACAGAACATTTTAGATGATTTTAGAGAGGGAGTCTCCCACCGTCAAGAAACGGTGAAGACGTCCAAACTCGAAAACGCAATAGAAGATGCATGCGGATTCCGATTTCGATGAACTTGGGCTCGTTGTAAAGCTAGCAACAAGCTCAAGAACCTTACACAGAGAAACACCAATAAGCAATACGGATATGCAAAGTATGCAAAGGATTGAGCTCCCTAAGACGATGCGATCAAGTTACCCAACCGAAAGCCCCTCTTGATAGTGCAGCTATCTATCCTATAATCCGGTCTCCCAACAACCACCTTGAGATCGGTAAAAGGAAAACCTAGCAAGGCCATACCTTTGCCTTGCGCATCCCGCTTGATCTTGATGATGGCTCTTCAAGCTCCACTCAAGCCGGAATGCCTCACTTGATCATCGTCGCTTCGTGAAGACTCACAAATGCTCCCCATACACCATGATGGTAAAGCTCTATTGATGCACATCTTCACATGTCCATCATCACCAAATGGACGGCAAGCTTCAAGTATGTGATCCACTCAAGATGCTCAACTTGAACTTGCCCAACTCAACCTTGTATCTTCTCATACTCACTTAAGATAGAGCATGGCTAATATTGAGTTCCACATAAGAACTCCATCTTCATTTCTTCTTCTTGATCATATCACATATATATCTTCATACCGATGATCTTGATGCCAATACACAATGTATATCTTTATCTTCATGACATCCATACTTGAATCCAACACATGGAGAGCAAGTAGTACCTATGGAATATTCCTTCATATAAACTCAATGAAAACATTAGTCCATAGGGGTTGTCATTGATTACCAAAACCACACATAGGGGCAATATACCCTTACAGTTGACCTTAATGGTATGATATATAGTAATATGGATCAATGGTACTAATCTAATTAACCTGTTAGGGTTTATATCTAGGTGGCACTAGTGAATTATATAGGTTTAAACTAAGTATATGGACATGAAATGATAGTCTCATGTGACTTGGTTTATGCTAGTGGATCATAAGAATGCATTCATTGGTTGTTTATTAAGTTTCTACATCTAAAGTTGAAGTGGATATAATCATATGGGCTAGTCCCCTAGGGTTTTAGGAGTGCACTAATTTAGGATGATCACATGAAATAATGGAATCAAGGTTTTACTCAAATTGAAACTAGGTTTCTAAGCTATGGTATAACTCCTAAAATGATAATTGGTAATAGAGTTGTGGTTACTAATTACTTTGAATCAAAATTAGTGATGGTTTGACATTTTATTAATCATCACAAGATTTAATAACTAGAGTAACTCTTATTCAGGTTTAATTTAGAAATCAAGGTTTAATAATATGTATTGTTTACATGTAATGTAATTATAGTTGAAGTTTTAATTAAATGGTGTTGAGAGTGGAATGAGTTTATGATTTCATGTGGGTTCTTAGGGTTTAAGAAGATGGTTGGATAAATTTATGATGATTAAACTCATTTAGCCATCATTAGCTTGAATTACTTAGAGCAGATCCTATGTGAAAGGGTTTAGGGTTTTGGTGATGCTTCACTAATTGAAGTATAAAATAGGCATGAGGCATGGCAGGGTTCTACTTGTAATCTAAATTTATACTTGTATTGAAACTCAAATTGGGTTTAGGGTTTTAGTAGTGATCACCCAAGTGATACACAACTAGGATTAGGTATGAGCATAAGCTTGGTTATGTTTAATTGGCTAGGGTTATCCTCCTCACTTAGGTAGAATTATTGTATCAAGGCAATGCTAGGGTTGTCTTAAGTGTTTGGATAGGCAAGATTTAAATACCAGATCATTACTACTCTATACAAGGCATGAGTATTGGTTTGGTTAACTACTAATGAGTTACTTATTATTTCATGAGAAGAATGAGATCTATACCTCACATATATATGTTTATCTTATCATCTCAACTTATAAGGTAAGATCATGCATTAGACATGATCCACTTATTCCTCACTAATCTCTCTTCTTTAATACTTCTCTCAACACACTCACTTAGATTCTTAGGGTTTGTGATCATCACCCAATTTGTAATGATCCAAGTATTGGCTGCATAACAATTCATTGGTGAATTATGGTCTCTCTCCAAGATTAAGTATAAGTCCATATACTTGAGTATACCTCTTTATGTTGAGCTCTTCTGAATAGGTAAGGTTCTCTAGGGTTTATGATCATTACCAAGTTGTAATTATCACAACACTTGCCTTTCTATATTTACTAGAAGAATAGATTCTTACTAAGTCAATTAGAGTTTAGTACTTGACTTATATTTATAATAACATTGGTTAGTATCAACAATTACCTCACTTGGATTTGTTTTAAATATTAAGCTAGGTTCTATTGAATGCATATTATAAGCATATGAATGGTTCTCTCCTTTCTCTCAGGTTTAATGGTATGAATTGAGAAACAAGGTTGGAATGGTCAAGGTTAATGAAGAATGAATATGAATGTTCTTGACTTGACTCAAGTATTGTAGTTGAAAAGCTATACCATGTGACTCATGGTAGGAACATTTATTTAATAGAAGACATGGATAAGATAAGTAAAGAATAGTTTCTCAATTAATGGTGTTCTTTGATTTATAGTTGAATAATTATTCATGTGTTGTTGTAAGGAATGTCATGTTGAGATCCTTTATAAGATCTTGTAGTTGATCCTTACTTAAGGTGTTGTTTGTTGTAATTCTACTACTATTTGATCTAGCCCATAGATCAAATCATCTCTACCCAAAACAAGGTTTTAGCAAAGATCACAGTGAAGTTTATAGCGCTTGACTTGATGATCTACTTCAGTTCCAGCAAGTCAAGTGAAACTTCGATTCATCGTGGTAAGTTTTATTTGAAGCGCGAAAATTCCCCGGATTTTCTATGCATGAATGCAATGCACACTTCGGTGTTCTCTCATTTTGTAACCTCTAAACCTGGGTTGTAATGGTTGGATGATCGGACTAGATCATCCAAATAGTCCTCTATAATTAAGTAATTTTCATAGTAGATCAATGGAGTCTTATGGTCTCACAATCCTGGGTTGGTATGAGTCTCAGCCCCACTCCTTCTGTAGATTGAGGGTTAGAGCTAGTGGCACTGCTCACAATTAACCATGTATGGTTGGTTAACAAATGCAAGAAGTAACGGGGCAAGAGAAAGACAAGACGGTCGCAAGGCGGCTCTGAAACCCATCTAGGGTTCCATCCCTCTTACCGGCGGCACTGCCGGTCCGCTCCGCCTCCGGTGCCCTTGGAGCCTTGGAGGTGTGGCAGACCGCGACCTCTCGCCAACAGGAAGGTTTCAATTCTTCGTTTAGTTTGTTTTCAGTCTCTTCTTCAGGATGGTGAGGCGGCGACTACTTTCTAAAGTCAGAATATGGTCCTTCTTGTCTTATCCTCGCTCCGGTGGTTCATCTAGCACCAACGAAGGGCGTGTGGAGTTGTGTGTCCAGCGGATCTCTCGTGATCCAGTCGTCTTTCGTGTTCGATTGTGTGGTTTCAGGTCAGTTTCTTCCGATCTACGGTTGTCATCATTAGCGATGGTTGCTGCTCTAGTGCGCTGGTCATTTGAGGCCTTAGCACGATGATTTCCCTTATGTCTACTACAACAAGCTCTACTACGACAAGCTTTGTCTGGCTTCGGTGATGGAGGGGCGAGGACGGTGGAGCGCCTTCGGCTCGCGCTAGTGTCTGTAGTCGTCGCTAGGCGGTCGAATGACCTACTTGTATTTTTTATTACTTTTGGGTATCTTTGTACTATTGATGATTATTAATAAACTGGTAGATTTTTCGCAAAAAAAAGCAAATGCAAGAAGTATCAAATAAATTGACAACATTGATTTTTTGAATCTAACTCATATCTGTAAAACAAAGGGTTTTGGGAACTGCTCGACACCCAATATGGGTGTGGCTATCTCATATATATATGGGTACCAAAGAGGTACAATACAAGACATATACAACGCTACGTATATACAGTCTAACACCCTCCCTCAATCTTAACTATGGTCTGAAGTACAAATCAAGTTAAGATTGCGCCTACAACCTACAAACTGTGGCTCGTGGAAGAGGCTTCGTGAAGATGTCGGCAAGTTGATCTTTGGAGGAGATAAACTTGATACGGAGTAGCTTCTTCGCAACACGTTCCACGACAAAATGATAATCCACTTCAATGTGTTTCGTTCGGGCATGAAATACCGGATTGGATGAGAGGTATGTAGCACCGATGTTGTCACACCAAAGGACTGGAGACTGATGTTGAGATACTCTCAATTCTCTCAATAAGGACTGTACCCATATGAGTTCAGCTGTAGCATTAGCAACTGCCTTTTATTCAGCTTCAGTACTACTGCGAGATACTGTAGCCTGCTTGCGAGCATTCCAGGCGATCAAGTTAGGACCAAAGAATACTGCATAGCCCCCCGTGGATCGCCTGTCATCCGGATTGCCAGCCCGATCCGCATCGGAGAAGGCGAAAAGGACACATGATGGAGCCGGTTGAAGAAGCAGACCATACGAGGCAGTGAGGCTGACATAGCGCAGAATACGCTTCACAGCTGACCAATGAGACGTCCTGGGTGCATGAAGATACTGACACACACAGTTGACGGCATAAGAAACATCAGGTCTGGTGATAGTGAGATATTGCAGACCTCCAACAAGACTGCGGTACTCAGTAGCATCATCAGGCGAAAGGATGTCTCCATCAAGAGCAGACATGCGATCAGTTGCAGACATAGGAGTGGTAGCATGTTTACACTTCAACATGCCAGCACGACGTAGCAAGTCCAGAGAATACTTCTGCTGTGTGAGAGTCAGCCCAGCAGAAGACCGTGAAACCTCTAGACCAAGGAAATAGTGCAGCGCACCCAAGTCCTTAACAGCAAAATCACCACTAAGTGAAGACACAAGGCGATCAGCAACATCATCCGAAGAACTGATAAGTATGATATCATCAACATAAACCAGCAGGTACATCGTAACCTCAGGACGCTGAAGAAGAAACAATGAAGTATCAGCAATGGACGGAACAAACCCATGAGCTCAAAGAACGGAGCCAAGTCGTGCATGCCAAGCACGAGGAGCCTGCTTAAGTCCATATAGAGCCTTACCAAGGCGACAGAGGTGCTGAGGACGAGTAGGGTCAACAAAGCCTGGAGGCTGACGCATATAAACCCCCTCCTCGAGAATGCCATGCAGAAACGCATTCTACACATCAAGCTGACGAAGGAACCAACCTCGAGTAACAGCCAAGGAAAGCAACAGGCGAATGGTAGTGGGCTTGACAACTGGACTGAATGTATCTTCATAATCAAGACCATACCTCTGTTTAAAGCCCTTTGCAACCAAGCGTGCCTTGTAGCGTTCAATAGAACCATCAGCATGCTTTTTGACCTTGAAGACCCATTTGGAATCAATGACATTGACTCCAGACACAGGAGGAACAAGACGCCAAGTATCATTCTTCAAGAGAGCCTGAAATTCCTGCTCCATTGCGAAGCACGCCGTTGAGGAATACCAAGAGCAGCCTGAAAATGACGAGGCTCAGCAGTGGGATCAGCAGTGGCATCAGCGACACAAGCAGCAATCCAGGCAACAGTTCCATCTGTGCGTTCCTTAGGCCGAAAGATCCCAGCCTGACTGCGCGTGCGAGGTCCACGAGCGACAGGAGCTGGCGGTACTGAAGAAGGCGAGTCAGAGGCCGAGTCTGGCGCAGGAGATGCAGAGACCGGCGACACCAGCCCTGGCGAGGAGGCCGGCGATGACGGGCCGGACACAGGAGTCCCAAGCGGCGGCGGGGAGCTAGGCGATGGTGGGCCGAGCAGAGACGGCCCAAGCGGGGCCGCGGCGGATACGTCCAGCGCCGACGCTGGGCCTGGCGAGGCAGGCGACGCGGGCGGCGTCGCGGAGGGAGCTGCCGCAGCAGCGGGCTGGGGGGCGCGACCCGACATGCATGGGGCATGCACGGGAAGAGCGTCCTGGACGTGATCCACGTCATCGTCCGGCGCCTGATCATCCAGGAGCTCAAGTCGAGCGCCGCGTCCGATACCTGCAGCATGGTTAGGAAGCAACGCAGGAGTATATGCAGCATCTACAAATTGATCAGGCGACGGTGTAATGGAACGCACAGGTGGTATGGGTGTAGAAGAGTTGTTCGGAAGTGCGGAAAAAGGGAACACATTCTCATCAAATACCCAAGGAAAACGCACTTTTTAGACCGAAACTCTAGCTTACGTTTGTTATATGGGCGAAGATGAGGCCAACAAGCACACCCAAAAACTTTGAGAAGTGTATAATCTGGGAGTTCATTGAGCAAGAGTTCAAGTGGGGTTTTCATTTGTAGAAGTCGTGATGGAAGCCTATTTATTAAGAAACAAGCCGTGGAAAAAGCATCGCTCCAAAACCGAAACGGAACGGAGGCATGAGCTAGTAAGGTGAGGCCAGTCTCTACAAGGTGGCGGTGTTTCCGTTCAGCGGCACCATTCTGTTGATGTGTATGAGGACAAGACACACGGTGCAAGATCCCAAGCTTACTAAAGAACGAGTTGAGGTTGTGATACTCACCCCCCAGTCGGACTGAACATGAAGAATTTTATGCTTAAGAAGACGCTCAACATGTGCTTGAAACTGAATGAAAACATCGAACACATCAGATTTACGCTTAATAAGATAAAGCCAGGTGAATCGACTGTAAGCATCAATAAAACTGACATAGTAATTATGGCCACTAACAGATGTCTGGGCAGGACCCCATACATCAGAAAACACAAGCTCAAGAGGATGTTTAACCACACGGCTCGACTCTGAAAACGGAAGCTGGTGACTCTTGCCTTGCTGACAGGCATCACAGATAGTCTCTACACTTTTATTGGACACAACTGGAAGTTCATGACGATGCAGAACATGGCGAACTATGGGAGCAGCAGGATGACCGAGGCGTGCATGCCAGTGTGTAGAGGACACACGCACACCACTGAACACCTGGGGAGCATGCGGCGCAGGGGGCACATCAAGCGCATATAGGCCATGGCGAAGATGACCTCTAAGCAGAACGGCTCTCGTGTCCCGATCCTTGATGAAAAAATGAAAACGATGAAATTCAGCAAGGACATTATTATCACGAGTAAGTTGAGGAATAGACAACAGACTACGTGTGGCGGAAGGAACACGAAGAACATTACGGAGATGCAAGTGGCGAGAGTTATGTGCGAGAAGGGAAGCCTGACCAACATGTGAGATGCGCATACCTGCTCCATTGGCGGTGCGAACCTGATCATGACCGCGATATGGCTCCTGGGTGGAGAGCTTGCCCATCTCACTTGTCAGGTGATTAGTAGCTCCCGTGTCCATGTACCATGACGAGTCAATGGGATAGGACGGAGTATATCCGTGCTCCTGACCCGTCACAGCAGCAGCAGCCTGCTTGTCGTTGCCCTTGCCATTGTTGCCGATGCCGAGGAAGTCTTGCTTGAAGCGCCGGTGGCAGCGAGAGGCGATGTGGTTGTCAAGACCGCATAGCTGACACGCTTGTTGGGCGCCGCATGAGGGGCAGCAGGCACGGGGGCGATTCCCGCCCGTGACAGGCGGTGCGGCGGACCGCTGAGGCTGCTGAGGCCCGGGCGCCGGCTTGCCACCAGCCGGCTTCTGTGGCTTGCCGCGAGCAGCGGCGTTGGCGGCGGAGAAGCTCGGAGAGGCATGTTTCACCTTGACGCGCTGTTCACGACTGAGGAGGCGCGAGTAAAGCTCGCGGCGTGGCAATGGATCATCGCGGCCACTGATGTTCTCAATGAGATTGTCATAATCATCATCAAGTCCATTCAGAACATAGGTGGTGAAGTCCTCAGAGCGAAGCGGCTGTCCAATGGAGGCGAGTGTGTCGGCGAGGCCGGCCATCTTGTTGAAGTAGTCCGTGATGCTGCTGTCATGGAGCTTGGTCTCACCCAGTTCGGTGCGAATAGCATGAGCACGCGCCTGTGATTGTGAGGCGAAGCTGCTGTGAAGCGCCGTCCACGCATCCCGCGACGTAGAGGCGAAGAGAACGGGCGACGAGACACTCGGTGTGAGCGACGACTGGATAGCAGAAAGGATGGCCTGATCTTGGGCCACCCATGTGTGATGCGCCGGGTGATACGGCGGCGGGCATGGGAGCGAGCCATCGACGTACCCCTCCAAGTAACGACTCCGAAGAAGCGGGAGCACCTGCGCGCACCACGACAAATAGTTGTCCGGCGTGAGCTTCAGCGAGAGGAGGTGCGAGAAGTAGAAGGGCGACGGTGTCGTCGGGTCAGTATGGGCCGGCGATGGCGGTGCGTAGAAATTCGCCGGCGGGGCCACCTCCATGGATGACACAGGGGCAGGGATCGCCGAGGAAGCTCCATAGGGCAGGGCGGCTCCATCATACGTCGCCCCAGGATAGGCGCCATAGGGGGCGATCGGGGCAGCCGGGGCCCCGTAGGGCGTTGTAGAGGCGGCCCCATAGGGCGGCTGCTGATGCACCGCATAGTTCTGCGGGGGCGGCGCGGCATATTGCTGCGAGGGCAGCGCACCATGGGCACCGTAGTGCGATGGAGCGGCGGCGCCGTAGATCGGCGCATACTGAGCGCCGTAGGCCGGCGGCGACAGAGGGCCACCATACGACGGCAAAGGCGCGTTGGTCGAGGAAGTCAACCCACCGTGGGCGATCGGCGGCGACGGATCACCCTCATCACCAGGGCCGGCGGCGGCGGATGAAGAGGCCGACCCGGCTAGGGCACCCGGAGGTGCGACACCGGGGGCTGGCCACCACATAGCGAGCGGCCGGGAGGCGAGGAAGGGCGAGGCAGGAGCAGCCGGAGCAGCCGCGGCAACGGCAGGAGCCGGTGCGACGGCGGCGGCAGCGGGAGCCGATGCGATCGGCACGGTGGCGGCGGGGGCAGCGGAAGCCATCGTAACCTAATCTGATACCATGTAAAACAAAGGGTTTTGGGAACTGCTCGACACCTAATATAGGTGTGGCTATCTCATATATATATATGGGTACCAAAGAGGTACAATACAAGACATATACAACGCTACGTATATACAGTCTAACAACATCCACCCATTGATTAGTAAATAATATTTTACCTTGTATAGTTGCCAAGTTCGATAATTACATTGAACTAGTAGACCTACTGTCATGAATTTGGATCTTAGACGTGTAGTGTGGTATATACATCATGTTCCGCTGTTATGAATAAATTCAGAATTCTTCATGACTTTATTAGTAGTCTAATTGTGCATTAGTCCCACTAGAGCACCCAAATTGGAAGCACTAAACATTATATATATTATATGCATTTTCTCTTGCGTTCTATTTCTTGCGTGAAAAGACGATAATCATATAACGAGTTGGACGGATGCAGAATAAGAGTGAACTAAATGTTTGGTCAACGCAATCCTAAAATGTAGCCTAATCCGGATAATATTAGTTCGTGTCCACCGCTGCAAGTTGACTTTGAATCGATCATCATGCAAGCCACTAATCAGTTCATTCACATACTATCTTCTAAGCTATGACATCACTATACTGCCGTTCCACCGGATGACCAGCTTATGTTGAATTAAATAGTGCTATGAAACTTGTTCTCCAAGCCTGAAAATACAAATGTCACGCTGATGACACTGACGTTAATGGCTTCCGGAGGGAAATGTCAAACCTCCCATGTTGTAGTATCCACTAGAAATTTAGTGACATTGACTGATTTATCTGTGGCCTATTTTCAGCTCTGGCATGTGGTTAGAAGATGAGCATGAAATTTATCAGTGTAATAAACAAATTCGAAGGGTTGTTGGCACGGATATGCTCATATTCGTCCAAGTCAAAGAAGCACCGATACGGCAAAATGGATGGCGTACTTGATAGCAAGACATAATCAATCAGAAAAAACGAGATTAAAATTCTTTGCCTACAACCAATCAAATTGTAGAATCGCACCGGTTAGAAGATGAACATTAAAATTCTCTGTGCGTGTAGTCGATCTATATATACCCCTCGTCCCCTCTATCCCTTACAGCCAAACACCAACAAGGCGGCAACACAAGAAAACTTCAAAAAAAAACTGAACAAGACACCAGCAATGGCCGGAGGAGGAAACGGCGAAGTGAAGCTGCTCGGCATGTGGGCAAGCCCGTTCGTCCTGCGAGTGCGGCTGGCGCTCAGCCTTAAGGGCGTGAGCTACGAGTACGTCGAGGAGGACCTCAAGAGCAAGAGCGAGCTGCTCCTCAAGTCCAACCCCGTCCACACCAAGGTGCCGGTGCTGATCCACAACGGCAAGCCCGTCTGCGAGTCGTCGGTGATCCTGCAATACATCGACGAGGCCTTCGCCGGCATCGGCCCTTCTCTTCTCCCGGCGGATCCCCATGACCGTGCCGTTGCTCGCTTCTGGGCCGCATACATTGACGACAAGGTATATTTCTTTATAGGATATGTAGATCTCACGTCGGCCGATATACGTTGTGTCTGGGTATTTTGAGCGTCTTGTTAATGGTTTCATCGGCGCGGTTTTGTGCATAACTTGCAGCTCCTGAAAGCGTCGAGCCAGGCGTCGAGCGGCAAGACGGAGGAGGAGAAGGCGGAGGGAGCGAAGCAGGCGGCCGCCGCGGTGGAGACCCTGGAGGGAGCCCTGAAGGAGTGCTCCAAGGGCAAACCATTCTTCGGTGGTGACAGTGCTGGGTACGTGGACCTCATGCTCGGCGGCCTCCTCCCTTGGGTTCACGTGGGCGACGCGGTGAAGGGCGTCAAAACCTTCGACCCTGCCACGACTCCGCTCTTGGCCGCGTGGGCGGACAGCTTCGGCGCCTTGGACGCGGTCGAGCCGGTCATGCCGGAAGTCGGCAAGCTCGTTGAGTTTGCCATGGCGATGATGTCTCACGCCGCCGCTGCCGCCGCTGCAACTAACTGAAGAAGCATACCTCTCCTTTTTATGCATCTATGCTCAATCGTGTCGTGTGCCCAACGTTCAGAGATTCCTTGTGGTTTCTATATCTTTTTTGCGACTTTTTATGGAGCTTGTGTTCGTGCTTTTCGTCTCTCGTACACCTGGATCAGATGTAAATTTGCTTCGATGAATCTTGGAGTCTACACAGTGCAATTCTTACATATGCCTAAGAAAATCATAGCCAGGATCTCTGAAATTTCAGTACTACTATTGTTGCCAAAGCCTGGGCCAAGCATGGTGGCTTTACCAGATCTATTGATATTTGACAGCATAAAGTTAGGAATTTCAGGAGGTTGGCTAGGGGATGGAGGGACGGGGCTTGCCTGTGCCCGCCTCGTGTGGTCATCCGTGCGGCATCGCGCTTGGACGGCATCCAGCGGCTCCGACTCCCGTACCCTCAGCTCAGGATTTTTCGAAAAAAAACAAAACAAAAGACGACACGATCCCACCCGTATGTTCTCTTGTATACGCTTGCTCATCTATCCCCATCCGTATGTTCTTCCCCGGTCTGAACTCGAGCTGAAGCAGTAGAAGCTCAGCCGTCCAGCCAGACCTTTGGCCATGCCCCTGTCCCTCCGGCCAGACGTTGGGCCATGCCCCGCCGTCGACGAAGTATCTCTCCGCTCCGCCCTCCACCTCGGGGTCAAAGCTTTGGAGCCTCGAGCGAGACCACGGCTCTGTCGCTGCGGCGCCGGCGCCCGTTCCTGGCAACCGCATCCCCTTGCGATGAGCTCCTCCTACCAGCTATCTGTGGCCCAGGTGGTCTCATCAGACGACAGTGCAAGATGCAGGACAAGGGTCGACTGGGGTTAGCGGAGGTCGGACTACTCTCGCGGCAGTGAGGCGCTGCCTGGCCGTGGCGGCGAGCCCCCCAACTAAGGAGGCGCTCTCGTACTGTCCATGAAATTCATCGACATTAATCCCATCATAATGCCCATGATTACTTGAATAATTTATCAGCGACTACAGCTGATTGCTGCTTCGTTCAATTGGAGTCTGTGTACGATTCCTGCGCTGTTCAATTGGAATTTGCCTGTGGATGTCTTCCCGCAAGATGGGATCAGTGATCTCGTATTTTCTGTTTACTTTTGTTGCTGTGCTTGTATTACGGAAGGATTCGTGTACAGGAGAGCATACGGACGGCGGCTGCGTCGTCCTTTTTTTCATTTTTTTTTTCCGAAAAATCCTGAGCTGAGGGTACGGGAGTCGGAGCCGCTGGATGCCGTCCAAGGGCGATGCCGCACGGATGGCCGCACGAGGCGGGCACAGGCAAGCCCCGTCCGGGATGGAGTGCTAATGTGCAAGCTATTTTTAGAAAATATAAAAGGATGACAGAGTACGATGAGTTAGATATTACAAGTTTTAACTCCTGATTTGCCGTCCAGACAAGCTGCCGCGGTATGTCATGCCCTCTTGCAGTGATAATCATAATTGTAAGCTAACAAAACATGCTTTTTTAGATTAACCACAGATTTCAGCTAGTGAAGAAGTGTTTTGCTGTAAGAAAAAACAATGTCCGCCATAGATGTATGCCATCTTAACATTTCCAAATTCAAAAAATTCAGCGTCTCTTTCGATTAAAGACGGCGAAGGAAGAAAATCACATCTTTAAAACATAGCCAAGAATTCTTGCCGATAGGGTCAACCAATATGCTGATTCATCCAAGCAGGTAAGAGTTAACAAACAAAAGGGACAAACAAAACATTTCGAGAATACGGTAGCTCCATGGCAACTCACCCATCACCATCAGAAGCTTCCACAAGGACAGAAAACACAACTGTGTTTTCAGACAGTCAGAAGCGTGTTTCGTCAGACCAACTAACTTTTTGTTTGAGGGATTATCACTGTTCAACTTAGTTGGTCTTACATTTCCAACAGACCATTCCAATCCCCATCAATTTCTCTGCGAAAACCAGATCATAACATTCCACATCTATCCTTTTCATAATCATATAGTAGCACGTAATTAGATTCCATTACAAACGCTACCGAGAGCATCATAAATTTGCTTGCTTGTTCCTTCATCATCGCAGTAAATAACGGTTTTTTCAGACGTTATCTTCACCAGAGCATCTCCCGGACTAGTAACCAAAATAGAGCGCTCAGAACCTACCAAACCAACATCATCTACAGAAAAAGCACATGACATCCCCTTCTCTCGCAACGCCGACAAAACATGGCCTGCATCAACAGCTCCCCAGTGCATCAACGGCCGCTTCGTTTGGTCATCAGACTGATCCTTGGGAGCAACCAGCATATACTGTCCGTTGCTGAGATGGAGCTTTGCTCTCAACCTAGCGACAGCAACAGTCCCGTCCAGCTGCCTAGGCTGCAACCTAAGGGCCACGTTGGCTGCGAGTCGCACCTTGAATTCTTCTCGTGTGTTCGGGACCTCGATGGTCTTGCCCTTGGAGTAATACAGGCATGGCCATGGAGCGCCCTCCTTCAGTGGGCACCGTAACTTCATTTCTTCAGGAAACTGCACAGGGAAGTAAAGCATAACTAACTAATCGCTGGCTTGGAGAAGAGTAGCTCCACTGGATGGATGCAAGAAAAATAAGCAATAGCATACCAGAATAAGCTTCGGTTTGAGAACTGTCAGTAATGGATTAACTTTCCACGCCCTGTCAACAAGAAAGTCAAGTTTTTCATATACATGTTCTGCTTTGGTAATATGAATTAGAAAGCATAAGCTTCGACATTGCAGCATACTTTATTCCAGAAAGGAAAGAACACTCGAGGATCTGGATTGAGACAGGCATGAAAGGCTTAAGAGCTAACTCATTATCAACTCCTTGCTGCAGATAAAATAATTATGAAATTAGCATTACAGTGCAGTCAAACTATGCTAGGTTTGATACAAAGATTAGACACTTGTTTACTTCCAAAATAAGAAGATTTCGTTTATCTGCATGCCACCGACGAAGCAAATGGACGACTGTGCCATGCCTGAGGCTCAAGTCTGGACAAAATACAATGCAAGGCTCCTTCCATGCTGCCCTGACATGATTCGAGTGTTGTTACACAGCAGAAAAAAAAAAGGAACAGCAGATCAAAAGTAACTGAAGTCCAACTGTTCAAGTGAGCTCATATTTGAATACAGAACATGAAATGTTCCATAAACGATGCTATACATAACAATCAAATATTGTTGGGCCTGTGTAAATTAACATACAACCAAAATAAGAAACAGGCAGTACCTAGCTTCTATAAGGAGAGTAGAAATGTAGAATACAAGAACAAGTAACAGTTTTGGTCCTAAACAAAACGATCTTAAGGTTACCTATCATGTATAATTTTGTATAGTGGTAAAAACTAACAGACAAATTTTTGATAAACTTCTTACAGCATGCCCTTTGAGTATAGATGAGGGAACATAAATAACTTCCCTTCCTTCAAAAGCTCCACATGGCCAAATAATGCCTCTCCTGAGAATAGCTGCAGGATAAACAAAGTTCCAGTAAGACCATGTTAAGTTCATATGGCAAGACTCCAAGACTAGCATAGTGAGAAGGGACTGACCTTTTCTTGGCGTGGCTTGCATAGCCATTCTGGCACAGCATTGGTAAAGGCAATCATTTTTTCTGCTGCACCAGAAATGATAAATATAGGTACCTGACTCAAACAGGAACAAAATGTCAGACCAAAACAACAGATGAAAAACATGAGGGAAAACAAATGGGTGATATACAGAGAAAATATAGTGATTTGGAACGGGCCTATTGCTTCATGTTGTAGAACTAAAGAAGGAGCTCAATATTTAATATGACTACACTGTAGAATTAAACACCCTTTGTACCACATGCATCTCTAAATCCTCTTTTTAATGCCAATTATCAAACAGCCAGTTGAATGTGAGTCAGGCATTGTCAACTTGACATTTAACATTAGCGAAACCATGCATATCCTAAACAAAGTATATGCTGGTGCTCACAAAGTGCATTAAACAGAGTACAAACATATTTTAACAATATTTAACTAGTCCCGCTTTAATTGAGGTAAACATGGACAGAGGGCATTAAGCATGCAGAATACAAATATATGATGATACTATTTTAAACAATGAATCCGCTATATGATTACAAGGGGTTAATGACTGCAATTACCTTCACGTCGAAAGAATGTAGAGTTTCTGACATAAGCTCCAAGATTAAGAGAATAACACCAAGTCGTTCTATTGGTACTAAAACAGAACCTCCAGATTTTATCGCATCTATTATAGATGAACATATGAAGCTGATTCTCTCAATCTCCTCTGCAATGTCATCATTCTTACACAGGGTCTGGACGTTTTCATCCTCACCAACACCATCATCCCTTGAAGATTTGAAGTAACATTCGATGCAAAAGAAATGCAGAGAAGGTTATTATTAACACATATGCAAGTCATAAGAAACAGAAGTGAAACAAACTAGCATACCTTGACACTGAGTCATCACAAAGCATTGCATTCTCACCCAGATTCTCATCATCCTCATCCATGACATTAAAGGATGAGAAATCCGAAAACAAAATAACATCATTTTCCTTCAGCGAGTTATAGTCACAATCTAAGGCATGGGCTGACACAAACACTGTGCTTGGCAAGTAGGTAATACTTGCTCTTGGACCTTCTAATGACCAGGCACAATTGCCAAGCTCCAGGCCAGAACTAGAGGCTTTCAGCATCAACATGCCATTGAAGCAAACCTCCTGACCGTATTTGATAGGCTGGATTTTCTGCATGCATTCTTCTATGTTTGCTGCACTGCCAAATAGGTGTACCCCAGTTAAGAGAAGAAAAGCAGGACGATAAAAGTCTAGGAGAGTGTCATGAATATTGATGTCATTATGAAGTAGTGAATCTTCTATGCAGTCATATAACTGAACTGAATGGCAACCATATGGTCCAACCTCACATACTTTCTTATAATACTCCCTCCGGTTCAAAATACTTGTTTAAAAATGAATGTATCTACACACTAAAACATGTCTAGATATATCTGTATTTGGGAAATTATTTTGAACCGGAGGGAGTAACTGAAATATAATCGGCTCTATTTGCATGCAAGTGAGATAGTAAGCATATGGAAGCATGTGGATCGTCAGTTATAACCAAGACGACTGGTCTAACACTGAGATTGATTACTACTACTAGGGATGTAATATGTTATCAGTCAAATAATGTCTGATATGCGACCAGGAGCACGAGACTATGCGCCATCATCGAGTGCCCCTTCGCCAAGCAGATATGGCATGAGACCCTGGCCTGGTTGCGCATTCCATGCCGAACACCTGAGGACGCGGACGAGTCCATCTTCACTTGGCTTGACGGCGTAATGCATGCGGCTCCGAAGCCTCTCGCAAGGGCCTGGGGTCTGCTGCGCTACTCATGCCATGGATGCTATGGAAGCACAGAAACGATTGTGTCTTCGAAAGAGGACGGCCCTCAGTCGACGACCTGATGTGCAAAGTCAAGGACGAAGCTGTGCTTTGGGCGCAAGCGGGTGCCATAGGCCTTGGTGTTGTGTTGCCAACAACCTGGGACGTTCACTAGGCTTTTTTTGTTCCAAACCTGTAGCCCACCTCCTAGGAGGCTTGTAAACAACTTCTCTTTCTATTCAATGAAATGAAACGCAAAGAGTCCTTTGCGTTTTCTTGAAAAAAATAATTGTCCTATCAGAGGCGACTTCAAATTTCAGAGTCATTCATGGATTTCAAGTAATTCTTAGTTTACATAAAGTATCCATGTTACAACTTACCATATAGTTACAAATAAATTTTGGTATCCATTAAAATTCCATATTTGCTACCTGGCTAGTAAACTATCAGAAATTGACTGTTGTCAACTTTAGAATTTGAGGATAAGCCAAAAACTAAGACGCAATTTTGTATAGAACTAAGTTGCCCTTGAATAATAAGATGTAACTGTTTTCATGTGACTTTTTTATTCAGGAACATCATTTAATTGAAATCAAAATCTAAAATGACATTTTGCAGATAATATTGTCCAGCTTATCAGATGGTTTGATACTATATGCTTCTATCACAACCTGAAGATTAACCAACTTTAACTAACAGCTGGGAACTATATCTAAAGGTCAAGGAAAGCTGAACATGTTTTTAAGCTTTCAGATAGATTGCTGCACAACTAAAATACTGTATATAACAGATGCCAGATGATGCAATTCAGCACATATGTCGCTTATCAAAAAAATGTACCTGTACAGAGGCATTAGAGGAGATAAATCATTCCGCTCATCTTCAATCCCTATCTTCTGCAACATTGACATGAGTTTACTTTGTTTCTCCCCTTCCATCCACTTGGGTATCCCATCCATATCAGGTCCATAGAAGCTTACAAACTGAGAGTGCATCTCCACCAGCTCCGCCATCATTAGCTTTCCAATCTTTGAAGCTACCTCTGTAACATAAACCTACCATGAACAACAGTCAGTAACCACACACTATATTTCATATTGGGCTCTAGTGCCTACCTAGGGAGGTGGGGTTTCATCCGAAAGAAAATTTTACAGCTAACATCATATATTTTGATCCGTCGGTATTCATATTTGAGCAAAGTTTTCCATTCTTGTTTTAGGGGGAAAAAATCCCAAATATACCGACCACTAAATTCCATTTTGTCTTCAAGGGACATAACATAAGGATGTAAGTTATCTGCAATCATGAGTAAAAGCCATCGACCACGCCTCTGTATTCATACATGACTGGACTTCTTTACAAAAATCAAGAAAAAAAAACAAGTCCAGTTGTTCTGACCCTGTTATAAATCTTAATTATGAGCAAAAAAACTGAAGGAGAAACAACGATCTAGCTTATATGTCTTCAGATTATTCGATTCTGCATTCGGCAGGCTTCTTAAAGATGATCTGAATAGCTATTGATTAGTGAATAATGGAAAATCATGCACTGGCAACTGTTTCAATCATGCAACCCCTCGTCACTAGGAAAGAAACAACCGTTCAAACTCCGAACACAAGCTGCAGACCAAACAAGTGCCAGTTTGCACCCTAGAGAGTAGCAGTCCAGCAAAGATGGGGGACGCACCTTTGTGTTCGCGAAGCTGGGGAGCCGGGTGAGGAAGGGTAGCCCAAGCATCCCCGTGGCAGATGACACGAGCACGGCATCCACGCCACCTGCTTTGGCAGCTGCAGCCACCGCTGGTGACCAGTAGTACGGCACTGCGCAGATGAGGTCCCCTGCATCACCGGATCCCGCGTCGAGGGGCACCGGGGCAAATGCAGCGAGGCACGAGAGATCGACGGGGCAGTCGAGCAGGAGGCGAAGCCCTTCCAGCTCCAGCAAGTGGCTCGCTGGTGCATGGTAACCGCCGCCGCTGCCGGGAGAGGCCAAGCAGGTCTGTTATGAGACACCAGCGTTCACATCAGGTGATTGGGGTTTGACGACAGAAAGAGACAGAGTTGGCACTTACCAGTTTCATGGCGGATCAAGGATTTTGAAGCAGGGTGGCCCACCTTCATACAAAAATGTGACACAAATAACACATGCAAACATATTAGTATTGAATATAACGATAGCATTATTGTCTTATGGACATAACAGAAAGTGCAATTAACTCTGAATGTTGCATAAAAGAAGCCTACATACCTCAATTTCTCGGGCTTACACCTTGCATGGCTATGGAAGTATCGATAATATCATCTTCGTTCACTTTGGACATTTTGAGTATCTATCAACAATCAATTCTATCAAAAATCAATTCATTGGAGCATCTATCTACAATTGAATCTATCAATAATAACCTCTACATTTGAGTACTAGGCAGACACAGGAAAAAACTTGAGGGTGGGCACACCTCAAAAAACAAATGGTGCTCCTCCAATTGTGATAAAAGTTTGCTAACTGTAAAATATATAGCCACTCAACTATCAACATTGAAGTTCAAGCAAAATAAAGAGCTCACCGAGATGATTGAAACATTTGAACCTATCATTTTTCCTCATATCATCAATAAAGATTTTAAGTTGGAGATCAAGTCTTACCAACTCCTTTTCATTTCTCGAGAAGTGCAGAAATTTGGTTTTTGCTATTCATTTCTACACAACAGAAACATTCAAACATATATGTGACATCTTATCCTCTTCATTTTCTTGCGGGGATAATCCTATTCATTTCTACAGACGTCAAACTACCAATTGAACCAATGCACATGTCATTTTAACAGTAGCACAAAGAATAGGAACAATTTTAACAGAAACGTAGAGAATAGCGGCAATTCCCCTTCACATATCTGCGGTGATTTTGAGGGGAGCCGGTCAGCGGGGATCAGACCTGCATAGGAGGCAGACATGAAGTGGCGGCCGGCGGGAAGAGCTGCTGAAGGCGGACACCGGCTGGCGTCCGGCGGTACCGCGGCGGCCGAGCACTGCCTAGCGGTCCAGCCAGAGCCAGGAGCGACCGAGCGGGAGCAGAGGAGCGGTGGCCCGAGATAGCAAGCTGAGGGAGGGGCGAGGGCGGAGCAGCCGGCGGGGGGAGGGGAGCGGTCCGCAGTCGTAGTCTTGGTTCGTCGATGCGGCGACGGCGGGGAAATCGTGTCGATGCGCTGCGCTGGGCTGTCCCTGCTCTCGCCTAGGGCCTAGGGCTAGGGAGTAAGGAACCAAGGTCTAGGGGAGGTGGGGAATGGCAGACGGCAGACGCCGGAGAGACGGATAGGAACTGCGAGCCGAGGTCGGGGTTCTCGCCGGAGAAGCGGTGACGGCGAGTTGCCAGCGGGGGTGGCGGCGGCGTGGCACAGGGATGCTGTCCTCGCCCGTGTCTTTGCCGCGAGACTCTCACTTCGCACGCGACGCTAGAGAAAAGATAGTAGGCCTTAACTAAGCAGGCCAGGCCCACATAGTTTCATTGTTTACTAGCCCCGAATGAACAGCCGCATGTTAGGTCTGGGCTTTGTTCTCAGGCAGGCCACATAAATGTAACTGCTAGACTCCTTTGTCTCAAAAACAAAAAACTTTGGAAAAAGTCTATTCTAAACCTTGAACTTGTAGAGGTTCGGCGAATCAAACCCCCACGTTCCAAATCCCTGTCGTTTTTTCACCCTGAACTAACAAATCCCGGTCTAATCTGAACCTTGACGCTGGTTTAGCAAGTAAAATGCTGACGTGGCAAATATTGGCTGGGATTTCTGTAAGTGGTGGGCCAGTTAGTGAGCGATTCCGAGCGATTACTTAACGGGCGCGCGGGTTGGAAGCGAGACAGAGGAAAGTGGGGAATAAAATTAGGATTCGTCGAGAGGCGGAGAGAATTTCAGGCGATTCAGGCGGCGGTCCACTGCGGCGAGCAAGGGAAGGACAATGTCGTGGGCTTCGGCCGATTCTGCTCCTGGCTTTCGTAGAGCCAGCGGAAGAAGGAGAGGGACGGAATCGAGGTCGTCGATGGCGTACCGTGAGAGCGCCATGGCGTACGAGCCTACGAAGCTCTGCCGCTGCAATCCGCCGAGGAAGGCTCCCAGATGGATCTCCTGGAGCTTTCAGAACCCAGGCAGGAGGTACTATGCGTGTGTGGATGGCTGGATGCCATGGTCAGTTCGAATCTCATCTCTATTCTCTCTTTTCTGCTATGTTCTCCTCCTGTCTGCCATTGATTTGGGTTCTTTGAATTGAACAGCAAGGTGGTTGTGGCTATGTTGAGTGGCATGACCCGCCTTTGCCGCAGTTTTTCAGTGAACTCATTGGAGATCTGAGAGATGAAGTTTGGAGGTTGTGTGGGGATGGGAATGTTTCTTCTGGATTTGAAGACCGGAGTGGAAGAGATGACATGGTTCTTGATCTGCTAGATCAGTTGAAGCAGAATAATTCAGAGCTAGCTGCAATGAAGAAGAAATACAAGAATGTGGTGTTTCCGTTTCTTGTATTTGTGTTAGGTTTAGTTCGCAAGCAAAGTGTTCATTCAGTGAAAAATTTCTATGTAATGTTGCTGATGATGTTCTAGTGGGCAAGTTCGTAGTTGCTATGAACAACAAATCGAACCTAGTAATTGTAATGTGTACTGGTTGACTGAATATTATGTACTAGTTGTGGCTATGTTTTAGAGCATTTCAGTTGAGTTAAGTAATGTATGTATGTTAAGTAATTTGTATGTATGTTATATTTGTTCTGATGAACCAAGTTATGAACTGAATGTCACTGCATTATAGACAGAAATAGCATAGCAAAAGCTTGTGCATTTGGTTGACTGCAATATAGGCAGAAAAAGCATACCAAAAGTTGGTGCATTGCATTGACAGCAATATAGGTAGAAATAGCATACCAAAAGTTGTTGCATTGCATTGACAGCAATATAGATTGTTCTGTTCCATACCAAAAGATGGTACCAGCAATTCATCCTAAACCTTACATTGTTCTAGTCCATACCAAAAGTAAATAGCTAGGCAGTAATGTTTGCAATATTACATGACAGTGTGTCTAAACATTGCAACATGAGAAGTAGCTACTGCTGGCTAGTAGTTTCCACTGCAGGTGAAATAGGAGTAAAGAGGCAGGGAAGATGCAGCTGTTCTTCTACCCCTTTTTGCACCAGATCCTGTCCTTGCTGTAGTTGATGGCCCAGGTTCTGTAGAAGAACTAACTGGAGCAGATCTTGGAGGCTTAAAGGTTGCTCTTCCTCTGGTTGCTTGAGCAGTTCCTCTTCCTCTGGTTGCTTCTGTAGTTCCTCTTCATCTGGTTGATTCAGCACTTGGAGCTTGTGATCTCTGTGCTTGAGCAGTTGGAGCTTGTGATCCTTGTGCTTGAGCAGTTGGAGCTTGTGATCCTTGTGATCCTTGAGTAGATGCCTGAAACAATTTGATATCAACAGATAGGAATTATGTAAACAGAACAAGAATGGTACTGGACAGAGCAAGAATACCTGAGGATTTTTGCTGGTTTTTGTAAGATGTGCATTCTTTTTCTTGCCTTTCTCAGGATTTCCACCACAACCTGACTTGTTGTGTCCTGCAGTGCCACAAATAGAACACTTGATGCGGGTAAAGGTGCAGATGCTTACCCGCTTCGCCGTCGCGTCGCCGCACCCTCAGTTTCGTTCCACCGCCGTCGATCACCCGCCGGTCGCCATTCTCGTCGCCATACAGAAGGTGGAGAGCCAGGGGAAGCGGAGACGTCGAAGTGGACTGATGGGCTGCACTGGGCCGGCCCGGTCTTTTATTCACCCCCGCGCCTCCCACAGCGACAGTCCCAGCCTTTAATTGCCACGTCACTGATCCCCGTTTGGCTTTCGTCTCAGGGTTAGATTTGGACCGGGATTTGTTAGTTTAGGGTGCAAACGACAGGGATTTGGACGTGGGGGTTTGATTCGCCGAACCTCTACGAGTTCAAGGTTTAGAATAGACTTTTTCCAAAAACTTTTGCTAGACTCCTCGCTGACTATGCGTTCTTTCGTCAGTCTTCAGGGTTCAGACACAACTACCCAAACACAACAGCGGCCACAAATATCGTTACAAGCGCAAGGATGTCTTCTTCTCTAAAAAAACACAATGGAGGCCCACAGACGTACGCCATCGTGACATTTTCAACTCAGCAAATTGCGCGTCTCTCTCGATTAAAGAAGACCGGAGAACATTCCCCCAATCTTTTAAAACGTCAGAGCGAAATTATTGCCAATATGGTCAACCCATTACGGATTTACCCAAGCAGGAGCAAACAAACAAAAGGGAAGCGCAAACATTTCGAGGACACAGTAGCTTCATGGCAACTTAGACATCAGAAGCTTCGACATGGACAGGAAACAACAACTGTATCCATTCAGTCAGACAGAGAAGCGTGTTTCGGAAAAATAAATCAAGTCAAACTCTCCAGCTGATAGGTACCCAGGAACTGAAACCCACCCGGCGTCCGTTTTCAGACAGTCGACGCCGCACATATTCCCTGCGTTACTTGGAACAGAAAACATGGTACGTATCGAACGAGATGTACAGGGAGTGTATGTGGATGCAGCAGGCGCACGTAATCCAGAGCCCAATCGACGTGTTGTCCTCGCGTGAAGCTAGAGGTGCCTTAGCTGCGACCGTTGCCAGCTCGCCAACGTCGCGCTTGCAGTGGCAAATTACTAGAGCCATTCTTCCCGAGCGACAAGCTGAAGGTAAATCACGTACGGATGATAACAAGCTTACGAGCTAAGACTAATATTTAAGAACTTGACCAAGCTCATATAAAAAAACATGCAATTTGCGGCAGCGACCCAGTACACGAACTTGTTTTCACCTGTTGCAGTTTTCATACAAAAGAGTCCGAGTAGTTCCACGTAGGATTTGTCCTTTCACCAAAACCCCCTCGGAGAAAAGAGAAATAGCAGGCTTTCGGGTCACCCCTCTCCACCCTCCTCAAATTATCCGAATTAATGCGCAGCCACCTAGTCGGTTACCCTAATCCTTTTTCGGACGGTCACCTTGTCCGCGCCATCAAAGCCGCGCTTGCCTTTCTCGCCACTTCTCCTTGGCCGCTCCTTGTCAACCAAAGTGGAGCACGTTCGACTTGTTGTCCTCGCGTTGGAGTTAGAGGCGCCTTACATGCGACTGTTGCCGGCTTGAACCTCGCGCTTATAGTGGCAAATTACAAGAGCCATTCTGCTCGACAAGCTAAAGGTAAATCACGGATGAAGAGCTACTCCCTCCGATCGGGTTTAATTAACACAGCACCACGCTACTGGTACATGCATGTTGTGAATAACTTCGCGACCGATTAAACTAGATAGGAGGTAGTAAGACTTATTTTTGTACCGCCTCTGGCCCTAAATACTTCTCGCAGATTTATAAGAAGCATAGACTAAAATGTGCCCATTCGCCTCTAAATACTTGTCACGGGTTTAATGAAGCTAGAAACATTTTAGCCTATATTTTACGTAAATCCATGACAAATATATAGGGCGGGATAGTTGATTTATTTAACAATGAGTTCTTAAGGCCGGAGAGACTGCAAGACTTAGTAAACGCTTCTGCTCCGGTGCTCCCCCCCCAGAGGAAAAGTGGAATCGTCAAAACACATGAACGGTTGAGATCGCGCGATACTTGTTCGGATTCAGGGTTAGTTTCGTCATTTCACGTTTCTGACAGATACGTAAAAGCCATGTACTGGCCCGTATGGCCCGCGACTGTGCTGTACGTATTCTGTGAACCGTCGTGTACGTGGCGAAGTCACGTGCGTGTACCGAAACGGAAGGGACATATAAAACCTTCGTCGGCTGCTCCGCCTCCCTCGCCCCACCATTTCCCCCCCAAATCAGGTACGGAGAAAACCCTCTCCCTCGGCCACTTCGTCTTCTCCACTCCGTCTCCACTGCCAGTTCTCTTCTCTCTAATCCCTTCTTCTCCGCGGATTTCCGTCGAATCGGAGGCCGATGTAGGGTAGCAGCTCCACCGCGAGGTCGGCCGCCGCTGCCTTAGTCAAGAACACCGGCGTGGCGGTGCCAGATGTGGTGTCGGGTGGATGGAGCCGTCGTGGTGCGGCCGCGTCGGGCGGAGGCTTGGTGCTGACGGCGGCGGATGAGCAGGAGCACGGATTCGGCGGCGAGCTGATGTTGCCAGATCTGAATGTGCAGCCAACGGTGGAAGACCCTCTGGTATGTGGTATCCTCTCAACTACTCAGCTTATTTTCCCTTATTTGATGGTGATTAGGGTTGGATGAAACCGAAGAATAGACGAATCATATGATTTGTGATTAGGGCTTACTGTGGACCAAATGGATCTTTTTCCAAACTATCCAGATGGATCGGATTTCATTACCACGGGATAACGAAACCATACAACAAGTATCTCTTGCCCGCCTGGCAAGTTACACAAGGTCTAGCTAAAAAACGCAACACAAATATACAAAAAGGCGCCTAAGGCTAGGAAGCAACAGAACCAATTTATATACCGTGTGCACAATTTATCTGGTTTGATTACTGTGTGCACAATTTATTTGTTAGTATTAGCATCAATTGTTTGCTACAGAGCTTCATTACTATGTTTTTTATTACATGATTGCATAATTGCTTTAGGGATTCACATTGATTTGTAAATCTATGGTAATGCTGTTGTGCTCCAGGAGTGTTATCTTGCTATGATGGCAACAACATTGACATAATAATGTGTTCCCTGCTATGGGAAAATGTGTAGTTACTATAATTGTACATCACCACAGTATGAATAATAGCATGTGTACCTATTATTTGAAATGGTATGATTTGGCAGGACCACCACTTCTGGGTGTTAGAAGCTAAAAACCCCTAAATGCTGTTTATTTAACATCTTATGGTGATAATTATTGCTTATTAAATTTATGGTACTGCTGCTCCAGGGGCATTCCCATTTGTGCATAAGATATTTCCTTTTTCAGAATGTGTTGTAATCTATTAATTCCACCTGTATTAAACATGCTTTATGTAGTAATATTTAACATGCTTTGTATAGCTATAGTTGTCATGTTTTGAAAGTATAGTTGTAATTTAGAATGTGCTCCATTTCTTTGAAGCACCTATAATGTAGTAATGATTGCAATAGAATCTTGACTCTGTTTACTCTATGAAATTTACTTTTAAGAGCATTATTATGTTAAGGTGAAACATAATATTGTCTATAATTACTCTATGATATTAAGATCAATATTAATGATAGGTTGATAGAATTATGTTTCACCTTAACATAGGAGGAGAAATATAATGTTACTGGCATATTATTGTAATGATTGCAATAAGGATTTGTAGTATATGTATTATGCTGCCATGATTGCAATTTAGATTGACATAATAATTTGCTCCCTCCTAGTATATTAATTGAAATGAAATGATAGCACCTGTATATGGTACTGTAAACTGTAAATATGCTGAGTTATTAGTTCCCAGAGTTTTGTACTAGCATTATCCATTCGATAAACATTGTACAATTAATTGCAATGTGTACTCTTTAATTTATAATAATGCATCATTGAGTTTATTATTTTCTTAGTTTTCCCACTTATTTTCTTTAAATTGGGCAATGTGAAATCTGTATATATGAACATTGTTTTTAAATTTATTCTTATTAGGTTGGTGAGACCTCCTCTGTCCGCAAGAGGAAGTTTGAGGAGTTGGATGACTCGGAGGACTCTGGCCAGTCCTACATTTCCTCCGAGGTTGAGTCCGGGGACGCCGTGTCGGTAAGATAGCATTCTCAATATTGATTGTGCATGGTTGACAAGTTTATTGAACTCATTGCTGTACAATAGTTGTGACATATGATTGTGATATTGTTGTTTTGCAGTACAACTCAGATGCTTCATCTGATAATGAAGTCAGCAAGTACAATGTGTTGTCATATGAGAAGAAGGTGGAGGAGAAGATCCGGGCTCGAGGGAATCGGTGCTTACATGAAACCCGATGGGAGGTACTATCGCAAGTTCCATCCCTCCAAGCAGGTTCCTAGGGATGGTCTCGCGTGAAGGACTTGTTAGCCATGTGAAGGAGGTGCACCCGAAGGATCTCCGCGACAAGGCGAACCATGCTGCCTCGAGGAAAGTACTCGGAGTACTATGGTCGGGATTGATCGAATGTCCGAAAAGTTATCGGAGAAGTACATCATCGGTAGTTATGATGATGTTAAGGAATGTATGTTATTAAGAACTGCTAGTTTATGTGTGCACCTTCTGTTATGGTGCGGTAACTATGTATGGACTTGCTAGGCATGTGAACTTTAGCTATGGTAGCTATGTATGCATTGTACCAGTGTGCTAGATGGTATGTAGCACACTGTGTTTGCTTTTGCTGGTTCTTCACTTTGTTATAAGATAAGTGAAGTTATGGATGGCTACAAAGTATTGTCAGCCTTTTTATGTACCATGCATGTTGTGTTGGAAAAATGGTAGTCCAGAAATATTATCTTGTTTGCAAGGAAATGGTAATTCTAAAATTTTGCTTGTTTGAAAATTTGATAGTTCAGTAATATTGACTTATGTACCAATTTGATCTCTGTCATAATGTTTTCAATAGTTTTAAAAACATAGTAGATAAGTTACATGAATGAATAGAAAGCCGCTATGTGATGAGAATAGCAAGCACCAATGTCATGAGAATAAAACAGAGTAGCAATTTCATATGTTATTTGTATCTGATATTTCATATGTGAATTTAAATAATCGAATTTGTAAAAAGTTCATATACAGAAAATGTACAAAAGATGCATTGAAGGTTGGCAGATCAACCCAACCTTGTATGTTTTCATTAATTTGTTTTAGAATTGTCCTTTATCAAAATATATACTTGAAAGTAGAGTGATTGAAATAAAATTATAAACTTTATTTTAAATGTTTTTTCAATAATACTTTATATTACATGCATGAGAGCATACAAAAAATAGGATGAACTAGAGATGGTCGAAAAAAATCATTTGCTCTACGACGGACTGTTAGGTCTAACATTTAGCCCCATTTTTAAAGCAAGTGATTTTTGTACCTCCTCCAAATCACCTCAAATTTCTATCACATTGTATGTAACACAAGAAAACATGGAATGCGACGATTTTTTTTTTCATTTTGAATATTTTTTAATTACTAATGGATGCTCCTTGGTTGGGAGGTGCCGATACAAGGGTTTTAGGGTCAAAATGGGTCTACCCTGGCCTAAAACATACCCAACCACCTTGGATGGGGCCAATATTTGGCACACTTGTCCATGGTCATGTGCCCCACCCTTCTTGCATTGCTTTTTCTAGGTTGGTTTTTACATTCATGGTGATCCCATGGTTGGGGGTGCCGATACAAGGGTTTTAGGGTCAAAATGGGTCTACCCTGGCCTAAAACATACCCAACCACCTTGGATGGGGCCAATATTTGGCACACTTGTCCATGGTGGTGTGCCCCACCCTTTTTTCATTGCTTTTTCTAGGTTGGTTTTTACATTCATGGTGATCCCATGGTTGGGAGGTGCCGATACAAGGGTTTTAGGGTCAAAATGGGTCTACCCTGGCCTAGAACATACCCAACCACCTTGGATGGGGCCAATATTTGGCACACTTGTCCATGGTGGTGTGCCCCACCCTTCTTGCATTGCTTTTTCTAGGTTGGTTTTTACATTCATGGTGATCCCATGGTTGGGAGGTGCCGATACTAGGGTCTTAGGGTCAAAATGTGTCTACCCTGGCCTAAAACATACCCAACCACCTTGGATGGGGCCAATATTTGGCACACTTGTCCATGGTGGTGTGCCCCACCCTTCTTGCATTTCTTTTTCTAGGTTGGTTTTTACATTCATGGTGATCCCATGGTTGGGAGGTGCCGATACAAGGGTTTTAGGGTCAAAATGGGTCTACCCTGGCCTAAAACATACCCAACCACCTTGGATGGGGCCAATATTTGGCACACTTGTCCATGGTGGTGAGCCCCACCCTTCTTGCATTGCTTTTTCTAGGTTGGTTTTTACATTCATGGTGATCCCATGGTTGGGGGGTGCCGATACAAGGGTTTTAGGGTCAAAATGGGTCTACCCTGGCCTAAAACATACCCAACCACCTTGGATGGGGCCACTATTTGGCACACTTGTCCATGGTGTTGTGCCCCACCCTTCTTGCATTGCTTTTTCTAGGTTGGTTTTTACATTCATGGTGATCCCATGGTTGGGGGTGCCGATACAAGGGTTTTAGGGTCAAAATGGGTCTACCCTGGCCTAAAACATACCCAACCACCTTGGATGGGGCCAATATTTGGGACACTTGTCCATGGTGGTGTGCCCCACCTTTCTTGCATTGCTTTTTCTAGGTTGGTTTTTACATTCATGGTGATCCCATGGTTGGGGGGTGCCGATACTAGGGTTTTAGGGTAAAAATTGGTCTACCCTGCCCTAAAACAGACCCAACCACCTTGGATGGGGCCAATATTTGGCACACTTGTCCATGGTGGTGTGCCCCACCCTTCTTGCATTGCTTTTTCTAGGTTGGTTTTTACATTCATGGTGATCCCATGGTTGGGGGTGCCGATACAAGGGTTTTATTGTCAAAATGGGTCTACCCTGGCCTAAAACACACCGAACCACCTTGGATGGGGCCAATATTTGGCACACTTGTCCATGGTGGTGTGCCCCACCCTTCTTGCATTGCTTTTTCTAGGTTGGTTTTTACATTCATGGTGATCCCATGGTTGGGGGGTGCCGATACAACGGTTTTAGGGTCAAAATGGGTCTACCATGGCCTAAAACATACCCAACCACCTTGGATGGGGCCAATATTTGGCACACTTGTCCATGGTGGTGTGCCCCACCCTTCTTGCATTGCTTTTTCTAGGTTGGTTTTTACATTCATGGTGATCCCATGGTTGGGGGGTGCCGATACAAGGGTTTTAGGGTCAAAATGGGTCTACCATGGCCTAAGTTTAGACAATTATGGACGAAATAATTAAAAAAATTATTAATGTTGTCCAAATTTACATATCAACATTGTTCATGATAAGTATAGATTCTAATTTTGTTGTTTAATTTCGTTGGACCAAAATGCCATATGCAACAATAATGAAAGTGAAAAAATGTAATTAGAAAAAGGCCCAACCCGAAACGGCGGATGGAAACGCACAATTACGATCTTCACGTGCGCCACGATCTTATCGTGAATGGTTTGCGCATGGCATGTTCCGGAAATGACGGACGACGTCGTCGGCCTATAAAAAGGTGTTCGTGATGCCGTCATTGAGATCGTGCAAACCCTAGCTAGAGCCGCCGCCACCGCCACCGCCCGCGCAGTCGCCCTCTCTATTCTTCTCGCCTCCTCCGTCTCCAAGGCTATCATCCCCGCCACCGCCGCCATCTGCAAGGCACCCTCACCTGAGACCGCCGTACCCAGGCCCAACACCGTCACGTAGATCTCATCGGTGACAGACACCAAGACGGTTCCAACACTGCCTCGTCAAGTAAGTACACATCAAGACCTTCGTATCTACATCGTATGAAGCAACTAATATTTGTATAGTTTAGAGTCGCCGCTCCTCTAGAGTCTATTTGCAGTTGTTAGAATAATTTTCTTAAGTGTTGACTGCGATTAGGACTTGGATCGAGTTGTTGTGCTTGTTTCGTGCATGCATGTGCACACTCGTAGTCAATTCGTTTAGGTTAAGTAAAATTTAACATGACTTCATGCCCGAGTACGTCGGATCCGGTCGAGCCTTTCTCGATGGTTCGCCTATGTATGCATCGCTCTTGTAACATGAAAATAGCAAACATTGCAAGTATCGGTTTGTAAGATGTAAATTTTATTGAGGGGTTTCATATATAGGGCAGATGTTTGCTCTCAATTTTTTTGTATAAAATTTCACCATGATTTGTCTGTTGAAAGCATGTCATCTCACACAGCGTAGGTAAAATCATGTCATCTCACACATTGTATGTAAAATCATGTTGTATTGAAGTCTCCCTCTTGCACATTTAATTTAGTTTTTCGTACGTGACATATTACTTTCTTAATATATTGTTTTTCCTTGATAGAATGGACGAGCTTAGGGGTGAAATTTGCTGCAACATCGAAAAATGGTGTAGGCTCATGGCCCGTCTTACCGTGGATCAACGTGCTAGACTAGCTCTAACTAATTTAAGAAGTATGATGATGATTCCTTCTGTGAAGATGCGTACAATATTGATCAGGTACACCTTCTCACATGTATATTACGTAATATTTCATCACATGTTCATATGTCATTTGTATTTCGTGGATTATTTTAGCATAGTACTTATTGAATCATGTTCATTTTTGTTCCAGGGTTCATGCTTGATGTTTTTGACCCTGCCATCGGTACATTCGAAATAGGAGAGAACAATGGCGCGGTGTCTCTTGGTTTTGTCGATGTTGAGTGTCTCCTTGGTCTGGTTAATGAAGGTTTTTCAGCTGGGGAAATACTTACCGAGGAAGGTGAAGACGTGAAGCATCGCATCCCACCACAGTTCATAAGCAAATCAACCGGTAACATCATTATTGACGAATTAATTGACGACATCATTAAAAGTAAACTTGCCGATGATGACTTCCTGAGGAGGGTAGTGCTAGTGCTTCTAGGAACAGTACTTGCGCCTATGGCGATGAAGATTGTTCCACACAAGTTCTATGCACTAGTAGAAGATGTGAACCAAATATCAAAAATCAATTGGAATGCATTCACTCTTAGGGTTCTGTTGGATAGCATTAGGCTGGTAAGAAAAGGTAGACAAATCCTTCAGTGGCCAAAAGGGAACTTAGGAATGTTGCAGGTATGTATGGTCTTATGTCGGAGTGTTGTGCATAGTACATCTCACTGCATTTTTCACGTATAGATAATTAATTTACTCTCCTTTGTTTACATGCGGTACTTGTACTTGGGAAAAATGTCGACCGCTAGAAGGCGACTGTGCATTTAATCCTAAACTGTCCATGCGCCCTCTAATGAGGAACTGGAATGAAGCAGCTGCCACGCGGAGAGACAATTTTGACTATGAGAATGGTCGAGGTCGTGGTAACGTGAAGGTACTAATTTCAGTGTTACGAGTAGGCACACTTAATTTTGTAAATACTCAATTCAAAACTGTAGTACTTAACTCTTGCATTACATAACATGCAGATTGATGAAAATATCACAGAAGAGTATCGGTTGATGGAGCCAGTTGTGCCAGATCCTGTGGCTGCTCCTCAGAATAACGCCAAGCCCGCGAGTGTTGTTCCAAAAAAGAAACAGGCTCCAAAACCCAGTGATAACGGTCAGACAGAAATTCTGATAAATCGTTTAATGGGTTACCTTGATGCACAAGTGCAGAAGATGTTGGCTACCATCCCTGCCTTATGTGCTCGGTGTGAAACGCCTAATTGTTGTGTCATTTTCTTTTGTTATTGAAAATGCAATCGTTCATGAACTTATATATTTTTGTGTTGCAGAGAACATTGGAGATGTTTAATAAGGAAGGCGTGACTTACAAACCGGCAGCCGCACCGGTTTCCAGTAACATGGAGGACCAGGAAGATGTCAACTCTTTCCGGAACGGGCCTCGTGATAAAAAAGAGTTCATGTACAAGGAAGAGAGCGATTCAGCAGGAGGTGGAAATTCAGTTCATATCATTGACATGAACCTGGCTGATGAAGTTGATAAATTGGAAAAAAAACTTAAAGGAGGCTGCTAAGAATGGTACTGCAAAGAATACAAATGATGTTTTGGGCACACCTGCCAAGGCTAGTGGACTGAAAGGTACTCCACCAGAAAAGCCATTTGGCGATGTTGGTAGCACACCGGATAATCCGTTCATCATTGAAAATGCTGATCCGGTGACATCAGATTCAGAAATTGATCTTGACGCAGTAACTATTAGCAAGTTCATATCTAAATCAAAGGAACATGAGTTGGCTGGGAAGAGGAAGCGAACAATTCCTAAAAAAATTTCAATCTCCCTATGCTCTAGACAGACGCACCAAGCGTCAAGTCCGTGGTTCATCCACAAAAGGTAGTTTATTTTTCCCGTTATTTTTCATATTCTCTATAAGAAATGTTGTATTTGCTAATCCTTTTCGTATGCATGCAGCTCTGAATTTCGATGACAAACCTGGAGCAGATACAAATGCAAAACTGGATGCATCATGTGAGTTGACGCCTGAACTAGTAGATGCAGCTATAGTCTTCCTCGAGCTTGCATCTCGCTCAGAGCAACACACAAAAAAAGAATGTTTACCGGAGTGCCAGGGGTGATGAATTTAACGCTGAACGTCTACGCGTTGTTATCGACGAAAGATGGCTTTCAGATGATGTAAGTGCATAGAACACGTCTATTCCATACATTTAATATTTACATGTATGTTATTAACATAAAATGTCATTCTATTATTCGCAGGTCATAGATGCTTACATAGGGCATTTGGAACTCCGTGTTGGGGATGATCAATTCTTGTGTCCAGCATGGAGATCCAAATTTCTAGTAGACCGGGCAAATGCGGGAGACAAACCCAAAGAATCCAGCAAGAACATGGATAGCGCGATGGTAAGATCTGGCGCGGTCGGTAGAGTGGTGACGGAATACACCGTCCGTGAGAAGGTACGTAATATATGATTGTTATAAAATATTATAGTATTCTGCTAATAAACATGCCGAATGACATCTTATTTTTTTCATATGTTCTAATTTTTTGCAGGTTTAGTTTCCACTCAACATTGGCAATACACACTGGACGACCGTTGTCATGCACATACCGAAGCAAGAATTCCAAGTTCTCGACTCGCTTTATCCTCTAGAGTTTACGTTGGAGACTGTTGAGGCACTTGTAAGTGAAAAACAAATTGTCCACATTACTTATAACACACTGAATTGCGCAAATTAGCATAATTGTTATCTCTATACAGCGGCGCCAAATTGCAGACGACATGCACGTGGCCAACGAAGTCACAAGTGGAAATCATCCCGACGTTTCAAAGTGGCCGATATTAGAGTACGACATGCCGCAGCAACATGACGGGTGAGTTAATGTTACACCAATTTAAGTTTATGATCAATACATGGGAGGATTAACCTTATCGAGATTTTGCATGTACAACAGGAACTCTTGTGGATTGTTTGTGATGGAATGCATGGAGCATTGGGATGGGGATCGGATGACTGCAGAGATATCACATGTTTGTTAAAAATCGTTTGTATGTACACCCTTGGATTAACAAAAATGTGTTACATCTAACCCATATTTCGTAATATTGTATAGATCAAAATTAATGCAAGGCGAAGACGAGTTGTCGCTGAAATCATGTTATCACCTTCGAACAAGTTAGAGATGGTGAAAGAGAGAATTCGGACCATCGCTTCCAGGATCAACAAGAAGACATAGAAAATGGAAGATAAAAGTTTGAGTGGTTAGGTTTTAGTCCCGAAGAAGGTTTCCTGACCATGAATAGCTTTTTTCCTTCTATCAACTATGTTTTGTTTTATAGTGACCATGAATACTTTCTTTGTTTTGTTCAAGACATATGGCTATCCTATTATTTTGTTTGCTTAATCATATATTCTTGTTTGTTGTTTTATTGAGGTGCACATACAGACACACACCTACATATTTGTTGATCATGTTTTCGTGATGATTTTTTCAGTTGCACAGAAACACTGAAAGTAACATTTAAGCTACATACACAAACACAGTACCAACTCGGTATCATTTTCGTTGAAGAATTTTTCAGGTGTAGACACACGCTTTGCATTTGTAAAGGATCATACACCATAGTAGCCTTTTTTCAGCTTCACACTCACACACACTTGAATTTTTCACGTACACACAGCAATTTCGTTGAAGATTTTTTCAGGTGCACACACACACTTTGCATTTAGTCAAGTAGTTCAACCCATTTACAAAACCCTAGTATCAACATACACACTTCACAGAACATAGATCTATCTAGGGTGTGTTTGGGGCATCACCACTCCAATCTATCTTCGGCTTCTTCTCCTCTGGCCACTCGTCCCAGTGGCCCCCAGGAAAACGAGGAGGGCTTGTTTGATAAAACGTGGGAAATCTCCAGGACGCGGCACTCCAATATTCATGCCCATCAGTGATGCGAGTGTATGTCCACCCTTCATCCCCACTTGGGCGCTTGGTGCCGGCCAATTCTTTTCCTTCTGCTGCTGCTCGATGAAGAAGCCTTTGTGCCGCCCGTTGAGCTGGGTTGCAATGCGGTTGGTGTTGCTTGCGGAGGTAGCCGGTGGCGTTGTCCATAGTTGCATTGACGGATTATATGGTACAGGTTTGTACGCCACAAACCCATCTCCGGCTGCATACTCCAGTTAATTTCATCGAGGGGATTCTTCTCCCAGAACTTGTGCTGGACAGATGGGAATTCTTTCTTCATTCTTTTGTAGCTCATATCGATGAGTGCGGCTGCCATGTCAGCCATCCCAGTCCTGTCGCGTTCAAGCTGGAAAAAGTCCTGCAGATCGATGTGGTACTCAATTGGTATCTCAATATTCCAACTTCGCTGCATTGCTATTATGTCATTTCTGATATCGACGCTAGCAAAGTGGACACCACTGCGTAGGAAATCCATGAGTTTGGGACACCACGGTTGGCTACTGCTCCACCAAAAAAATGGAAAAGATTAACTGGTAAAATATTGTTGGGAAAAAATGTTGAAATTGAGTTGTGAAATGAAATGAAATTATGTGATAATATTTCATTCCAGCGTGTCATTTAACATTTTTTGTCTGAACTTGAATGGAAGTACATATCATGGTTCATATCAGTACATTCAAATGGATTTAGAAGTTCAGATTTTATCCTTAAAGATGAATGAGTACCACTACTATGTTTGTGAGGGGGATTTACCTTAACTACAGGCACATGAGTAACTAAATAACAACTAACTAACCACATCAAAAAGATCAAATCACAGAAATGAACTAGCATGAAGCATCAGATCAAGATGATAGAGGTTATGTAAAACCGGGTTCATATTTCAAGTTTGCAAGAGCCACTGTAAAAATTAAATATACATACCTTGACCATTGGTAGACCAATACGTGATCTTTCATCGCCAGTTGGACGACGGCGATCCGATAGTCACCTTTGTACTCCGGGTCGCAGTACTCGAAGTCCAGGCCCATGAACTTGTATTCATCCTTGCTCAACCACTTGCTCGTACATGTCCACAATCTCGGCTGCTTTATGGTTGTCGTCGGTGTAGACAACCTCAATCTCAGTTGGATGTGCGACAATCTTCCGGATTTCAGTTTTGTGACTGGTAACCTCCCATTCCTGATCCGTGTCACTGCTCTGATTGCTAACCTCCCTTTCCTAATCCATGTCAGTGTTGTGATTGCTGAACTCTCTTTCCTGATCCATTTCGAGAGGTAGACGAAGAGGGCAGTGTGGAGAAAGTAGGAGAAAGAAGGGGAGGGAAGATGAATCGGTGGGAAATGCTACTACGAGAATAAATGGCAAATGAGGAGGAGAAAGAAGGGGAGGGAAGATGACTCGGTGTGAACTGCCCTGCACAAAAAATGGCAACTGCCCAGCTGAAATTAAACCACCTTATGTGGGAAGACACCGAAATGGGCTACCTTTTACGCGGGCCCTGCACAGCTTGATGCTACGCAATATGGCCTAGATTTGGTGCATGATGACGCCACTTTTTATGCAGTGCTTATGTGATCGATTAATAGCAAACACCACTATGTCATGACAATACAACATGCGTTAATCATTATTGAAACATAATATGTAGCTGATACGCGTACAGCACGCGACCGTTGGGAACCCCAAGAGGAAGGTGTGATGCGTACAGCGGCAAGTTTTCCCTCAGTATGAAACCAAGGTTTAATCGAACCAGTAGGAGCCAAGAAGCACGTTGAAGGTTGATGGCGATGAAATGTAGTGCGGCGCAACACCAGGGTTTCCGGCGCCAACGTGGAACCTGCACAACACAACCAAAGTACTTTGCCCCAACGAAACAGTGAGGTTGTCAATCTCACCGGCTTGCTGTAACAAAGGATTAGATGTATAGTGTGGATGATGATTGTTTGCGAAGAACGAGTAGAACAATTGCGATGGATTGTATTTCAGATGTAAAGAATGGACCGGGGTCCACAGTTCACTAGTGGTGTCTCTCCCATAAGATAAATAGCATGTTGGGTGAACAAATTACGAGTTGGGCAATTGACAAATAGAGAGGGCATGACCATGCACATACATGATATGATGAGTATTGTGAGATTTAATTGGGCATTACGACAAAGTACATAGACCGCTATCCGGCATGCATCTATGCCTAAAAAGTCCACCTTCGAGGTTATCATCCGAACCCCTTCCGGTATTAAGTTGCAAACAACGAGACAATTGCATTAAGTATGGTGCGTAATGTAATCAATAACTACATCCTCGGACATAGCATCAATGTTTTATCCCTAGTGGCAACGGTACATCCATAACCTTAGAGGTTTCGTCACTCCCCAGATTCACGGAGACATGAACCCACTATCGAGCATAAATACTCCCTCTTGGAGTTACTAGCAAAAACTTGGCCGAGCCTCTACTAATAACGGAGAGCATGCAAGATCATAAACAACACATAGATATAAATTGATAATCAACATAACATAGTATTCTCTATCCATCGGATCCCAACAAACACAACATATAGCATTACGGATAGATGATCTTGATCATGTTCGGCAGCTCACAAGATCCGAGCAATGAAGCACATAAGGAGAAGACAACCATCTAGCTATCGCTATGGACCCATAGTCCAGGGGTGAACTACTCACTCATCACTCCGGAGGCGACCATGGCGGTGTAGAGTCCTCCGGGAGATGAATCCCATCTCCGGCAGGGTGCCGGAGGCGATCTCCTGAATCCCCCGAGATGGGATTGGCGGTGGCGTCTCTGGAAGGTTTTTCGTATCGTGGCTCTCGGTACTGGGGGTTTCGCGATGAAGGCTATTTGTAGGCGGAAGGGCAGGTCAAGGGGCGTCACGAGGGGCCCAGTAGACAGGGTGGCGCGGCCAAGGCTTGGGCTGCGCCGCCCTATCACCTGGCCACCTCGTGGCCCCACTTCGTTGACTCTCCGGTCTTCTGGAAGCTTCGTGTGAAAATAGGCCCCTGGGCGTTGATTTCGTCCAATTCCGAGAATATTTCCTTACTAGGATTTACGAAACCAAAAACAGCGAAAACGACAAGCGGCTCTTTGGCATCTTGTTAATAGGTTAGTTCCGGAAAATGCATAAATATGACATAAAGTATGCATAAAACATGTAGATATCATCAATAATGTGGCATGGAACATAAGAAATTATCGATACGTCGGAGACGTATCAGCATCCCCAAGCTTAGTTTCTGCTCGTCCCGAGCAGGTAAACGATAACAAAGATAATTTCTTTAGTGACATGTCATCATAACCTTGATCATACTATTGTAAGCATATGTAATGAATGCAGCGATCCAAACAATGTAAATGACATGAGTAAACAAATGAATCATATAGCAAAGACTTTTCATGAATAGTACTTCAAGACAAGCATCAATAAGTCTTACATAAGAGTTAACTCATAAAGCAATAATTCAAAGTAGAGGCATTGAAGCAACACAAAGGAAGATGAAGTTTCAGCGGTTGCTTTCAACTTATAACATGTATATCTCATGGATATTTGTCAATGTAAAGTAATATAACAAGTGCAATATGCAAGTATGTAGGAATCAATGAACAGTTCACACAAGTGTTTGCTTCTTGAGGTGGAGAGAAATAGGTGAACTGACTCAACAATAAAAGTAAAAGAAAGGTCCTTCAAAGAGGAAAGCATCGATTGCTATATTTGTGCTAGAGCTTTGATTTTGAAAACATATAGAGATCATAAAAGTAGAATTTTGAGAGGTGTTTGTTGTTGTCAACGAATGGTAGTGGGCACTCTAACCCCCTTGCCAGACAAACCTTCAAAGAGCGGCTCCCATTTTATTTTTATTTTTGTGTGGCACTCCTTCCAACCTTTCTTTCACAAACCATGGCTAACCGAATCCTTCGGGTGCACGCTAACAATCTCATACCATGAAGGAGTGCCTTTTTATTTTAGTTTTATTATGATGACACTCCTCCCCACCTTTGCTTTCTCAAGCCATGGCTAACCGAATCCTTCGGGTGCCGTCCAACAATCACATACCATGGAGGAGTGTCTATTTTTATTAATTAATTTGGGACTGGGAATCCCATTGCCAGCTCTTTTTGCAAATTTATTCGATAAGCGGATGAAGCCACTAGTCCATTGGTGAAAGTTGCCCAACAAGATTGAAAGATAAACACCACATACTTCCTCATGAGCTATAAAACATTGACACAAATCAGAGGTAATAATTTTTGAATTGTTTAAAGGTAGCACTCAAGCAATTTACTTTGGAATGGCGTAGAAATACCATGTAGTAGGTAGGTATGGTGGACACAAATGGCATAGTGGTTGGCTCAAGTATTTGGATGCATGAGAAGTATTCCCTCTCGATACAAGGTTTAGGCTAGCAAGGCTATTTGAAACAAACACAAGGATGAAGCGGTGCAGCAAAACTCACATAAATGACATATTGTAAACATTATAAGACTCTACACCGTCTTCTTTGTTGTTCAAACTCAATACTAGAAATTATCTAGACTTTAGAGAGACCAAATATGCAAACCAAATTTTAGCATGCTCTATGTATTTCTTCATTAATAGGTGCAAAGTACATGATGCAAGAGCTTAAACATGAGCACAACAATTGCCAAGTATCACATTATCCAAGACATTTTAGCAATTACTACATGTATCATTTTCCAATTCCAACCATATAACAATTTAACGAAGAAGAAACTTCGCCATGAATACTATGAGTAAAGCCTAAGGACATATTTGTCCATATGCAACAGCGGAGCATGTCTCTCTCCCACATAATGAATGCTAGGATCCATTTTATTCAAACAAAACAAAAACAAAAACAAACCGAGCGCTCCAAGCAAAGCACATAAGATGTGATGGAATAAAAATATAGTTTCGGGGAGGAACTCTGATAATGTTGTCGATGAAGAAGGGGATGCCTTGGGCATCCCCAAGCTTAAACAGCTTGAGTCTTCTTGATATATGCAGGGGTGAACCACCGGG
Organism: Lolium rigidum; assembly: GCF_022539505.1. NCBI lineage: Eukaryota > Viridiplantae > Streptophyta > Magnoliopsida > Poales > Poaceae > Lolium > Lolium rigidum. Next base: position 66,022,809 of record NC_061513.1, on the reverse strand, counting down.
CGTCCCCAAGCTTAGAGCTTTCACTCTCCTTGATCATGTTGTATCATCTCCCTCTCTTGATCCTTGAAAACTTCCTCCACACCAAACTCAAAACAACTCATTAGAGGGTTAGTGCACAATCAAAATATACATGTTCCGAGGTGAAATAATCATTCTTAACACTTCTGGACATTGCACAAAGCTACTGAAAGTCAATGGAATCGAAAAATCCATCAAGCATATCAAAACAGGCAATGCGAAATAAAAGGCAGAATCTGTCAAAACAGAACAGTTCGTAAAGACCAATTTTATTGAGGCACCAGACTTGCTGAAATGAAAATGCTCAAATTGAATGAAAGTTGCGTACATATCTGAGGATCACTTACGTAAATTGGCATAATTTTATGAGTTACCTACAGAGAATTTTGCCCAGATTCGTGACAGCAAAGAAATCTGTTTCTGCGCAGTAATCCAAATCTAGTATGAACCTTACTATCAACAACTTTACTTGGCACAACAATGCACAAAACTAAGATAAGGAGAGGTTGCTACAGTAGTAAACAACTTCCAAGACACAAAATAAAAACAAAATTACTGTAGTAAAAACATGGGTTGTCTCCTATAAGCGCTTTTCTTTAACGCCTTTCAGCTAGGCGCAGAAAGTGTATATCAAGTGTTATCAAGAGACGAAGTGTCAACATCATAATTTGTTCTAATGATAGAATCAAAAGGTAACTTCATTCTCTTTCTAGGGAAGTGTTCCATACCTTTCTTGAGAGGAAATTGATATTTAATATTACCTTCCTTCATATCAATGATAGCACCAACGAGTTCGAAGAAAAGGTCTTCCCAATATAATGGGACAAGATGCATTGCATTCAATATCCAAGACAACAAAATCAACGGGTACAAGGTTATTGTTAACGGTAATGCGAACATTATCAACTTTCCCCAAAGGTTTCTTTGTAGAATGATCAGCAAGATTAACATCCAAATAACAATTTTTCAATGGTGGCAAGTCAAGCATATTATAAATTTTCTTAGGCATAACAAAAATACTTACACCAAGATCACATAAAGCATTACAATCAAAGTCATTGACCTTCATCTTAATGATGGGCTCCCAACCATCCTCTAGCTTCCTAGGAATAGAAGCTTCGCGTTCTAATTTCTCTTCTCTAGCTTTTATGAGAGCATTTGTAATATGTTTTGTGAAAGCCAAATTTATAGCACTAGCATTAGGACTCTTAGCAAGTTTTGTAAGAACTTTATAAATTCAGAGATGTGGCAATCATCAAAATTTAAACCATTATAATCTAAAGCAATGGTATCATCATCCCCAACGTTGGAAAAAATTTCAGCAGTTTTATCAGTTTTAGCAGTTTCAGGCAGTTTTTCGCGCTTTGCATTTGAAGTGGAAACATTGCCAACACCAATTATTTTACCATTAATAGTAGGAGGTGCAGCAACATGTGGAGCATTAGCATTACTAGTGGTGGTAATAGTCCAAACTTTAGCTATATTATCTTCTTTAGCATTTTCTTCTCTTTCCCACCTAGCACGCAATTCGGCCATCAATCTTATATTCTCATTAATTCTAACTTGGATGGAATTTGCTGTAGTAACAATCTTATTATTATGATTTTCATGAGGCATAACTTTCAATTTCAAAAGATCAACATCAGCAGCAAGACTATCGACTTTAGAAGCAAGTACATCAATTTTCCCAAGCTTTTCTTCAACAGATTTGTTAAAAGCAGTTTGTGTACTAATAAATTCTTTAAGCATGGCTTCAAGTCCAGGGGGTGAATTCCTATTATTGTTGTAAGAATTCCCATAAGAATTACCATAGCCGTTGCCATTATTAGAAGGATATGGCCTATAGTTGTTACTAGAATTGTTCCGATAAGCATTATTGTTGAAATTATTATTTTTAATGAAGTTTACATCAACATGTTCTTCTTGGGCAACCAATGAAGCTAACGGAACATTATTAGGATCAATATTTGTCCTATCATTCACAAGCATAGACATAATAGCATCAATCTTATCACTCAAGGAAGAGGTTTCTTCGACGAAATTTACCTTCTTACCTTGTGGAGCTCTTTCCGTGTGCCATTCAGAGTAATTAATAATCATATTATCAATAAGCTTTGTTGATTCACCAAGAGTGATGGACATAAAGGTACCTCCAGCAGCTGAATCCAATAGGTTCCATGAAGAAAAATTCAATCCTGCATAAAAGGTTTGGATGATCATCGAAGTAGTCGATCCATGGGTTGGGCAATTTTTAACCAAAGATTTCATTATTTCCCATGCTTGTG
>NC_061513.1:65986384-66020406 GCF_022539505.1 Lolium rigidum | reverse complement strand
ATGAAAAGGTTGCAATGCACTCGAGAGACGTTAGCAAAGCTCAACGGAACATGCACAAGATTGCTCAACTACAGGTGCAGAAAAGTAAACTAGGCCTTCACTTGATCTTACTAGCACTTCACTTTTTTATTTTTGATATTATCACACGAGCAGCTATGTAGCTCTTTTTGCTTCTTTTCACTTTTTTTTGATTTTATGACTCAACTCCTTGATAACATGGCTAACAGAAATTGCAAAGCACCAAAACCCTAATGAGCAGCCAGTCGAGCGGTAAAAGTAGTCTCTTCTAGGGAAGTTCCTAGTCACTTATATCGAGAGGCTATGTCTATGGTTAGGAACAAGCACACCGTACGCTATGTGGACTCGGAGTAACAAAAACTGAAAACTAGATGACATCGAAACACAAACCCTAGACAAACTACTAGATGGAAGAAAAAGATACGCAAAACAACTACGAAAAGCAACTAAAACTCGAAATTAGTGCAATCTAAGGCTATGGCAAACCCTAACCCTAACTTTTTTTGGCTTTTTCTGGATAGGAAAACACTCATAACTCAACTATGGGGTGGATTGTGGATGGCTTACCGAGGAAACGCCGAAATCTGATACCAAGATGATAAGGGGTTGCCCAATCTTCTCAGTAAGAGACGGTGATGGTGATGAACACACGATGAACACAACGGAGATACACGATGATGAAGTGGATGATAACTTGTATGACGCAGACGAGTCTCTCGATCGATCCCTGTCGCCAATGCAACAGCTCTCAACCCTGCAAGATATTCGCAACTCTACACACTTGCGCATGTAGCCGCCGACCACAAAGCGGTAAGTTGCAACCGTCTAATACCCAATGGAACAGCAGATCACACAAGACTTTCAGTAGCAAAACACCAGATCGATGCGAATTGGTGTATAGATTCAATAGAGTTGCAAAGCAATCAACTATGAACTAGGGTTTATCTTAAATGTGGTCTCAAGCTATTATGGGGGCGTCCTGGGCACTTATATAGGGGTTCAGGACGACCAGAAGTCGAGAAAATACAATAATAACCGACCCAAATCGGGATCTGGTCGAGACTGACTCGGACACGGCCGACCTGGGGGCCGATGGACCGGGCCAGGGATAGGCCGGTCTGGTTTGGACCGGGCCTGGGGTCGGACTGGGACCGGGCCAAGGCGGTGAGATACAGTACACCTACCCGGTTGGCACCGACGCAGGAGCCGGCGGGCGCCGGGCTCATCCGGCGTGGGGGGCGGTTGGACCGGGACTGGGGCCGGGCCGGCCGGCGTGGCGGCCGGTCGGACCGGGTCTGGCACCGTCCTGGACATCATCTTCCTTCCTCGTGCATGCCTGCCTCGCGCGTCCATGGGATGTCTTCATATCCAGCTTCATGTCCAGCTCCATGTCCAGCTTCACGTCCAGCTGCTCCTCTTCTTCTCGTGCGATGCTTGCTCCATCTTCGTACCTGATCATACATAAGTAAAAGTACTTGGGCAGTATAAAGTTCTCATCGATAGGAGTGAATTCACCTGTTCCTTAAGTAGCTTCGCACGAGCCCTTGTAATGGGTCCAATCCTGACTTCATTGGACTTGAGCTTCACAACAACATCGTCTTCATCTTGCAATGACAGAGGTAGTAGTTTGGTAGGGATGTCCTCATCAAACATGCAAGGGGAGACCAAAAGACATGTTGAGGCCCTCATGAGTGGCACGCTTTAATCAATATCTTCATGTCGGGAGGTAGTGTAGCCATTAAGGTCAATGATATCATTGGAAACTACTTCAAGACAAATAATGGGCTACGACTGGGTGACCCATTATCGCCCATGCTATTTAATATATTGCCTGATATGCTCACTGTTATGATTGAGCGCGCCAAGTCTGATGGTCAAATTGAATATGTGATTCATCATCTTGTTGATGGATCTAGGATTATCCATTCTTCAATACACTGACGATACAATTCTACTTATGAAACATGTCATCGTAAAGGCAAAGAACCCAAAGTTATTCCTGTCACCGTTCGAGCAACTATCGGATCTTAAGATAAACTTCCACAAAAGCGTGTTGTTTTATTTTGGTGTCGTGGATATGTTAACTAGGTATACCGCGACAGACCCTTAATTCCGGTAAGCCCGGGTGGCCCAAATATTGTGGTGAGGCCTATGGCCCGACCGGGTGGCCCATTTTCCGGAAACCAGAGAAGGACCCGGTCCGGAGACAAGTTGTCGGATCCGACCCATGATGAAGGTCGGTCGGATCCGTGACGTACACGCAAGGAATACCCTGCATAGTTTAGGCTTAGTCGTATCTGGTAGGATCTCTACATTGTAACCCTAGATCCGGAGCCCTTATAAGCCATATCCTGGGAGCCCTTGCGGCAAGATAAAACAACACCCTCATTGTAATCGCGCACCTGTTGCCATATAGTGAATTATAGAAGCATGCAGGATCTCGCCGCCATTGCGAGGTCCGAAGCTGGGTCTCGTGTGACCCCGTCCCGGTGACTCCTCACCCTATGGCTCCATCACCGGATACTCATCAAATACGCAACGACATTTGGTGAGGCTCAAGAGATCCCAGTATGTATGCTGAATTGTTTGGTCGCGAACAAGGTCAGTTTCCCATCAGGTATTTGGGTATTCCAATTCATCATATGTGACATACAAATGCTAAATGGAAACTAGTGGAGGAGCGATTACAAATTAGATTAATTAGCTGGAAAGGTAAGCTATTATCCTTGGGAGGAAGATTGATTCTCATTAACTCAATACAAATTAATATGGTACCGTACATGATATCATTCTTCCAACTTCGTAAGGGAGTCTTAAAACGATTAGATTACTTTCGATCAAGATTCTTTTGGCAAGGTGATAGTGAGAAAAAATATCGATTGGCTAAATGGAGTGTCCTTTGCCGTGCTAAACACTAAGTAGGACTTGTGATTCATGACCTTGAGGTCAAGAACATTGCTCTCCTTGGGAAATGACTTTTGAAACTTCTCTATGAAGATGGGGTGTGGCAAATCTTCCGTAGGAGAAAGTATGCTGCCTCATGTGTATTATCTCAGGTTTATTGGAAACCAGGTGATTCGTAGTTCTCGGCTGGCTTGCCGGTGATGAAAAAGTTCTTCCTCCCATATGGGTCTTTCTCAATTAGAGATGGCTCGAAGATTAGGTTGATAAATGGTTAGGTAACACCACCCTTCGTGAACAATATCTAGCCTTGTATAACATTGTGCGCGACAAAAGCGATATGCTCGCTAAGGTGTTGGAATCTACATCACCAAATGTGTCGTTCAAAACGGATATTGTTGGTCCTAGGCCGGCATCTTGGAATGCTTTGCTACAATGTCTGCCTTTGGTTCATTTGATGCAAGGGACCGATGAATTTCGTTGGAATCTACATAAGGGTGATAAATTCTCGGTGGATTCTATGTACAAGGCCTTAATTCAGCCAGAGGTGCCAGTTGATAATAATAATTTGAAAGATGAAGATCCCGCTTAAAACCAAGGATTTCGCGTGGTATATAATTCTTACCAAAGATAACTTTGCAAAACTCAATTGGCATGGAACTAAAACACGTGTATTATGTCATCATAACTAGACAAGAAAACATTTATTATTGCAATGCAAATTTGATAGATATATGTAGTCAGCCACCCAGTTAGGTTCTACCTGTACCCACCATGCAACGTTGCGAATATTTTCTGCAACTGACTCAATGGTTTGAACCCTATGTTTAAGCTACTTATTAGGATGGGAGCGAATAGTCATTATTTGGTTGTTGTGGCCATATAGGAATGACCGGGCTTTTAATGATAAAAATTCTTCATTTATGCAGGTCTCTACCAGGGCAAAACTATACTTCATTTATGGTCGTCTCTACAATCTATTGGATATTGTGCCCCGTTTATGAAGACGTCTATATGGTTAGAGGATGCAATACTTTTATCCTATATGGATGGCAACATAATCTACGGATTGGTCCTCCATCTCTATATAGATGCTCTCATAGTTTCTGTCATGATACTTGTCGAGAACCTTAGCTGTTTTCTTTTTTTTTGTAGCTCTTGATTCAAAACGGTTGTGTGCATCTCGGTCATGGGAGACCAGGTGCAACGTTAAACCTTTTACATAAAAATGTCATTTATTCTTTTCCTATTTTGTTCACTTGCAAACCATTTTCATTTAAATAAACCGTTTTTGCAGCAACGCGCGGTGTATATTCACTAGTACATGAATGGTCTACTGGCATTTACTAACGCTGAGACATACGCTCAATACACGATTAGAAATGTCGAATAACTAGGCATCTCGAAGACAGGAGCGGTGGAATCCTCGAGCTGGCACCTTGTCCTCGTGTGTATTTTCGGAATAGCTAGCACATTGTTGCAGCTTAATGAGCACCATTCTTGTAGGGGAGAGAGGGACCTGCGCACGCACTGGAATCACTGCATACCGAGCAGATGGAATTTAGTGCGTCTTTTGATTCTGCCAAAGATATACATGTTCATGTGCCCGTTGGCGACTTCACTGCTTTGTCTACTCTCTAGCTATCTGTGCTCTCTTAATATATCTGTCAGGCCAACGCCAACCTCCTTCCATGTCTTCTCCCTTACATGTCATCAAAGTAGTATCATCGATGTTTTCATTAATTAACTTGTAGATTCATTGTATCTTGGGAAGTGTGATGTACTCTATCTTCCTCTCTCCTCATTAACTTACTACCACATAAGCAAATTTGGTGAGTTGGACACTTAGTTACTAGTGAAGTTACTCCCACTATGAGTAGTCTTACTACAATAAACTAGTCCACCTTGACGACGAACGGACAAACATAAGCACGCGAGGAAGAGACAAGCAAGCAAAGCAATGGTTTCCTCTTCGCTCGACATCGAGGCAGCCCAAGCACACAAGGCCCGCGGCTAGGGGTGGACCTGAAGCTCGAGGCTTGAGGCTCGGCTCGAGCTCGACAAGGCTCGGCTTGGGCTCGACTCGGCTCGAAGGTCAGGCAAGCCAAGCCTAAACCTTCCAACCGAGGCTCGAGACTCGACAAGTCCGCTCGATGAAGCTTGCATGCCGGCTCGAAGGCTCGAAATAATTAAAAAAAATCCATAACTTATAGTAAAACATATAGCATTTTACAAGTATAAACAACAATGTATCAATACATCTAAAACAAGTTTCACAAAGTACCAAGAACAATGACAATAGCATACATGATGAGTTCACCACACAAAGTGCTTGCGAGCATGTTGTTGCGCTTCAGGGGATTGAGCGTGAGTCCCTTGTAAGCCCTATTGTCTAATAAAGGTCCAGTTTTACCCGTAAAAAAAAAAGTGCTTGCGAGCCTTCACTGTCTCGTACAGGATGCACTTTCTGTGGAGGAGAAAACAACAAGTTGCAGAAATTCTGTATATAGGGATGAATTCAACAAAAGTGACTCGAATTTAAATTTAATGAAATTTGAACTTCAAATTAGACCGAACCCAATTCTATTGGCCGTCGGTTGGGGCGTGCAATGGGATTGCATCGTCGTCGTTCTTGCCCTTTGTCGTCTGCGTCTGTGCCCGCCTCTTCGCCCTTGCTTCACGCATCTGACGGTGGAACATTGCCGTCGGCAACGCTTGCTCGCGGGTGGCCGCCTCGGCCTGGCGCTGAGCGTTGAGCTCAAGGAGCTTTTTTCGCTCGGCCGCCATGAGGAGACGTCCCGCCTCCTCAGTGGCCGCCCGCTGGCACGAGATCTCGACGGTGTGCTCGAAGTTGGCATCGTTGAAGAAATCCTGTTTTTCCTCCTTCAGCTTCCGGAAGCGTTGCGTGCTGAAGGAGGCCAGGATCGCCGCCTACTCTGGGTCGCTGGCGGCCTGCTGCTGCTCGCCCCACTACGCCGCCTCCTCCGACGCCTCAGCTTCTACGTCTGCTATGTACGCAACGTCCCACTCATCGAACTGGGAGTCACCAGAGTCGTCGGAGTTGAAGTCGATCTCGACGTCGGGCTGTGGCTGCGGTGCCGATGGCAGCGTGCGGCCGTTATGTCCAATCATCAAATATGTGGTATGCACCCATCACGGCATTGTTCCGCATAAGAATGTGTGGCGGTAGTGGAGAGGAGAGGATAGTGCGGCGGCGGTGGTGGAGAGGAGAAGATAGCGCGGAGGTGGTGGAGAATACAGGGAATAGCATGGTGGAGGGCGTACTAATAAGAGGTGCTAACTAGCCGCACAGCTGCCGAGGCGTCGCATTTACGGCGGTGTCTGCACGTGGGCGTACGGGTGGTTTCTTCGGCGGCACGCCGCACAATAGCAACGCGCCTTATTCACGCCCTTCGCGAAGGGGTCGGCACGGGTTGCCGGCGCTTCTATTGGGCTCGAAACCGCGCCGACGCTTTTTGAGGCGCCCGAGTGTGAGCCCGAAAACCACGCCGATGCTCTATTTTGGTCCAACGCCTTGATACGTAGTACCGTGAGTGTCCATATTTTCTTTGTCGATCTACTGCTTGTCAATCTCCTGATGGCCGCACGCATTTCCGGCTCAAATTTAGCTAGAAAATGCGTCGGTCCGCATCCTCCCGGCCTTTTGGGACGTGTCGCTCGGACGTGTTTTGTACGTGTTCTTATTCGCGTCGATCAAAATATACAACCTCAGTCTATTTTGTTCTTCATCTTTCCTGCCTTTTGGGGCCGGTGATGGCAACCCTAAGGACATCGTTTCCTCTGTGGCGTCATCGAGGAGTTTCGGCACCTCCCTCGCTTAGGGTCTCATGTTCCAGGTTAAAACGTCAAATCTAGCTTGCCAAATCGGGTGACGATGGCGTCTTTGATGTCGTACCCTCCATGGAGGCGTCGTCTTGAGAACTTGAGTTTGGGTTGTAGTTCTTCCTCGTGAATCTCGGTGTTGGGCACATAGGAGGCGTCTTGCGATGCAGGTGGCGTGCCTCCCTCGCGAGTGGTATCACACTGGCTTGTGCGACGAAGATCTTTCTTGGATAGCGTGCGTAAGCATCTAGATGATCAGCGGTGGGCTAGCCTCTGTGATTGATAGTGGGCTGTTGAAGACTGATTGCTCGTCTGTTGAGGTTGTTGGGAGGTAGCCGCTCCGCTGATGGCGTACCCCGGATTTGGGCCGAGGCCGGAGCAGCAATGCTCCCAGCTGAGCCCGTGGTGGGCTCACAGGATTCGGGTGGTACACGTCTTGACTGCGGCTGGAAGGTTCTTGGTAATTTTAATGTTGCACAAGGATTACGATTTTTATCGGTAAGGGTTCTGTTTTGCGGAGGAGCTTACTCTACAGTGGAGAGCACTTGATGGATTTTGACCATTTTGTCGTAGTCTTATTTTGAGTGTTAGGTGTAATGTGGGTGTTTTGACCTTTTCTTATGCTTATAATGTAAACTTCTTTTTCCATTAATGAATGAAACGCAAAGGGCGGAGAAAACTGTTTTGTCTATACTGTATGTGTGTTCTCCAACGCCAACCTCCTTCCATGTCTTCTCCCTAGGTCTGTCCAAATACTGATGGCCTTTCGTGAGCCGTGACTTCACTGCTTTGTCTACTCTCTAGCAGGGCGGCGGCGAAGCCCATCAGTAATTCGCTAGCCAGCTAGAACACCTCGACGTCGACGGACGGACGCAGGCGAGGAAGAGAGAAGCAAGCAAAGCAATGGCTTCCTCTTCGCTGGACATCGAGGCAGCCCAAGCGCACAAGGACGGCGGCGATGGCGGATACACAACCGCAGCCACTGCTCACGCGGTAGACACAGGTAGCCGCATACATGATCAATCAAGAAGCATGCATTTCTTTTGGTCCAACGCCGTGATACACATCACCATGTCTCTGCTGCTTGTTAATTTCGTGATGCACGCATGTGGCAGATTCATGGCAGCAGGTCGGGCTGCTGCTGGTGACGGGGTTCAACTGCGGCTACGTGCTCAGCTTCTCCAACCTGATGATGGTGCCGCTGGGGTGGTGGTGGGGCGCCGCCTGCCTGCTCCTCGTCGCCGGCGCCGCCTGGTACGCCAACTGGCTCCTCGCAGGACTCCATCTCGTCGACGGCCACAGGTTCATCCGCTACAGGGACCTCATGGGCAGCGCTTTCGGTACGTACGCATGACGCAACACGCACGTCACGTTCCTCGGTCGAGTTTCAATAGCTCCATCGTTTCTCCCCCGGCCCAGTCACATGCCTGTGTTTGTTGTAGGAGATAGCTGCAAAACGATAGGCTGGTTTCTTTTCGATAAATAGGCTGATATATACGTTTGGAACGCAGGATTTTCACACGATAATTGTAGGAATCGACAATCCTCTGGAATGGGTACTGTATAGCCGTTTGCAACGCAGGATTCACTTGTAGGAATATTACAAAAACGTTTCCTTGATTTCATAGGAAAAGTACACAGGAAAGAAAACATTGGCTCCGACATGTTTTTGTTTTCCCTGTGCAAAGAGCGAAGCAATGTCATGACGCGGAGATGTTGGGTGGTTCTTTCGCCGGCCACCTAGCCATTGTCGCATGTCTCTTCCAAGCCTTCTCTTACTTTTCCAACGCAACAAGTGGATGCTCCCGGGCTGTATACACGTGAGATCGGCTACTCTGTGAACTGCAACGGCGGAGACTGGCTCAAATCTCACCCCTACTCCGGCTCTCTGCCATGGACTCAGCCATGGTGGAAGTGGAACTAGCTTGAAGCTGGAGGTCGGCTAGCTGCCACCTCTGACCAAATGCCCTTGTGCTTCACTAATTAAGCAGATGCGATGTACTTTTTTTTTGAAAAAAAAAAGAACCTCAGTCACCAACGTTCGTGTGTTTTTCCTAAGCTCATCCAAAGGCCATCGTAGGAATTTTACCCTATGTTTTCCATTCCATAGTTTTGCATGTGCATTCCTGTCCTGTTCGTATGATTTTCCCTGCAATCTCCCTATCATGCATCCCAAACAGGCCAATTCAATGCCTGATATACGGAGTAGTAGCATCAATTGGTAGACGGAGGAAATTAATGCCTGATGTAGCATGAGAATGGAATCCTTGCACAAAAAAGGAAACGAGAGAGTATCTTGTGTCAGGAAGGAAAGTAGTAACAAAAATACATTTTGCATCAATGTAAGGCGCAAACACTAATAGAGAGAAGCGTTGATCGCTTATAATTACACTGGCAAATCTGCTGAATTTGGTACATGAGGTTTATCTAGCTTGTCCGGATGAACCATAACGGAGCTTTCCAGACTAGATGACGGGAAATGCAGGCTGACGCGTGTTGTTTATGCTATTATTGTGTTCTTGTGAAGGGAGAAAAATGTACTACATCACCTGGTTCCTGCAGTTCGCCACCCTGCTCCTGGTGAGCATGGGCTTCATTTTACTTGGTGGAAGAGCTCTCAAGGTATGATATGTGAATTACTTTAGTGCAGTTAGTCGATTATGATAGTGCATTTATCCAATACTCCCGGATAATTTGGCATGCGTGCAAATGCTTTTTGACCAGGCAATCAGCGCCGAGTTCATGGGCGACTCCACTCCGAGGCTGCAGTGGTTCATCGCAGCGGCGGGCGCCGTGTACTTGGTCTTCGCCTACTTCGTGCCGACGCTGTCCGCCATGAGGAACTGGCTCGCCACCTCCGCCGCGCTCACCGTGACCTTCGACGTCGCCCTCCTGGCCGTGCTCGTCAAAGACGGTACTGACCATGCATCCTTTTGTTCCTGTCGTGCTATTAACTAGGCTGCTATTACTAGCACGTTGGGTAACAGAAAGCGATATAGCCGAGCTCGTCTTCACTTGGACAGCAAAATCTCAACCGATCAAGTTTGCAACAATAATTGTTTGTACGTACTGTACGTGCGTAGGGAGATCGAGCAAGCACACGGATTACAGTACCCACGGGACCCAGCTGGAGAAAGTGTTCAGCGCACTGGGCGCCGTCGCCGCTACCCTCGTCTGCAACAGCTCCGGGCTGCTCCCCGAGATACAGGTAGGGGATACATGTGGAACTTCGCGGTTTTGGTGCCATCTTCATCTAATGATGTGATGTGATGTGTCGTCGAAAAACAATTGAATTAGTCGACGCTGCGGAAGCCGTCCGTGTCCAACATGAGGCGCGCGCTGGCGCTGCAGTACACGGTGGGGGCGGCGGCCTACTACGGGATCACCGTGGCCGGCTACTGGGCGTACGGCGCCGCCGCGTCGGAGTACCTCCCCAACCAGATCGGCGGGCCGCGCTGGACCTCCGTGCTCATCAACGCCGCCGCCTTCCTCCAGAGCATCGTCTCGCAGCATGTACGTCGTCAGTCGTCTGTCGTTGTAACCATCCAAAATCACAACGTTGTTAACATGGCTGCGTCCAGATGTTCGCGGCGCCGATCCACGAGGCGATGGACACGCGGCTGCAGAGGCTGGACGAGGGCATGTTCTCGCGCCACAACATGGCGCGCCGCCTCGTCGCCAGGGGGGTCCTCTTCAGCGTCAACGTCTTCGTCACCGCGCTCTTCCCATTCATGGGCGACTTCGTCAACCTCTTCGGCTCATTCGCGCTCTTCCCGCTCACCTTCATCTTCCCCAGCATGATGGTCCTCAAGGTGACCTCATTTTGCAGCAAGCGACGTACTTCATATGCATGCCAGGGTGACGTACGGTGTGGATGCAAAATTTTAACAAAGGTCTTGTTATGCAGATCAAAGGGCGATGTGACGGGAGATGGCACAGGCTCTGGCACTGGGGCATCATCGTCGTCGCCTCCGTTCTCGGAATTGCCACCTCCGCCGCAGCTGTCCGTCTCATCGCGCACAACATCAGCGTGTACCGTTTCTTCGCCGACGTGTAAAAGACGCACGGGGTGTGTCCTACTGTTAATTTATCGGACGTAGTTAATTCCCTTTCAATGTAGAACCAACTTATACTTCTTGATCGCCCGATTTAATATGTAATTCATATGTAATTTCGACCTAGAGCTAACTTAATTCATGGTGGATATAGAACTATCAAAAGTATAAATTTATCTCTGCACAAAAGTACATATGCGCCTCCATGCCTGAAATGAAAACGGTTTACCTAGTTCTCAATCGAGTCCTCATGTTCCAGATTGACTCAAGGAAAGATGTTGAAGGTGCCTCCTGGTTACAACGCTGCTATTTGTTTATGTTCCTCTTGGCTCTTTGGCCTCAGCAGATATGCAATTCGTTTTGGAGAATCAAGCTGAGTTATTTTAGGAGGCCATCCGTCCTCTCCACGAAGTTGTTGACTTCTTGCATAGCAGGTGGCTAGCGTTTGGGGGCTTTATGGAACGGGCAGAAACTGTGTTGGGTAGGTTCTCCCGGACACCTGTTGATCCTTTGGTTCTGCCTGATGTTAGCAAAGTGGACGCAAGCGGAGCGGGCCTTTATGGATGTTTCTCTCCGTGCGCTAGGGCAGGCTCGACGGTCACGGATCATTCCTGAGCTCCTGGAGTCGTGTGGTGATGTGGTGATACCTCCTTCCGTCGACAAAGTAAGGTCAGACTCGCACGAGATCTCGGAGGTGGCTTCTTCGCCGGGTTCGACACTTGGCTTTGAGAGGAGTGGTGTTGTTGACGCTGATGTCTCTTTTTCGCTTGAGTCTGACAGGCAAGTGGTTACTATTGGTGTTGGGTTGCTAAGTCTAGTATGTTGGCAGCGGTGCCCGGAGCTGTCATCGCTAGAGAGGTTTGCGATTTTCTCGCCACTTTGATTGCTGCATACCCTAGATCCGCAGTGGTTTGATGGGTGCCTTCCAATGTCTTGGGTTGTCTTCGTCGACGCGGTGTTTGTGTGTCATGTTTGGAGTGTTTGTTCATGTCGCTTTGTGGTTCTAGGTGTTGGCTAGAGTGGGTGTGGCCCTGTTGTTTCGGGTCTTTGCTAGGCTTGGATGTGGGTGTGTGGGTTTGACCGTGTTGTTGTTTGTTGTGCTGTTTTACGTTTTCGTCCAATTTTTTCATAAAAACTGGACACTCACTTCTTAATTAATGGAGCTTTTGCCTAAAAGGATTTGCATCTCCGTAGTTTGTATGTTTTTAAGTTGCAAGTTAGATTACAATTGGGAATTCTTAGTCACAAGTTAAGTTGGAATTGAAATTTTTTAGTATCAAGTGGGCTGCAACTAAAATTTATCAGTTAAGTTCAACTAAGATTTTTCCAATTCCAAATCAAGTTACAACTAACAAATTTTAAATATGAGAGTGACGTCACTTGTCTAAGATTTTACCAATTCCAAATCAAGTTGCAACTAACAAATTTTAAATATGAGAGTGACGGTCACTTGACCAAGTTCTTAGTCAACTGAGAATTAGTCACACCCAAATGAAAAATAGTATAGCAGGGCACGATGGCATTGTACAAAATTAAGCAATTAGCGCTCCATTGGATTTGCAATGAACATGAATAAAAAAATGTTAATTTCAGTTTTTTGAAACTGCAGATTTGTACAAGCACATTCAAGAACAAACAAATCCCGGGTCAAACGGCAAAGGGAGGAACGAATTCTCTAAACCTGATGTCAGATATCCGGTCAAAAACAAACCCTTATGTACACACGTTGCAAGCACCATACACTATTGTTGGATCCATCGGCAGATTTCTCTTCTTTTTTTAGAATCTTTTCGCATGCATTTCTCCTTGGAAAGTCCTGCAATCTAGTTCTCATAAAAGCTTGAGTTCGGATCATCTTGGTTGGGTATTAATACTCAGAGAGACATCCCCTGTAACCATCTTGGGAGGTGTATCACCCGGCTCTGCAAGATGCAGTGCAGACCACTGTGCCTGACTTGAAGGCTTGGATTGCGCTCGGAGCTTGTTGCAATTCATCACCATTATGGTCTCCCTCCATTATTGCCACCCACTCACAATGATCCAAAACCAGCACTAGCTAATATAGCTTTATTCTTGTGGAGATTGGAGTACGACATATTGGACATGATTGCAGTGTCTGCCCACACTCACAGCAGGTCTGGAAAGTAAACACCTTGTTAGAAAGGGTGATGATGAATATTACTGCCGTTTCAACACACGCCCAATAACAAAACATGATATCCCAAGAACAAAAAACAATTCAGTACTAACTCCCTTCCATATTAAGGGTCACAAAATTATCTAGATTCATATGTATCTACACACTAAAACACTATATACATGTGTATCTAGACAAATCTGCGACACTTAAATAGGAGTACTAATCTATTGAGGGACCAAGAGTGCATGATGTCTCACCTGGTGTCCACAGCCAAAAGCCATGTCTTTCGGGTTCACAAGGCAGATAGGGCAAACCTGCAGATGAATCAACGTTAGGAAGACACTCAAAACTGCAACTTTCTGCCTAGAGAAACAGGAAATTAAGAAACAAACAAATATAAGCATTCATGGCATATGAAAGTTTACCTGATTGTCATAAGCAGAAGAAGGTGCAGCAGGGGCTGCAGTATGTGCAGTTTCATAAGGAGGATAAGATGATGAGGTGGTTGGTTTACTAAAGCTTTTCGCTCCATATGAATAAGCATCATGGCTTCCAGCGGGGGGAGGTAGAGGAACCCTTACTGGAGCCTTCAAAGAGCGACGGCTGTTTGACACATAGATAGAAGTCAGTACATATTTCAGAATGAATAAACAATCAGTGAAGCAAGCTTTATAGTACACAAAGGGGAGGGGGTGGGGCAGCATACCCTAAGATTCCCAACTCCACAGTTGCTTTGTACTGTTGCGGTATCTCCATTAAAGCTGAAAGAGCAAATGCTGCCTCTTTTCTTGATTGTGGCATGTTTTTGGACATTATCTCCGAAAAATTCACAAACTGGACAAGCAACAGATTCTCAATGTTAGAACACCGTCAAATAAGTCCATTTAAAAAGGGGGGAAGTGGCGCCAATCATATCAGATCCGTATCTTCAGTGACTTACTTGAAAATTGTCAAAAGCCCGGGCAGGAATGTTATCATCAAATTCCTTCATCATGTCCCAGGGGCCATCACCAACTCCTACTAATACAATAGATAACGGCAATTCACTGCATACAAAAAATGAAGGAAGCAATGAGCAACATACATGACACAGGAGGGCAGATAATTCAGTGAGCGTCATGATGCAACTAGTTCCTTGCAAGAAGTACAGTCAAGATGCACACCAGCATGTACATATCAAAACAGCATAACAGGGGCACTTAAGAATGACAAACCTGGCCCTCACAATGGCATCAACAGTCTTTTGCTCTTGCGCACTCAGCTGCCCAGATGCAGTATCTACACTCCTCGTAACCTACATTTGTATACCAGTTAGTAACAGAATATAAAGAAAGTATACAGTTTTGAGGGTCATACTGCATGCATACTATTTCGGAAATGACAACCACAAATAGGAACTGTTTGATCAAGAGTGAAAAGATCTCTTAGAGATTACAGAGTCCAAATTTCAGGCTAAAAGGGAAGGATATATATATCCCGTGAAGATGGGCTAGATGTTGCAAACATATAAAAATCGAGTGTGGAATCTTTACAAAATTATGGAAAAATTTCCAGGCATAAAGAAATGCTTTTGATCTTGAAAATCAACATGGCTACAGAAAGCCTACCAAAACGTCTTATAATTTGGAATAGAGGAAGTACCATATTATCTGGTAATTTTAAAATGTTTGGAAATGACAACAGCCAATTTTCATGGAAATTTGTGTCATGTAACCCATTTAATAAAATAGTTTACCAGAAAAGAAAGGCAGTACAAACGACGTGCAATATGAAAGATATTTAGATTTAGAACATGCCACAAGTCACCCCTCGAATTTAATAATTTATGTACACAGCATGTGCAAGTAAGGATCAGAACAGTTTACTCATAACATGATCATATAAAAACATAGTTTCTGCATAAAAGCTCCCCATCCAGATATGCATACAACTATACTACAAGTCATGACATGTCTATCTACATTAACCATGTCCACATGACCAGTGCCCAGACTCACCAACTGCACAAATGCATTCACCATTAGAGCAAGAGTGTGAAGTGTTAATGTAGTACCTGCCCATCAGCAATTATCAACAGAACATGGTATTGCCCGCCACTTTGCTCCACAATGGTCATAGCCATCTCAATAATCGGTGCAAAGGATGTCGGTCCTGTTAAAGCCACATTAACACTCAGAATTAACACACATACAGAACTTACTTGAAAGACAGCAGGGAAAACTTGAGCTTACCCGCTAAGCGCAAATGTGGAACTAGTTCCCTGTATCGCTCGAGAGCTTCAGAGAATCCATTGCAAGGTCTCTCATCAGGATAAAAACAGAAGACGTCTTGGTCATGTGTTGATGCTGAAAAAAACAAACAGTTGCTTGACGGTTCAGGCAAATAATAGTACTTGTGGAAAAAAAAAGATCAACTATTACACGATCCTTACCATCTCCAAATCCGAAGCAGGGAATCAAGTTATCTTCGTCGAATTTCGACAATGTCTGCCCAAGAATGGAGATTCCTTGTTCATAAGGATTCGGTACACTGCTAATGTGGTGTAAACTACGTCCATGGAAGGAGAATTTGCCTGATAAAGGGCGCACATCATTAGCATCAGGAGCAGTGGAACTGTTTACTGGGTGAATGGGGAGAGTAAGGTGGTTCAGGAGCACTCACCTGTCCATTCGTTGCTCTTGGTGAAATCAATACCTACGATAAGATTCGAAGACTCGAGCCCAGCTTGAGCCAGAGCATCGGTAACCTGCAAACAAAAATTATCGATTCTCAACAATCCAGTTCAGGGGAATAGCAGTTATACTACGATTATACTCGATCGTTTG
Organism: Lolium rigidum; assembly: GCF_022539505.1. Lineage (NCBI taxonomy): Eukaryota > Viridiplantae > Streptophyta > Magnoliopsida > Poales > Poaceae > Lolium > Lolium rigidum. Next base: position 66,004,624 of record NC_061513.1, on the reverse strand, counting down.
CTTATGTGCTTGGCACTCAATACTGATGCATATGGCAGTGAAGCCAGTATACAGACAGAATGTCAGAATCTCACGGAAGTTGGTGAGCAGATTTTTCTCTAGTTGTAGCAACAAACTTGATGGCACATTTCACATACTTAGAAAACATTTAATCAGACAACTGAAACAGTCAGGCAAACTGCACAACTGTTGTCAGAATATCGAGGCATCAACTCCCCACATTTGGCAACTTGAGCATTGCAGAACTTGACCCGGTAGGTTGTTGCCACTCATACCCATATCCTATCCTCTTTGAGAGGACGACCGAGCAACACCCACCAACTAGAGCCAGTTGCCAACCACGCAATAAACATTCTTAACTAATTGCTTGACGTAATGAGTTGTGAACAACCACCATGCCATCTATTTCCGGGTGCGCGCATGAATCGTTCACCAGCAGTGGTTGATGGTTGACCAGCAGTTGAGATTGCTACTGCTCCAACCGGTTGACCGATTACGGAGCACACCGAACGAACGAACTCTAGGATTCTCAAATGTCAGCAGATTGACCGACCAGGACGCACGAATCGCCGATGCAGCCATCCTAAGTCGGGGGAGGGTAGAAGATCTATCTACGCGCGCGCGTACAGACGACGAGCGCATGGATTCGCGGCGGTGGTGGTGAAGCAACGAAGCAATCCAATCTCGATTTCGAAACTGCTAGCGGCGCGCGTACCTGTTCGACGGACTGGAAGTCGTCGGCGATCCGCGAGTAGCGCCGGTCGAGGGTCCGGGGCTTGGATGCCCCTCCACCTCCGCGCGCCGACGGCGTGGCGACGGGCGCGGGCTGGTAGGCCGGGTAGGGCGCGGCGTACCCGCCCTGCTGCGGCGGGGGCGCGGCGTAGTAGCCGTCCTGGCCGGCGCCGTAGGGCGGGTACTGCGGCGGCGGCGGCTGCTGGAAGGAGGCCGAGTGGGCGTACCTGCCGCGGCCGCTGCCGTCCCGCGACTCGCTCCTGGACTGGCTCCCTCCCATGGCTCCTCTGTCTCTCTCTCTCTCGCTAGAGGTCAACTGGACGAGGGTGTATATCCGCGCGCGCCTCAGGCGGTGGCTGCTGTAGCGACGGCGGCGGGGCGGCGACCGGGTGGGGTGGGGAAGGAAGCAACCGCGGCGCCGCCTAGCCTAGGGAGTTTGCTTGCTTGCCGAGTCTGTCACCGAGGAGCCTTCCGGTGTGCTTCGTTCGGCAGCCTGCTCGGTTCGTCGTGTTGTACTGTTGGCGTTGGCCGGTAGTTGGGCGCGGTCTTGATTTCGCTTCGTGACTTTTTTTTGCGAGGAGGGAGGGAGAAGTAGTAGTATCACGGGGTTGGAATCGAAAGGGATGATGCGGTATTTATCTATCTATACTGGGTGGGTCGTGCGCCGCACATCGACCTCGCATGTCACGTGCACGGAAACTCATCCTGGGAGGAAACCCGCCCGCGGCCTCGCAGCCAGGTGCGGCTGCGTGGAATCTTCGCATCTTTGCCTCACAAAAAAGGAAGAAGCCTTTCCAGATGGATTCTCAAGATAGGCAAGCATGAGTTTTATTACTCTTTACAGGTAGAAGTATATGCAGTTCGTGCTTTCGAAAATTAACATTTGGTATATCTCACCAATAATTGGGAACCAGATCCACGTGTCCTCTAATGCTCTACTCTCCAAGTACATTTTTCAAAAAAGAAATGACCCTCGCCCCCTGACTGAGGGGCAAAACCCTAGCTCCCCGTCGTCAGCCCTCCCCCCCCCCCCCCTACGAGACAAATCTGAGTGGCTCTGGTGAGGGGGGGGGCTCACGCTTCACGGCCACGCGTGTAGTAGGGAGGAAATATGTCGGTTTTGGCTGACGGCGTTGCCGCTGGAGCTCTCTGCTCCGTGGTGGCGCGCTACTGCTCTCTTCGCAACGGTTAAGTTATTCCACCCAATATCTGGTGTGTTCGGCACGATCTGATCTTGGATGGACTCGGGTGGCATGAACATGCATGTGCACGATCCAATAGTGGTGGTTATCTCGATCTGTGCGAGTGGTGTCGATGATGAGCTTGAAGCAGGTGTTCCGGGGTCTTGGTCACCTCGTCTCCTTTGGCCGGCAACACTCATGGTTGTGTTGTCGGTGGTGCTGCTCCCTCGCTGCGGTCTCATGGTGGTGGCCGGCTTCGGGTTCAGGTTGGAACATTAATTAGCAAAAAGTCGTGAATGCCTCGTCCACTTCTAGTGGCGATGACGTCTTCGACGTTGTTTCCCCTTCTTGGAGGCGTCAACCAAATGTCCCTCCTTTTCTCGTACCTAGATCGCACTTCCTTGCACAACTTGGGTGCTTCTCTCGCGGGGGCAAGGTTCTCTTCGTCGACTTCGGGCGCATCCTTTCACCTTCTTTGAGTTGTTCACCGTCTTTGCCACCCTTGCTGCTTATACACGGTGAATTTCCCTATTTGGGCGGCTATCCCAGGGGTAGTTGTCTAGGCTGGCTTCATGCCACGGGCGATGTCGGTGATTTCTTCTTCATATTGTGGGCACAATATGTCGTTGGACGAGTGTCGAGGTTATTTTTTAGGGGAGGTCGTTGGTTAGCGCGGAAGCTTGGGAAGGCCTCGGTCGGTGTAGGTGACAACGACCGGCGTCCTTTGGCGTTGTTCCCCTCCATGTATGCATCTCCTTCAAGCCCTCCTCCTTGGGTATCTCGAGTCATGAAGATAGCTAGGCTCCTTCAGTTATGGCTATGCAGTGGTTTTGCATGGTAGGTTTGTTGGTTTGCTCAGTTTCCACCGCACCCTTTCAACAGAAGACTACGCCTCCATTAACATGATCAAGCATTCTACCTAGTGCTTAGCCCTAGTTAGTGTAGCTTGTTTCTCTCTTTCTTTAATGTATCATGTTGTTTCCCTTGATGTTTCCGTCTTTCCATAAGCTGGCAACCCCAACTCGTTGTAAGTGTCGTTGTTCTGGTGGCCGTTCTAAGCTTTATTAATTTAAAGCTAGCTTCTTTGACCCTTCTTTTTAAAGAAAGTACATTTTTCCTATCGTCTCATCGACATTCAAGGAGTTTGATGAGAACCTTGGATGGTTCTTAGCATAGATTCAGAAAATATGTAGGTATATTTTTCAATCGTCTGAGAAATTCATAGCAAAGCCGACCCTTTCTATTCTTTTCCTTTTGTGCAGCCATTGTAACATTTTGCACACAAAATAAACATGTACAATTTTTCCTTAGAAGTCACTATGTTTTTGGCGGCTACCCTACAGAATAAGCCCATTCGGTGACACCCAGATTCTAACCCCTAACATAGAATTCACGAATCACGTCCCTCCGCTTGAGGAAATAAAATTTGGTAAATTTGTAAAGGAATATAGGAGAAATGGTAGAAGCCTTTTGCGACATCATAGCATGTGTGTTTTGTTTCCTCTTTGTGTGCATAATTGAATCTATTAGGTGCCTACATGTGACGCTGATACTAGATCTAATCCTCCAAAAGTATACCTTTAATATAGAGTGAGTACTTTTGATTCAAGAAATCCTAATCAGTAGGAGTACTAGAAAATTTGCTTTGTGGTAGTGTTATTTATTTATTAGCAATGCCGTACCTTGTTGAAAGTTAGTTCTTCGTTCAACTACGCGCAGGGCCTCGCATTCCTAGCAGTTTCATCATATTCACCTATATTCATTACCTAACCAACGGTTGGCCGCGTACATTAATTTTTTGTTGACACTTACCTACGGCGGGTACTACCCACTTTCCTATTTTATTTTGAAGCATAATTTGGGGAGCAACCTTCATCTAGTTGTGGATTAGTCTTCTAATTTGTTTTACCGACCTCATCTCCCTGCTCACCTCGGTCGATTAACTTACATGCAGCACGTACGTCCGCGGAAATTTCCTTGGCGCAGCTTCCAAAAACACGCTCCCGCGCCTGCAATTTGTGACCGTTGATCCATCCTGTTCCCCTTGTTTATGTTTAAACTAGTTTGCCGTTGCCATTTGGTGTGACTTTGACTTGTAGTACACACTAAATTACTAGTACAGTATAAAAGGTGAATTATAACGAGCATTCTCTCAAGTTGGGGCTTCACACAAGTTGTTGTATTTTGTTGAAGAAGCGCCAAGTTGCTGTGATTACATGTCATTTTCCTCTGAATTTGCCTCTGCTCAATGGTCCAATGGACGTCATGAAACCCTGCGTCACCGTGAACCCGTAAGCAACCAACTATAACAATGTACTGGTTCTCCGTATTTCAAACGGAAAGATCAATATACTACTACTAGAAGGAGCACGATCGACGACTCGGTACTCACGCGGTATGCAGTGAAGCCAGTGATGCAGTCGTCGGAGACGGTACGTGCTACCCACATTTTGTCTCGGAACTTACACTACTACTCCATCAAATACACAGCATATTTTTCCATGGATAAGGTGGAGCTAGTGTGCAATATGTATACGCCACTGGATATATATGACAATGACGCGTATATAGGAAAATACTTAGCGCAGAAGAAACCAACGGGTGTTGGTTTACCGGTTCCTTGTGCCAGCAGCCGGGAGATGCCGATCGATCATCAGCCTAGCCAGCTTTTTCATCATCGATCATATCTGCACCGTTCATGAATGACGATTCTCTAGGTTGGCGCAGCCGTGGCAAATTATGTATTGTCACCCCATCTTTTTGATTGACGTCGAACCTTATGTTACGTACGTGCTGAACCCAGCTAACATCGACCTAATTATTTGGCATTTTTCTGCGTTATTTTTGTGTAATCCAGTGTCTCCATGCTAATTCTCACTTTTCGGAAGCTTAGAAGGAAGGCCGTCGATGCAGGCATCCAGTTTACTAAGGAGGGCTGCTCCGGTGCTCCCCCCTAAGTGAAGTTGAGGGCTCATATTGAGTTTTTTTTTAAGCGTTGGGCTAGCCCGAACCCATATCTAGCCCGTGTATACCCATATGTATGGATACGGTATATGTACGTCACGTTTTTTAAAAAAAGGTGATCACGTGAGCAGTTAATTAAGATCTAATCCGCTTAAAACTCGCCGATCGTCGTGCATGTGTCTTCTGTTGCCGCGATCGTCGTGAGAAGTACTCCTCCGTCGTCGGAAACCCTAGCGCGAGCACGAGCTGGTGGGGGTAGGGTTGATCTTCCTCTCGGGAGGGATCTCGATATGCCGCCGGCGCGCCGGCCGTCTCCGCCGTTGTGCACGTCCCCTTCTGTTGCCGCGATCGCCGTGAGCATTTTACTCCTCGTTGGAACCCTAGCGCGAGCCCGACGCATCAACCGAGCTGGTGGGGGTAGGGTTCCTCTTACTCCCGGGTGGGATCTGCCGCTGGCGCGCGCGCCGGCCGTCTCCGCCGTCGCCGTTGATCGCTCCAACCAGATAAGTGTTGGCGAGCGCGGCTAGGGTTAGGGCCGGCTCCTCTTGCCCTTGAGCGTGGCCTAGCGGCTTCTTCCTCCTCGGACGCATCGATCGACCCCTGTGGTGGGTGTAGGTTTACTCCGGCCGGCGCATCGATCGATTGGTAGGTACGTACATGATAACTCACCTCTTGTTGGGTCATTTTAACTTGTGAAAGAATTTGATGCGGATGTACTGAATTTGTGATTTTTGTTGTAGCTAGGAAATGGATGAGACGATGTCTGTTGTTTGTGAGGTAGAGAAGGTTCCTGGAATTGGAGTTCATGGAGATGAGTCAGATAATTCTAGAATGGGGCTTGGTAATGAATCTTTGTCGGGGAGGGAGAATATTTTCGTTGGTTCAAGGTCAGATAATTCCATGAGCTCGAGCATGGGATGGAAGCAATTATTAATGTAAGTGTATTCGATATATTCAATTTTTTCATGGAAAGCAAATGCAGATGGATAAATGTTTTAACATTGTCATGTTATCATTGAATATGTAGATGGACGACATTGAAAATGATTATGACAGAGATATTAGTGATGATGTTGCGTTGGAGGAAAACAGCGATGAGGTAAATGGAGTGTAATTGTTATTTGATATGCAATGAAATGAGATTACCATTAAAAAGTGGGAAACGGTAATGAGGTACATTTACTTGTTGTCTTTAATTTTTGCAGGAAATATTTGGACTTGAAAATGTGTATGACTATTATGGTGAATCCGACGTGGAGAATTATTTTTATGACGAGTCAGTAGTTGGCAAACATTATGTGGAGGCAAAGCCGTCGAAGAGCAAGGAGGTACGTATTGGTTAATTATTTGTGGAAACCAATTTTTTTAATAGCCACATAAAAAAATTAGAGTTTGATTGCTATGTTTTTATGTGACAGTCCCATGTTGATGATGGTGATGATGCGAACCTCGATCAAGCTTGTCGAGCGAGAGGATACGATAGAATTGTACATGATGATAAAAGAGATGACTTTTCCTAGTGAAGAAGCTGCATTCGAATTCTACAACAGCTATGCCAACGATAATGGATTCAGCATCAGATTGGATAAGGTCAGATATAGCAAAAAAAATACGAAACATAGGCGTTACAGGCATTTTTTGTGTTCAAGGGAAGGTGAGTGATACGTCTCCGACGTATCGATAATTTCTTATGTTCCATGCCACATTATTGATGATATCTACATGTTTTATGCACACTTTATGTCATATTCGTGCATTTTCCGGAACTAACCTATTAACAAGATGCCGAAGTGCCAGTTCCTGTTTTCTGCTGTTTTTGGTTTCGAAATCCTAGTAACGAAATATTCTCGGAATCGGACGAAATCAACGCCCAGGTTCCTATTTTGCCCGGAAGCATCCAGAACACACGAGAACCGCCAGATAGGGGGCACAGGGCCACCAAACCCTAGGCCGGCGCGGCCAAGGGGGGGCCCGTGCCCCCCTATAGTGTGGGCCCCCCAGAAGTCCACCGACCTTGCCCTTCCGCCTATTTAAAGCCTTCGTCGCGAAAACCCTGATACGTTCAACGAAACCAGAGAAAACCTTCCAGAGCCGCCGCCATCGCGAAGCAAAGATCTGGGGGACAGGAGTCTCTGTTCCGGCACGCCGCCGGGACGGGGAAGTGCCCCCGGAAGGCTCCTCCATCGACACCACCGCCATCTTCATCAACGCTGTTGTCTCCCATGAGGAGGGGTAGTTCTCCATCGAGGCTAAGGGCTGTACCGGTAGCTATGTGGTTCATCTCTCTCCTATGTGCTTCAATACAATAATCTCATGAGCTGCCTTACATGATTGAGATTCATATGATGATGCTTGTAATCTAGATGTCATTATGCTAGTCAAGTGAATTTTACTTATGTGATCTCCGGAGACTCCTTGTCCCACGTGTGTAAAGGTGACAAGTGTGTGCACCGTGTGGGTCTCTTAGGCTATATTTCACATAATACTTATTCACCGTTATGAATGGCATAGTGAAGTGCTTATTTATATCTCTTTATGATTGCAATGTGTTTTGTATCACAATTTATCTATGTGCTACTCTAGTAATGTTATTAAAGTAGTTTTACTCCTCCTGCACGGTGTAATGGTGACAGTGTGTGCATCCGTGTTAGTACTTGGCGTAGGCTATGATTATGATCTCTTGTAGATTATGAAGTTAACTATTGCTATGATAGTATTGATGTGATCTATGCCTCCTTTCTTAGCATTAAGGTGACAGTGTGCATGCTATGTTAGTACTTGGTTTAGTCGTATTGGTCTTTCATGCACTCTAAGGTTATTTAAATATGAACATTGAATTGTGGAGCTTGTTAACTCCGGCATTGAGGGCTCGTGTAATCCTACGCAATGGTGTTCATCATCCAACAAGAGTGTAGAGTATGCATTTATCTATTATGTTATGTGATCAATGTTGAGAGTGTCCACTAGTGAAAGTCTGATCCCTAGGCCTTGTTCCTAAATACTGCTATCGCTGCTTGTTTACTGTTTTACTGCGTTACTACTGCTTGTTACTGTCCTGGGCAAAGCACTTTTCTGGTGCCGTTGCTACTGCTCATAGATATTTATACCACCTGTATTTCACTATCTCTTCGCCGAACTAGTGCACCTACTAGGTGTGTTGGGGACACAAGAGACTTCTTGCTTTGTGGTTGCAGGGTTGCATGAGAGGGATATCTTTGACCTCTTCCTCCCCGAGTTCGATAAACCTTGGGTGATCCACTTAAGGGAAAACTTGCCGCTGTTCTACAAACCTCTGCTCTTGGAGGCCCAACACTGTCTACAGGAAAAGGAGGGGGCGTAGACATCAAGCTATTTTCTGGCGCCGTTGCCGGGGAGGAAAGGTAAAAGGTACTCACACTCCGGATCTCGGCTACTAAGCTATTTTCCGGCGCCATTGTAAGTACTCGAAGCTATTTCCTTTAGATCCTGCAATTGCATCTTTTTGTTTCTTGTTTACACTAGTTAGGCATAATGGAAATCAACAAAAATATGAGAGATCTTTATGAACTTTATCTTGAATTAGGACATGATGTGTTTGAAGAGAGAATTAAAAAACCCATGGAACTTTATATGCATGCTAATGGGAATGTTATTAATATGAATGCTTTGAACACTATTGTTGCTAATGCTATGGAAAATTCTAAGCTTGGGGAAGCTGGTTTTGATGAGCATGATCTTTTTAGTCCCCCGGGCATTGAGGAGGAAATTTACTTTGATGATACTTTGCCTCCTATTTATGATTATAATGATAGTAGTCTTATGGTGCCGCCTGTTATGGAGGATAAATTTGATTATGATTACAATATGCCTCTTATATTTGATGATGAGAATAATAATGATAGCTACTTTGTTGAATTTGCACCCACTACAACTAATAAAATTGATTATGCTTATGTGGAGAGTAATAATTTTATGCATGAGACTCATGATAAGAATGTTTCATTTGATAGTTATATTGTTGAGTTTGCTCATGTTGCTACTGAAAGTTATTATGAGAGAGGAAAATATGGTTGTAGAAATTTTCATGTTACTAAAACACCTCTCTATGTGCTGAAATTTTTGAAGCTATACTTGTTTTATCTTCCTATGCTTGTTACTTTGCTCTTCATGAACTTGTTTATTTACAAGATTCCTATGCATAGGAAGCATGTTAGACTTAAATGTGTTTTGAATTTGCCTCTTGATGCTCTCTTTTGCTTCAAATACTATTTCTTGCGAGTGCATCATTAAAACTGCTCGAGCCCATCTTAATGGCTATAAAGAAAGAACTTCTTGGGAGATAACCCATGTGTTATTTTGCTACAGTACTTTGTTTTATATTTGTGTCTTGGAAGTTGTTTACTACTGTAGCAACCTCTCCTTATCTTAGTTTTGTGTTTTGTTGTGCCAAGTGAAGCCTCTAATCGAAGGTTGATACTAGATTTGGATTTCTGCGCAGAAACAGATTTCTATCTGTCACGAATCTGGGCTGTTTTCTCTGTAGGTAACTCAGAAAAATATGCCAATTTACGTGCGTGTTCCTCAGATATGTACGCAACTTTCATTAGTTTTGAGTTTTCTGATCTGAGCAACGGAAGTATTTATTAAAAATTCGTATTTACGGACTGTTCTGTTTTGACAGATTCTGCCTTTTATTTCGCATTGCTTCTTTCGTTCGTGTTGGGTAGATTTCTTTGTTCCATTACCTTCCAGTAGCTTTGAGCAATGTCCAGAAGTGTTAAGAATGATTGTGTCACCTCTGAACATGTGAGTTTTTGATTATGTACTAACCCCTCTAATGAAGTTTATGAGAAGTTTGGTGTGAAGGAAGTTTTCAAGGGTCAAGAGAGGAGGATGATATACTATGATCAAGAAGAGTGAAAAGTCTAAGCTTGGGGATGCCCCGGTGGTTCACCCCTGCATATTTCAAGAAGACTCAAGCATCTAAGCTTGGGGATGCCCAAGGCATCCCCTTCTTCATCGACAACATTATCAGGTTCCTCCCCTGAAACTATATTTTTATTCCGTCACACCTTATGTGCTTTTCTTGGAGCGTCGGTTTGTTTTTGTTTTTGTTTTGTTTGAATAAAATGGATCCTAGCATTCACTTTGTGGGAGAGAGACACGCTCCGCTGTAGCATATGGACAAGTATGTCCTTAGGCTCTACTCATAGTATTCATGGCGAAGTTTCTTCTTCGTTAAATTGTTATATGGTTGGAATTGGAAAATGATACATGTAGTAAATTGCTATAATGTCTTGGATAATGTGATACTTGGCAATTGTTGTGCTCATGTTTAAGCTCTTGCATCATATGATTTGCACCCATTAATGAAGAAATACATAGAGCATGCTAAAATTTGGTTTGCATATTTGGTCTCTCTAAGGTCTAGATAATTCTAGTATTGAGTTTGAACAACAAGGAAGACGGTGTAGAGTCTTATAATGTTTTCAATATGTCTTTTATGTGAGTTTTGCTGCGCCGTTCATCCTTGTGTTTGTTTCAAATAACCTTGCTAGCCTAAACCTTGTATCGAGAGGGATTACCTCTAATGCATCCAAAATACTTGAGCCAACCACTATGCCATTTGTGTCCACCATACCTACCTACTACATGGTATTTCTCCGCCATTCCAAAGTAAATTGCTTGAGTGCTACCTTTAAATTTCCACTCTTCACCTTTACAATATATAGCTCATGGGACAAATAGCTTAAAAACTATTGTGGTATTGAATATGTACTTATGCACTTTATCTCTTATTAAGTTGCTCGTTGTGCGATAACCATGTTCACTGGGGACGCCATCAACTATTCTTTGTTGAATTTCATGTGAGTTGCTATGCATGTCCGTCTTGTCTGAAGTAAGAGCGATCTACCACCTTATGGTTAGAGCGTGCATATTGTTAGAGAAGAACATTGGGCCGCTAACTAAAGCCATGATCCATGGTGAAAGTTTCAGTTTTGGACATATATCCTCAATCTCATATGAGAAAATTAATTGTTGCTACATGCTTATGCGTAAAAGAGGAGTCCATTATCTGTTGTCTATGTTGTCCCAGTATGGATGTCTAAGCTGAGAATAATCAATAGCGAGAAATCCAATGCGAGCTTTCTCCTTAGACCTTTGTACAGGCGGCATAGAGGTACCCCTTTGTGACACTTGGTTAAAACATGTGCATTGCGATAATCTCGGTAATCCAAGCTAATTAGGACAAGGTGCGGACACTATTAGTATACTATGCATGAGACTTGCAACTTGTAGGATATAATTTACATGATACATATGCTTTATTACTACCGTTGACAAAATTGTTTCTTGCTTTCAAAACCAAAGCTCTAGCACAAATATAGCAATCAATTCTTCCCTCTGCGAAGGGCCTTTTCTTTTACTTTTATGTTGAGTCAGTTTACCCATTTCTCTCTATCTTAGAAGCAAACACTTGTGTTAACTGTGCATTGATTCTTACATACTTGCTTATTGCACTTGTTATATTGCTTTGCATTGACAACTATCCATAAGATTACATGTTACAAGTTGAAAGCAACCGCTGAAACTTAATCTTCCATTGTGTTGCTTCAATACCTTTTACTAAGAATTTATTGCTTTATGAGTAACTCTTATGCAAGACTTATTGATGCTTGTCTTGAAAGTACTATTCATGAAAAGTCTTTGCTATATGATTCACTTGTTTACTCATGTCATTTACATTGTTTTGATCGCTGCATTCACTACATATGATTTACAAATAGTATGATCAAGGTTATGATGGCATGTCACTCCGAAATTATCTTTGTTTATCGTTTACCCGCTCGGGACGAGCGAAACTAAGCTTGGGGATGCTGATACGTCTCCGACGTATCGATAATTTCTTATGTTCCATGCCACATTATTGATGATATCTACATGTTTTATGCACACTTTATGTCATATTCGTGCATTTTACGGAACTAACCTATTAACAAGATGCCGAAGTGCCGGTTCACGTTTTCTCGCTGTTTTGGTTTCGAAATCCTAGTAACAAAATATTCTCGGAATCGGACGAAATCAACGCCCGGGTTCCTATTTTGCCCGGAAGCATCCGGAACACACGAGAACCGCCGGAGAGGGGGCACGGGGCCACCAAACCCTAGGCCGGCGCGGCCAAGGGGGCCCGCGCCCCCCTATAGTGTGGGCCCCCCAGAAGTCCACCGACCTTGCCCTTTCGCCTATTTAAAGCCTCCGTCGCGAAAACCCTGATACGTTCGACGAAACCAGAGAAAACCTTCCAGAGCCGCCGCCATCGCGAAGCAAAGATCTGGGGGACAGGAGTCTTTGTTCCGACACACCGCCGGGACGGGGAAGTGCCCCCGGAAGGCTCCTCCATCGACACCACCGCCATCTTCATCAACGCTGTTGTCTCCCATGAGGAGGGAGTAGTTCTCCATCGAGGCTAAGGGCTGTACCGGTAGCTATGTGGTTCATCTCTCTCCTATGTGCTTCAATACAATAATCTCATGAGCTGCCTTACATGATTGAGATTCATATGATGATGCTTGTAATCTAGATGTCATTATGCTAGTCAAGTGAATTTTACTTATGTGATCTCCGGAGACTCCTTGTCCCACGTGGGTAAAGGTGACGAGTGTGTGCACCGTGTGGGTCTCTTAGGCTATATTTCACAGAATACTTATTCACTGTTATGAATGGCATAGTGAAGTGCTTATTTATATCTCTTTATGATTGCAATGTGTTTTGTATCACAATTTATCTATGTGCTATTCTAGTAATGTTATTAAAGTAGTTTTACTCCTCCTGCACGGTGTAATGGTGACAGTGTGTGCATCCGTGTTAGTACTTGGCGTAGGCTATGATTATGATCTCTTGTAGATTATGAAGTTAACTATTGCTATGATAGTATTGATGTGATCTATGCCTCCTTTCTTAGCATGAAGGTGACGGTGTGCATGCTATGTTAGTACTTGGTTTAGTCGTATTGGTCTTTCATGCACTCTAAGGTTATTTAAATATGAACATTGAATTGTGGAGCTTGTTAACTCCGGCATTGAGGGTTCGTGTAATCCTACGCAATGGTGTTCATCATCCAACAAGAGTGTAGAGTATGCATTTATCTATTATGTTATGTGATCAATGTTGAGAGTGTCCACTAGTGAAAGTCTGATCCCTAGGCCTTGTTCCTAAATACTGCTATCGCTGCTTGTTTCTTGTTTTCTTTGCGTTACTACGCTTATTCTTGTCCTGGGCAAAGCACTTTTACGGTGCCATTGCTACTGCTCATATATATTCATACCACACTGTATTTCACTATCTCTTCGCCGAACTAGTGCACCTACTAGGTGTGTTGGGGACACAAGAGACTTCTTGCTTTGTGGTTGCAGGGTTGCATGAGAGGGATATCTTTGACCTCTTCCTCCATGAGTTCGATAAACCTTGGGTGATCCACTTAAGGGAAAACTTGCTGCTGTTCTACAAACCTCTACTCTTGGAGGCCCAACACTGTCTACAGGAAAAGGAGGGGGGCGTAGACATCAGTGAGCGTGATCCAAAGTTGATGACCGAAGAGGGACATAGCCGGAGGCTCAGACCACTGTCTCGATGCAACTGTGAGGCGCAGATGACTGTGAAGCTGAATGAAAAACTTGGTGTCTGGTATGTTGATAGTTTTGATGACAAGCACGGTCATACGTTAGCAAGAGCGGATGAAACACCTTTTCTTTGGTCGCATAGAAAAATCGAGAGATCATCGAAGGCTGAGATCTTAGCTATGGGAGCTGCGAGGTATTAGGAAGCACACCATAATGGATTCCATGATTAGCGAAAGTGGATGGTATGGCGGCGTTGGGTACGTCCGACGGGATCCGTACAACCTTTGCGACAAGGAAAAGAGGAAACTACTTGCGAAGGGTGATGCTGCCACGACCATAGGCATTATGCTCAGCGAGAAAGGAGAAGGACCCAAGTTTTTATTTCGACTATGACTTAGATGAAGAAGGACGGCTGAAGAGAATGTTACGGGTGTGACTCGCGATGCATGTACGGGACTATGAGGACTATGGAGATGTGCTTGTGTTTGACATCACGTACAAGATGAATCGCTATCGTATGCCATTCATACCTTTTGTTGGTCTGAACAATCACCGTAGGACTACGGTTTTTGGTTGTGCCATAGTTTCAGATGAGAAAGAAGAAACTTATGTGTGGTTGCTACAAACATTTCTGAAGGCAATGTGTCAGAAGAAGCCTTTGAGTGTAATTACGGACGCCGACTCAGCGATGATTAGGGCAATCCGCACTGTATTTCCCGATGTCTGGCACCGCATATGTTCTTGGCATGTTGAAAAAAATATGAAGATCCATCTCGGTCACAAGTCGTTGGGCGAGTTCCGGTCTATGTTGTACTATAGCACGTCCATAGCCGAATTTGAGCGAGAGATGGGAGGCTTTTTAAAAAGATGGAAGACGGAGAACACGGAAATTTGGTTGAGGAGGATGTACGGGAAGAGGCACCTGTGGGCTGCGGCTTTTCGACGGAGGGTTTTTGGCTTGGTATGAAGAGCAACCAGCGGAGTGAAAGTCTGAATTCCTGCCTTCACTCGCACCTTGATGGAGAAATGACTTTGGTGGACATGATATTGCACTATGAGAATTGCATTACCCGCATCCGTGAGAACGAGGCGCATGATGACTTGCACGGCCTCACATACATTACTACGTGCCCGTAACAAGCTGCGGGGATGCGGAGGTATTTGCTACCCACATGTTTACCCCGGCAAACTTCTATATATTGCAGCTAGATTTGAGGTCAGTTGGCGGCATAGTGACTTTGGAAAGAAAGTTGGGATGTGGGTCTGAAACTTTTGTCGTGGCATGGCATAATAAACCAAAGAGGCAGTTCACCGTGGAATATACACCGGGAAATCCTAAAGAAACTATAAAGTGCAGCTGCAGGAGAATGATTCGAAAAGGACTCCCTTGCAAACATATATTCCATGTTCTATGTGTTCCGCAAATATCTGAAATTCCAAAGTGTTGTGTTCTTCGTCGGTTATCAAAAGACGCAAGAAATGGACTGCCTGCTAGGCGAACGAGTGATATGTTTGGAGTAGGTTGGTCGAGTACAGCGGATAGAATTGAATATAGCAAGGTCGGTGTGTTATCCTCGCAAGCTATGCATGCATCATGCAAACACCCAACACTTTGGGCTCGATTACGGGACAGTTTAAAGGACGTGATAGCAAAGGCGGTTGAGTACGACAAGGAGGGTACGGTGGGTGCTGTTCCTATTTGTCTAAGCTCATTAGCAGTTGAACATGTGGAGGACCGAGAAGGAAACATGGTTACGGTCCAGGATTCTATTAAAGTATCGAGCAAAGGTACACATAATTCAGATGATGACAACCGTCCCAAGTCTAAAAATGGAAGACCTCTATCGTACGATGAGCACAAAATTAAGTGCGGGGCTTGCAAAGAGCCAGGTCACAACCGACGCAGCAAGAAATGCAAACATAACAACAAGTGAGTGCCTATAAGATGTCCTACTTACATAATTCAACAAAAGTAGCATTTTATAATTAGCATGTAATTTCCAATCCAGGTAGTACAAGAACTGTTACCATTATATGTACTGGCGGCATCAGCAGTGGATTCATGCATCATCTTATGTTGAATGGCAACTCTTATAGCTTGTACACGAAGATTTTTCCATGTTAAGTTGCATTTAATGGTGGCCTAAGTAGTGAGCATGCATATATGTACACTGTGATAAAATCAATAGCTTTTCACGTCTACATGTAACTACAATCAGCACTACTAATTAATTATGCACGTAAACAGTTAACGTGGCGAGCTGAAGTTTTTGAAATATTTTCAAGGTTTAGCCATTATTTAGTAAGTAAAACAGAAATGACAAATAAACATTAATTCAGCAAATGTTTCATCATTACCTCGTGGGTTGGGCTCCGGGGACAGGCTTTTGGGTTGGGTTTTTTTGTGACTGCGTGTTTACTGGGCTTTTTTACCGGCGGGCCTTGTCTTTCGTTTTGTTGGGCCGTTCATATTTAACTCTGCTTCAAGCCTCCCAACCCTGCATCGGTCGGTTCTTCTCCATCCCCTCGTGTCGACTGTTATTCTCCTCTCCTGGTCAACGTCGGAGCTTGTGGAGGTGGCCGTCTGAACCGGCGGTTGCAGAGAAGGGAACAAGGTAAATCCAAGCAGATCTGACGGTTTTACTACTCGATCTAGTGACTGTGAGGCTTTTCATCAATTTCTTGTTAGAGGAAGCCCTCTTTTTTCTTTCCTTTTCTATCCACCACCCAGATCTGGAAGTCCTTTTTTTGTATGTGCATGTGCTGTGCGGTCCTACTGGTGTGGTCCTTTTCTCGTACTTGTTTTTTTGTCTTTGTCTATGTATTACTTTCCCCTACTTTTCTATCCCTATTATTTATGTTGGGTCCTAATGGAGCTGTTCTCTGTATGCAGCATGTATGTTTAAGATGAGAAAAATCCTAAAACTTCTCCTCTTACTTTTCCTCTTACTCTTAATGGGATTATGTATGTTTGAATTTTTTTTATAGCATCACTTATAACCATTTTAAATTGTGGTCTGCATTTCTTTCTAGTACTTATGGTCTGCATGAATTCATAATTAGATTGTTACTTTAGGGTTTGAGTCTAATTTATATTTTTTTGCACTTCATAATGGTTTAGGATTTATTTGAGTAACAATATGAACAATGTAGTAAACTAAGCATTCAGATGTTGTTCACCTCTTTTTGGTATGCAGAAAAATTATGCTATTTCATTTTTTCCAGTGTACTCAAAAGTGTTGTTCATTTGTTGAATATGGTTTCTTGTATGAATTTAGATATGCCCATTTGTATCATTTATAATAATTTTGTATTCATATATTAGATGAAGTGTCCAATCTGTGGAAACCGTGATGGTGGTTGCCACATGAAGTCTGAAGGAACCAGAGTTCTTACGCATTACTATGCGTACAAACTTTGAAGAATACTCTGTATGTTATTTTGATATGCTTGTTGTGTTACTTGGTGTATTTAGAATCCATTCCCCATTTAATTTTCAGATTGAAGAAACATCACAAGTGTGTGATTTGTTGTTGTTATACATCGAGTATCATTTTGGTGGATAGAAGAACTGATTGTTTTGTATTATAGCACATATATTTGAATAAAGAAAATTTTGGTGGTTGGCTGTTTTAGGTTTGCTAGCTTCATTCTTTGCTTGGAAATTGTGGTGTTAGCTTGTAGGCAGATCTTGTAGACAATGTGAAATGAGATCACTTCACACAACCAGCAGATTTGCATTTTTATTTAGTATCCACAATCTTAATTTGCCATGCAGACTAAATATGCTATGCACGGAAAATAGGTTTGGAAGATTACTAATGTGAACTTTGTTGCGAGAACATCCCTTGCTATGTTAGGAAGTATATCAACAAGTCTACGGTAATGCCTTGATTGTTGAGTGCGGGGACGAGGGTGTTTATGAGTTTTCTATCTGGACAAGATGGATAAGAAGACTCGTATTTTTGGTCCTGACTACAAGAAATTCCTCACTGATTATGATATGCATCTGAATGGGAAGATAAGATTTGATATCATAGAGGAAGAAGAAAATGTGTTTGTTACTGCACTAGACATTGAAGATTACTCCAAGGAATTATTCAAAGGTAATTTGCTGTCACTTTTTTGTTCATCTGTTCTTTGTGTTTAACAAACTGCTCTTTTTCTCATGGATTTTTCCCTCATTATTTTTTCCTGCAGAAGTTTTTTATTTTGAAGGAGATGCTAAATCCATATTTATCTCAAAAACTGTTGAACTTAAAAATTCTGAGATCATCAATATCAACAGCCGTGTTTACGACCATGGTCTGGGCCTTGGCGGTGTTTTTGTACATCGCCTATCTACATATGATGTTGCTTCCAATGCACTGGTAATTTCCTTGATATATGTTTTTTCTGTTCATTTTTGAATGATTGTATTTTTGATGTGGTTTTTTTTATTATATCACAGCGTATCCCGAAGACTATTGTATCTGTTCTTGACGTTCGTCGTAGTGGTGATTGATACGTCTCCGACGTATCGATAATTTCTTATGTTCCATGCCACATTATTGATGATATCTACATGTTTTATGCACACTTTATGTCATATTTATGCATTTTCTGGAACTAACCTATTAACAAGATGCCGAAGTGCCGATTCTTTGTTTCTGCTTGTTTTTGGTTTCAGAAATCCTAGTAAGGAAATATTCTCGGAATTGGACGAAATCAACGCCCGGGGTCCTATTTTGCCACGAAGCTTCCGGAAGACCGAAGAGTCAACG
>NC_061513.1:65949353-65986284 GCF_022539505.1 Lolium rigidum | reverse complement strand
CCGGCAGAGATGGCGGGGCTCATGTCTAAGAAGGATGGGGGCATATACCTATGGAATTCAGATTTCAGATCACAGTAGATGGACCTGGGGTCTGGGGCGTTCCAGTTATTAAAAGAAAAGAAAAAATCTGAAGTGGCAGCTAGCTAGCGCCGGGCGCAGGGTGCCTTGGCCAGTTGGCCTGCCGCCCACCTCGCCTTCGGGGTCAGCACCACATCGCACAGCAAACTTCCTAACACTTTCGACTAACCGTACGCCGGAAAAAAAGCTTGGCCGTATCATGCCGCCGATCGAGATACATAGCAAGTGACGCGCTTGACGACATACTACTCAGTATATGTACAGCACGATGCAACAACTACAAGTTGCGAGTTGCGTCGGTGCACGCGATGTCAGAGAAGAAACTGCTAGCCCGATCGACCGGAGCAGCGCCACACATGCTACAGATACTGTAGCACGTGTTGGTGAAACACCCAACAGTAGCGACTCGAAATTTTGTGTCAGTGTGTGATGCAAGTACTCCCCCGGCTTTAAATATTTGTCCAAAACAGATTTTAGCTACACTTTACCTAAACCTGTGATAAGTATTTAGAGCTTGGAGGGAGTAGCACATTTTTGCAGTTTAATCAGCAGCATTCTTGTAGGAGAGAGGGACCTACGCACGCACTGGATACTGAGAAGATCGACTTTAGTGCGTCTTCTGATTGATATACATAATCATACCCGCAAAAAAAAAAGATATACGTAATCATATGCCATTTTGTGACTTCACCGCTTTGTCTATATATATATGTGTTTGCTTATATGTCTGTTAGGCCAACCTCCTTCCAGATCTTCTCCCCAGGTCTGTCCACACTAATTCGCTAGCTTGAACACCTCGACGAACGGACGGAAGCACCGAAGCAGGTGAGGAAGAGAGAAGAAAGCAAAGCCATATAATGGCTTCCTCTTCGCTCGACACCGAGGCAGCCCAAGCGCACAAGGCCGGCGACGGCGGATACACCACCGCAGCCACTGCTCACGCAGTAGACACAGGTAGCTCTGCACACCACTCCTGAATATTGTGTCTGCTGCTTGTTAACTTCGTGATGCATGCATGTGGCAGATTCATGGCAGCAGGTTGGGTTGCTGCTGGTGACGGGGTTCAACTGCGCCTACGTGCTCAGCTTCTCCAACCTGATGATGGTGCCGCTGGGCTGGTGGTGGGGCGCCGCCTGCCTGCTCCTCGTCGGCGGCGCCGCCTGGTACGCAAACTGGCTCCTCGCCGGACTCCATCTCGTCGACGGCCACAGGTTCATCCGCTACAGGGACCTCATGGGCTACGTCTTCGGTACGTACGCATGCATACGCACGCCGCGTCTCTCGTCTCGTTTTAATAGCTCTCGCTCGTTTCTCCCCTAATGCATATTGCAAAAAAAAAAATCCTTCATTTAAAAAAAACTGCTCAACTTTAGATATATTTGAGTAGTTTTTTTTTTGGGACGGAGGAAATAGTATAATATGTTTGCCTTGTATGACTTTTTCCAGCCTTTGCATCAAAACGATGCACAACCTTCACTTGTATTACATAGTTTTTAAATTTAGAGTTTACATGGCCTGATACGAGACTGACAATAATAGTCCCATGCACGAGACCTCCCGTGCACGATATTATTAGGTATCATCATGTTACAATGTGTTTGGTCAAACTGAAACACAATGTTTATCAATGAAACTTGGTGAAACAGATGGCACGACTCTTAAAGCAGGATATCAATGGTAAAAATATGCACGAGGCCTTCCGTGCATGGGACAAACACATTTCTCGGCAAAACTGTCTACTTTCGGCGATCCCAGTTTATACTTTATTTTGTTTTAATAAAATTCGGCCTCCGGCTTTTCAAAATGTAATTAGTGAGAGTGATTCATGGTAAATGAAAAAATAATGTGTGCTATATATAAACCTCCCTTCAAAACCAACTGACTTAAATTTATCTATGTATGTAAGAATGTATATATATACATACTCTCTTTGTTCCACGAAGGTTGCCTAAAATTTATTAAAATTTGGATGTATGTAGATCCTAGATAGCATCTAGATACATTCAAATTTTGGTAAGACAACCTTCATGGAATGGAGGGGGAACTAAAATGGATCTCAATACATCCATATCTAGACAAATTTGAGTCACTTATTTTTAAACAAAAGGAGTTGAATTAATATAGTCTTACAAAGGGAATGATTGCATCTTGTTTAGTTACGTAATTACACGGGTGATTTCCCCCTTTTCGGTACCATGCCGCTTATGTACCTTGTCCTCACGAACCATGAGTCCGTGACGCAAGTTTCGAAGGGAAAATGCAGGCTGACTCGTCTTGTTGTTGTGAAGGGACAAACATGTACTACATCACCTGGTTCCTGCAGTTTACCACCCTGCTCCTGGGAAGCATGGGCTTCATTTTACTAGGTGGAAGAGCTCTCAAGGTATGTAATTATTTATGTGAATTACTTTAGTGCATTAGGTTTGTAATATTCGTTTGGAACCAAGAAAAACTTCGATACATGAAACACTATTCTATCTAATCGAACGGCAGGTCGGCTGCCTTATAACTCTCAAAAGAAAACTTTAGTGAAGTTAGTCGATCATGTAACATATTGCATTAGAGAAAGCAGCGTGTATGTTTAATTTAACTGATCCCTAAAACTCAAATAATTGGCAATCGTTTTCACCAGGCAATCAGCGCCGAGTTCACCGGCGAGTCCACTCCGAGGCTGCAGTGGTTCATCGCGGCGACGGGCGCCGTGTACTTCGCCTTCGCCTACTTCGTGCCGACGATATCCGCCATGAGGAACTGGCTCGCCACCTCCGCCGCACTCACCGTGACCTTCGACGTCGCCCTCCTGGCCGTCCTCGTCAAAGACGGTACTGATGAGTGATGACCATGCATCCATTTTTTTTTCTGGTTGGTTTGAGATAGCTTATACATCCATTTCTTCTCCTGCTAGCGAGGCTACTAGCTAGTAGCACTTTTTTTTTTAATGCTGTGACTGAATAACAGAAAGCGGTAACCGAGCCTTTTAGTTTGACAGCGAAATCGCACCAAGTTCGCAATAATATAATTTTGTGCGTGCGTAGGGAGATCGAGCAAGCAGACGGATTACACGATCCACGGGACCCAGCAAGACAAGGTGTTCAACGCGCTGGGCGCCGTCGCCGCCATCCTCGTCTGCAACACCTCCGGCCTGCTCCCCGAGATACAGGTGGGTAATTAACATGGATCTTCCATGCATCCAAGATGATAGTGACATGTTCATCTGACGACGTGGATGTGTTTCGTTTGACAAACAAAAACAAAAAATTATAGTCGACCCTGCGGAAGCCGTCGGTGTCCAACATGAGGCGCGCGCTGGCGCTGCAGTACACGGTGGGCGCCGCGGCATACTACGGGATCAGCGTCGCCGGCTACTGGGCCTACGGCGCCGCCGCGTCGGAGTACCTCCCGAACCAGCTCGGCGGGCCGCGCTGGGCGTCGGTGCTCATCAACGCCACCGCCTTCCTCCAGAGCATCGTCTCGCAGCACGTACGTGATCCCAATCTGTTCTTCAACCTCGCTCCTCTTACTCGATCCCGTTGTTCATCTTGTGCTAACTGCTAGCTGACCATGCAGCTGTTCACGGTGCCGATCCACGAGGCGATGGACACGCGGCTGCAGAGGCTGGATGAGGGGATGTTCTCGCGGCACAACATGGCGCGCCGCCTCGTCGCCAGGGCGGTCCTCTTCGGCGTCAACGTTTTCGTCACCGCGCTCTTCCCATTCATGGGCGACTTCGTCAACCTCTTCGGTTCCTTCGCGCTCTTCCCGCTCACCTTCATCTTCCCCAGCATGATCGTCCTCAAGGTGAACTCATTTTCGTAGCAAAGAGTGAAGGGATGGATGGCAAGATTTTGACTTTGGTGTTGTGCAGATCAAAGGGGAATGTGACGGGAGATGGCACAGGCTCTGGCACTGGGGCATCATCGTCGTCTCTTCGGTTCTCGGCGTTGCCACCACCGCCGCGGCTGTACGCCTGATCGTGCACAACGTCAGCGTGTACCGTTTCTTTGCCGACATATAGAAAGACACACCGGACGTCCAACACCGCTGCGCTTATTAATTTATCTGGGCGCTCAAGCGCAGGATACTTGATAAACATATGCACGAAGATTCAGCGCGTCCAGACGTGACACGAATATACTAGTAATGTAGTAGAATATATCTCATTCAGGCCAACTCGTGGGCTCGGTGGCATTGGACAAAATTAAGCAGTAATCGCCTCACTGGAATGGGGAAATATTAATTTCACTTACTTCCTCCGTTTTTATATGTAAGACCACTTTGTATTCCGAGGCAAAACTTTAACCAACAATTTGACCAATAGAATATAAGTTATATGACACAAAAAAGATAGTTGGAAACATTTTCCAAATATGAATCCAATAGTCTTTTGATGACATATAATCCATGTTTAGTTTTTTTTTGCGAGGACTTGTTTAGTTGATCACCTCGAAATGCGTTGTGGTCTTATATACCTTGAAAAACAAATAATCCTCTATCACCCCTCCTATTTGACATAGCTATAATTCCTCACCAGTACATCCTTTGCAAGGCTACCACGCAAGCTCTTCTACATAAGTTGAGGGGCAGGACTCCCACTAATGGAACCTCTCTACTCCGACAATGCGGCTATTTTTGTGGTTCCAATAAAGAGCGATATTGACTTCCTTGCTTCCACTCTCAATCATTTTCGTGAGGTCACGGTTCTGGGCTGACACCGGATGTAGAGTCCGCTCACATCGACCCACCCCTGATGTTGGGCCAAGTTGGGCCTCCGGTGGAGAGCCCCATATACATCGCTTCTAGCGAGTAGAAAGAATCAGCTTGCTCACGCCCGTGAGCTATATGCCGACCGGGTAACAAGAAAGGAAACACTCAACACAATTTCTGGACCCTTCCCCCATCTGCAGTGCTCAGAGGCGAATCGGAGGTGACTCGGGATCTCCCGGCGGCCGCCGGCGTATCTGTGGGATTCCTCACCCTCCGCCGGCCGCTCCGGTGGCGGGAGGATGGGGAATCCCCAGATCGGCGTTCCGGCGTGTAGATAAGGGCTTCGTGGGCGGCGCTGGCGAGGTGGGGTGGTCGGCGTCGTCTTTTTGCAGGTCCGCGGCCTCCCCTTTTCGGCGTCGTCCTCGATGGGGCTGCCAGGTCGCGGTGGTGCATCCCCTCTACCGACGCTCTCTCCGGTGTCGGCGGGAGGCTGGTGCCGGGTGTACAGGAGTCCCAGGCTCCAGATCTTCTTCGTCGCGTGTGGCTTCGACGACTTCGTCCTCGGGGCTCATGGCGACGGTGTGTGTCCGGTGGTGCTCCAGCTCTTCGCGTCTCCGCCGTGCGAGTCGGAAGACTGAGGATGGCGACTTCCCGGCCGCGGAAAAGCTGCTCTTCGTCAAGGCGGCGCCGGCTCGCGAGGAGCGCGGCGGCAGTGGCGGATCGGCGCGTCTCTGTCCCGCGGCGGCGTTGGCGAAGTGCTGGGTCCTCAGGGACCTGGTTGTATTATCGGTGTCTTTTGAGGGTTGTACTGCTGGTCTTTGGCCTTTTTAATAGATCTGGGACCTTTTCGCAAAAAAAAAATATGCCGACCGGGTCGACACAGACGGGGTGCTGCATACCTCTCCGACCCGACAGCTGTTAATTGGGTTGCAGCCCATCAGGTAAACGCCTTATTTTTTTTATTTTTTCCCTTTTTCTGTTTACAGTTCTATTTTTCTAAAACTAATCGTATTTCTATTTCTTTTATGTTTCAAAACTTGTTCAAAATTTTGTGTATATAGATTTTAGAAATGTAAGATTTTAAATTTGGAAATCGTTCAAAATTCATTTTTTAAAAAATTCTAAAATCATTCAAAATCTATTCAAAAATCTGGAAATCGTTCAGATTTTGAAAATTTCATTCAAATCTCAAAATTTGTTCAAAATTCGTTCAAATTCTAACATTGTTCAAATTTCAAAATTCATTCAAATTTCGAATATGGACAATTTTTCAATTTGAACATTTTTTTCAAACTTGAACAATTTTCAAATTAAAAAAATCAAAAAGTTATTTGTAAAGAGGAAAATAAAACGAGAAAACAGAAAAAGGTAACAAAAAGGAAAAACAAAATAGACAAGAAAAGGAAAAAAGAGAAAGAATAGGAAAAATAAGCCTAACCCGGCCAGTCCATACCGCGCGCGGGGGTGTGCGGCGCGGTGCTAGTGCCGACCTAGTCAGCATATAGGGATGGCGCTCACGCCCCTCTCCTTTTGCCCACGTTGGCCCACGTACATAGGCCAGGTCTAACGAGTGGGCTCATACACAAAGCGAACATTGAACGGGTACCACTATCTGGAGACCGACCTTTGCAAAGGGAAAAGTCATTCGGCGCTTTCTACGACCGATTGACACGTGTCCCGGGCTGCCGCAACTTAGTACGTCCACGCGGCTTGTGAGCGAGCCGAGCGAGTACAAACGAATCCAAGAAGTACGCCCACGTGGCTCAGCCACGCATACATAGCTTGAGAGCAAGACAACCTCCATCGAAAGGAGCACAAAAGGCATACATTGACGCGACAAGCAAATAACGAAGAACAATAAAAAAAAACGCAGCGGAGATAAAGATTTAATGTGGAAAACCCCTTCCAACACAGAAGGGAAAAAACCATGGGCGCCGGCCAGTAAATACCTCACTATATAGGGGAGTGTTTACAACCGCCGTGGGTTATCTTATAATCCGATAAACCCTAGCTGGTGGCTTAGAAGATGTATATATAGGCGGTGGCAACGATCCGTTACTGGCGACGGACCTCGCTCCGCTCGTCAGAAGTTAGTCTCCCTTTAGTATATGAATTTGGATCACAATATAACAAACTACGCCTTGAGACAAATTCCATCTTGTAGCATGAACTTCAACAATCTCCTGAACAATAAAGAAAAAACACTTGTTGGTGTCAACAACCACTTGGACTAAACAGTTATTCCAACCAAGCTCGAGCAAAGCTCAAACTTGGAAACAAGAACTGGCTTTGTCATCATATCAACAAGATTATCGTGAGTACTTATCTTGTCCTCTCATGGAACATTTGATATTTAGTAAGGTATATTGCACTTTGACTGTCACAAAACAAGTTAATGCAAGAATCATCTCCACAAAGCTTAGCATACAAACCTTTCAACCAAATAGACTCTTTGCAAGCTTCAGCAATTACCATATATTCTGCTTCGGTCGTAGATTGGGCAACGACAGGTTGTAACGTTGCCTTCCAACTCACAACACATCCACCATCAGTGAAGACATAACCTGTGAGGGGTCTTCTCTTATTCAAATCGCTAGCAAAATCTGAATCCACATAGTCTGCGAGGCCCTCACCGGTCTTGCCAAACTTGAAGCAAGCTTTGGACGTGCCACGAAGGTACCTGAAAATCCACTGAACAACTTTCCAATATTCTTTACCAGGATTAGGCATGTATCGACTGACCAAACTCATAGCATATGACAAATCAGGGCGAGAACAGACCATGTCATACATCAAAGAACCAACAACACTAGAATATGGAACTCGTGACATGTACTCAATATCTCCATCAGTACTAGGACATTGCAATACTGACAATTTAAAGTGAGGAGCAATAGGTGTACTAACAGACTTTGCATCATGCATATTAAAACGATGAAGAACTTTCTGAATGTAATTTTGCTGACTAAGAAATAACACACTAGATTTTCTGTCCCCTGTAATTTCCATACCTAGTATTTTCTTAGCAGCACCAAGATCCTTCACCTCAAACTCACTACTTAATTGTGAATTTAAAGTAGTGATCTCTTTCTTGCTCTTGGCAGCAATCAACATATCGTCAACATATAACAACAAGTATATTGGTGATCCATTAACAAACTTGATATAAACACAACTATCATACTGAGATCTCTTAAACTATGTGCAAGCATAAATGAATCAAACCTTTTATACCACTGTCTCTGAGACTGCTTCAAACCATAAAGGGACCTCTTCAACTTGCAAACAAGATCCTCCTTACCAGGCACAAAAAAACCTTCAGGATGGTCCATGTATATCTCCTCCTCAAGCTCACCATGCAGAAAAGCAGTCTTTACATCTAGCTGCTCAAGCTCAAGATCATGCATCGCCACAATACCAAAGAATGCAGGAATGGAACTATGCTTCACAACCGGAGAGAGTACGTCAATAAAATCAATACCTGAAATTTGGCTGAAACCTTTTGCTACTAACCTTGCCTTAAACCTCGTAGGATCATTAGGAGATAAACCTTCCTTTTCCTTTAAATATCCACTTACGGCGGGCATCCTTCTTTTGTTTAGGCAAGCGCACAACATCCCATGTGCCATTCTTGTCAAGCGATTGCATCTCCTCTTGCATAACAGAAATCCACTTCACGCGATCAACGGATGCAACAGCCTCAGCATATGTAGCAGGTTTAGTATCATGCTCCACCTGTTCAGCACAACTCAAAGCATGATTAACAAGATTACACTCTTCAATTAAACGAGGATGTGGACCTTTGTTACGCCTCGGTCTATCAACAACAGTTGAACTATTTATTTGCTGCAAAATAGGTGGTGAGTGCTAAACAACAGTGTTCTCATTCTCAGCAACATCAATTTCTTTCTCTCCACGTGCTCCACCTGCACACTATTCCTCGGTAGCTCATCGTCAGAAACATCAGAAAAATCAATAGCATCAGAAACATTTGTAGATGAACTCTTATAAAATATGACAGCCTCATTAAAGACAACATTCCTTCTATGCAAAACTTTCTTACTTTCAGGATTCCATAACTTATATGCCTTAACTCCTGAACCATAACCAAGAAACACACACTTAACAACCCTAGGCTATAGCTTTTCATTATCAACATGAGCATAAGCAGTGCAACCGAAAACTCTCAACTGTGAATAATCAACAGGTGAACTAGACCATACCTCAATAGGAGTTTTCTTATCAAGCGGGATGCAAGGTGACCTGTTTATCAAGTAGCAAGTGGTGAAGGTTGCTTCAGCCCAAAAGCGTCTATGCACACCAGCATTGGAAAACATCCAACGAGCCTTGGAGATGATGGTTCTGTTCATCCTCTCCGCCACACATTTTTTCTAAGGAGTATATGGGATGGTGTGGTGCCTGACAATGCCTTCGTTGCCGCCATAATCACTGAAAACAGTAGAACAAAACTCCATGCCATTGTCAGTACGAAGCAATTTAACTTTCTTTTATGTTTGCTTCTCTACCATAACTTTTCACTTTCTAAAAGCATCAAACACATTAGATTTATGTTTCAGAAAGAAAGGCCACACTTTTCTGGAGTAATAGTCTATGATAGTAAGCATGAAATTTGCACCACCAAGATAAGTCTTGCGGGAAGGTCCTCACACATCAAAATGCACATAATCTAGAATCCCTTTAGTGGTGTGAACGGAAGCATTGAATTCAACTCTTTTATGCTTACCAAAATGCAGTACTTACATAACTCAAACCTACTCAAATTGCAGCCATCTAGCAGGTCTCTCCTGTGCAATTCTGTCATGCCATGTTCACTCATATGTCCAAGACGCATATTCCACACATTAGTTTTACCGGGTTCATCAGGAATAACATCAACAACAATATCTGAAAAAGTGATACCTCTAAGAACATATAATTTTGTAGAATTCATATCATCAATCATGTGAACGAGAGAACCTTTTGATACCTTTAGAACTCCACGAGAACCAGAGTGTTTGTACCCATCAACATCAAGGGTACTGAGAGAGATCAGATTTCTGGCCATGCCAGGTATGTGTCTCACATCTGTCAGAGTGCGTGTCATGCCATCATGCATCTTGATCTGAATGAAGCCAATGCCCATGATCTCCCGTGGGTTGTTATCTCCCATACGCACAACATCTCCACTCTGCACAAACTCATAAGAATTGAACCAGTCTTTTTTACAGCAAATATGAAACAAGCATGCAGAATCAAGGATCCACTCATCATTACCAAAAACACTACTAGGCATTCGCCATCAGAATTATCACTGGAAACAACAGCAGCCTTACCATCACCATTAGATTTGTTTTTCGGTTGGTAAGTACCGTTTTTTTCTCTCTTTGTTCTGCAACTTTCAGCAATCATCAATATCGTGGTTAGTTCTCTTACAGTATTTGTACCATCTCGCCCCTTGGACTTTGAGCGACTTTTGTCGGTCTTGCTCTTATCTCTGTTGTAGTTGTTGTAGTTGTTGTTTCTATGATCGGTCCTGCCTCGGACCTACAGTGTTTTACGCCTTAGATGACAATCCCTCTACGTGCACCATAGATTTCATCTTTTCCCTCTGCTGGAGGGCCTGATAAACTTCGGTAAGGGTTAGTTCATCATGGTTGTATAACAAGGTGTCTCGAAAATTCGCAAAAGCATTAGGAAATGAGTTTAACAGTATAAGAGCGAGATCCTCATCCTCATAATTTACCTCCATGGACAGCAAATCAGAAACGATCTCTCTAAAGATTGATAGGTGATTCATCATTGACGCACCTTCTTACAGCTTGTGCGAAAACAACTTCATCTTCACGTGCATCTTCCTGGTTAGATCTTTAGACATGCAGATCGATTCCAGTTTCAACCACATCGCCGTTGCAGATTTCTCAGCCAACACTTCCTGCAAGATATTACTGGATAGATGAAGATGAATTAAAGACAAAGCCTTACGGTCTTTCCTATTTTCATCGTCGGTCCAGGTCTTGGCATATTTCTTGCCAAATCCATCAAGAGCTTCATCTAGATCATAAGTTTGGGCAAGAATCGCCCTCATCTTCACTTTCCACAGAGAAAATCTCGTGGTGTAATCCAGCTGCGGTAGATCAAACTTCAAGGAAGACATGTCACAAACCCTAGATTAAAACACGGGCTCTGATACCACTTGTTATAAATGCAACAAGCAAATAACAAAGAACGATAAAAGAAAACGCAACGGAGACACAAGATTTAACGTGGAAAACCCTTCCAACACAGAAGGGGAAAAAACCACGGGCGCCAGCCATCAAATACTTCACTATATCGGGGAGTGTTTATGAATGTTGTGGGTTATCTTATAATCTGATAAACCCTAGCCAACGGCTTACAAGATGTATATATAGGTGGTGGCAATGATCCGTACCGGCAATAGGCAAAGCCTACCGACGACGGGCCTCGCTCCGCTTGTCAGAAGTTAGCCTCTGATGTTGCGCAGATTGCACACCGTTGTGGAACCCCAAGAGGAAGGTATGATGAGCACAGTAGCAAGTTTTGCCTCAGTAAGAAACCAAGGTTTAATCGACCAGTAGGAGAAAGGCGTGACTTCTGAAGGTGTTGCTAGCTGACTTGTGGCAGGACGCACTACCGGCGTCAGCAATAACATGGAACCTGCACACAACACAACCAAAATACTTTGCCCCAACTTACAGTGAGGTTGTCAATCTCACCGATTTTGCTGAAAACAAAGGATTAACTATATAGTGTGGAAAGAGATGTTTGTTTGCAGTGGAATTAAAAGAGAACAGTAAAAGAGCTGTTGCCGTGGGAGTTGGCAATAAAACAGAACATGTATTTGCAGTGTAAACGAAAGGACCGGGGTCCACAGTGCACTAGAGGTGTCTCTCCATAAAGATAAATAACATGCTGGATGAACAAATTACAGCTGGAGAATTGACAGAATAAAGACCATACATGACAAGATGATTACTATGAGATTCATTTGGGCATTACAACATAATACATAGACCGTAATCCAACGGCGTCTATGACTAATAATCCAGCTTCCGGTTATCATCCGAACCCCTTCCAGTATTAAGTTGCAAGCAACAGATTATCGCATTAAGCAATGTTTGTAAAGTAAACAATAGAATTATCCTTAGACAAAGCATTGCTGTTTTCTCCCTAGTAGCAACAACACATCTACAATCTTAGAAGTTATTGTCACTCTTCCAGATTACTACACGCATATACTTGGCTAGAGCATCTACTAGCAACGGAGAGCATGCAAGATCACAAATAACATATGACAAGTATATAATCGATATCAACCATAGTATTCAATATTCATCGGATCCCAGCAAACACAACATGTAGCGTTACATAAAGATGATCTTGATCATGATAGGCAGCTCACAAGATCTAAACATGAAGCATAAATTGGAGAAGACAACCATCTAGCTACTGCCATGGACCCGTAGTCCAGAGATGAACTACTCACGCATCACTTCGGAGGCGGGCATGGCGATGTAGATACCTCCGGTGATGATCTCCCTCTCCGGCAGGGTGCCGGGAAGAGCTTTAGAACCCACCCGAGCTAGGGTCGGCGATACCGGCCGCGACGGAACTTTTCGTGGATGGAGGCTCGGGTCTTTAGGTTTTTCCCAAGATCGTGAATAAATAGGCGGAAGGGAGAGGTCGGTGGGTGCCTGGGGGCCCACACCACCCCATGGCGCGGCCAGGGCCTGGGCTGCGCCATGGCCTGGTGTGGCCGCCTCGTGTCACCACTCCGTCTCTCCTCCGGACTCCGTCTTCGTTACAGTAAAATAGGAACTTCGGTTTTTTGTTTCGTCCAATTCCGAAAATATTTTATGTACAACTTTTCTGAAATACAAAATAGCAGAAAACAGGGAACTGGCACTGCGGCATCTTGTCAATAAGTTAGTTCCGGAAAATGTATAAAAGTGCAACGAAGTGTAAATAAAACATATATAAATTGGTGTAAAACAAGCATGGAGCATCAAAAATTATAGATACGTTTGCAACGTATCATCATCCCCAAGCTTAACTCATGCTCGTCCTTGAGTAGGTAAGTGATAAAAAACATACTTTTTGAGGTGACATGAAGCCAACACAATCTTGATCAAGTTATTGTAAAAGCGTTGTGAGCTGGGATCGAAGTACTCTAAACATAGGCATGAAAGATATAATTCTAACAATAGAACTTAGCAACTATGTTACAACATGAGAAGTAACTCAAACAAAGGATCATGAATAATTATGCACTGAAAGAAACTGTTTGTTTTTTTAGCATAGAGAAAACATAACAAAGTGATACACAACTTGTTCTTTATGAAGTAGCAAAACATAATGCCAGGACACCTTTAAAGTTCAAAGGGTGACCACATACAAATAATTTGAGAACAAGAAATAGCATAATCATGAATCAATCAATAATAAATTTTGGGACTATGCACATTATACTCAGAATGACAACTATGCTCTCTTAATTGCTGTGTAAAGTAAGAAGGTGAAGACTCAACATAAAAGTAAAAGGAAGGCCCTGCGCAGAGGGAAGCAGGATAACTCATGTGCTAGAGCTTTTTATTTTGAATGCAATTGAGGTGTTGAAAATATATTTTTAGAGGTATGTGACATAGGCATCCCTAATGGGCCTGCCGAAGATAGTACCCGGGGTTTATTGAAGGCCCACTACTCGAAGAATAAGGAGATTCGGAAGCCCAAGATGTTATTAAGGAAAGTTAGAGTTGTAATAGAAAGTCTTATTTGTAATCTTACGGGATGAGTTTGAAACCTTCCCGGACTTTGTAACTTGTACAGCACGAATCCCTCGGCTCCGCCTCCTATATAAGGGGGAGTCGAGGGACGCGAAGATCATCGAATCATTGTCTACAAACCCTAGTTTTCATAATCGTCGAGTACTTTTCGGCTTAAACCTTCGAGATCTACTTGCCCTCTACTTCCAACTAAACCCTAGCCTACAATCCATAGGCATTGACAAGTTAATTTGTCAATTGGCGCCGTCTGTGGGACAGATGATAGCCACGTGGCAACAAGGGTAAAAAAGTAAAAATTTAATGATGGAGAAGTTACGGTGCATGCGCCAGAAAAAGCGGAGGACGTGTGTCCCCCACTTGCACGACGTGTCAAGATAGTGGATCAATTGGGCCCGCATGGCAGCGAGAAAATACTTGTCGCAAATTTTTGACTAGCAATCGTGGCTATCGTCAGCAATAACGTCATCTTGACAGAAGAAAAATTCGGCTTAACAGCTGCATTAAAAGGCGACATGAAAAAGTATTCGAGAGCTTTTGATCAAATACAAGTTTTTGAACAAATGCTCGGGGGCTACTTTGGAAAAATGAAGAGTTCAATAAAGACAAGATAGAAATGGTGTGAGCCTATGATCAAATACAAATATTTGTTCATAGCCTCGGGGGCTACTCCCATCGGGAGCGTTGTTCGCGCACCCGAGACATTATAAAACTTCGGGAGAGAAAGAAAATATAGCGGCATATAACGTGGAGCCTACAACCAAGCACAAGTCCTTGGCTGTAGCCTCGGGGGCTACTCCCATCGGGAACGCTGTTCGCGTGCCCGATGAAATTATAAAAAAGAAAGAAAGTCAGAATGAAAAGAAGAAACATAGAACAGCAAGAGAGTATATTTCGAGTTATAAATAACTCTGCATTTACTCCCATCGGGAGAGCAATATAAGTCATCCGTGACTCGAAAAAATGTGCCATTCCATCATCCGAATAAGCACTCGACAATATATTCTCAGAACGCCGAAGTTGCGATCAATTTCTGAATGCCGCAAAACTTTGCGAAGGTAAGACCCCAGATCAATTCTGTGAGGCGTGGCGCCGTCTCGCGACGTCGGTTTGCTACTTTTATCCGTATCAACGGATACGAAGAAAAATCCTAACGGACGCGTTAGGTACCCGATAAATATGGCTGGGACTCGACGGAATGGTAAGACCTTAAGCGGCACTCGTCGAAGTTTACACTCGTATCCCGAAATCATGTCCGGGGACGTGATTTTGAAGTAGGTTTTTGCGGATTGCCACTAGAGCGAGTTAACTAGTACACGATCCGTCGGATGAACTAGCCCCAACTACCATTATCCCTGTACAATATAGAAATTTATATGAAGAAATATAGAAAAGTTTAAGTTGTCGAGTAAAAATAAACAGTGGAGATTTTCCCTGACTCTACAATTCAAGCAAAATCTCGGGGGCTACTGACATAGGCATCCCTAATGGGCCTGCCGAAGATAGTACCCGGGGTTTATTGAAGGCCCACTACTCGAAGAATAAGGAGATTCGGAAGCCCAAGATGTTATTAAGGAAAGTTAGAGTTGTAATAGAAAGTCTTATTTGTAATCTTACGGGATGAGTTTGAAACCTTCCCGGACTTTGTAACTTGTACATCACGAATCCCTCGGCTCCGCCTCCTATATAAGGGGGAGTCGAGGGACGCAAAGATCATCGAATCGTTGTCTCCCAAACCCTAGCTTTTACATCGTCGAGTACTTTTCGGCTGAAACCTTCGAGATCTACTTGCCCTCTACTTCCAACTAAACCCTAGCCTACAATCCATAGGCATTGACAAGTTAATACCTTGTCAGTATGCATGTCTATGTCAACGAATGGCATCAAATGATCTATCATCCTTTCATGTTTAATGGCTTCAAGAGTGGCTCCCATAGAGAGTACAATAAAGTTACTCTACTCCTTTGTTTAAACAAGCTAAGTTCATGATTTCTCAAGTACATAGTGTTAGGAGATTTAGATTATTGGTTCAATTTATATTTAGTGGATGTGCAACCGCGCCTACTCTTTTGCAAAATTAAGGACCAGCACATGATGCATGCTAGTCAAAGTGTGAAGCCATAATAAACATGAAAGAGATGATAAAGCATTCAACACTTCCTCATGAATTAAAACAAAACACAAAACAGGTAATAATCTTTGAAGGTTGAAAGGTAGCACACAAGCAATTCACTTTGGAGTGGCGGTAAAATACCACATATAGGTAGGTATGGTGGACACAGTTGGCAAACTTTGGTTTTTAGGAGTTGGATGCACGAGTAGAGCTCATACTCAGTACAGGTGAATGCTAGCAAAAGACTGGGAGCGACCAGCTAAGAGAGCAATAATGGCCATAATCATGCATAGCGAAAAAACATTATTAATCAAAGCAAAAAGTGATATTACAACAAAAGCTAAATGATCATAGAGGCCAGGGGCGGAGCCAAGAAACTTTCTTAGAGGGGGCAAGGATGTGCCAACTGGGACAAAAATATTTTCTAAGTGGGGGCGAATCACCATTTAGCTATACATATTACAAAGAGACTAAAAACTGAGTGGGGGCAGCTGCCCCCCTTGGCTAACACATTGGATCCGCCCATGATAGAGGCTTTAGGTGACTGGGTTGTAGTCATAACATGATGGAAACATGTGCCAAGTAAACCCAATAAAGCATCAAAGGAGAATACCATAATATTATGCTTTTTATGATGGAAACAACACCTGATTCTTTCAATATATGGCACATTAAGCACTCTCAGCTATTTAAGACAAGTCATGCTACAACAATAACTACTAAGCATATGATAAAAATAACATCCAACATGACATGCTAAAGTCTATGCCATAGTCTAAACAAGCTTCCTTTTGCATCACTATAAGCATGAAACATTTTACTGGTCTCCAACACCAATCAACTTATTTGAGACAACTCTCATAGATAAAAATCAATAAAGAACAGAGAGCTAATCATACCTAAATAAATAAAACTAACAAGCTCTGAACAAAATACGAGTGGAAAACCAAGAGCTAAACGCAGTACTAGCAAAAGAAAACAGTCGCAGAACAATAAGAGCGAAAACTAGAGTGTTCTACGCAATTAAGACGAAGTGTGTAATTCTCCAAACAAATATGTTGGGATACACCCATATGCTACAACAAACAAAAAAAAAGAAATAAAAATAAATATAAATATGCTCCAAGAACAACACATAGCATATGAAGCAATAAAATATAGCATCTAGAAAGATGACCTGATACTTTGTTGATGAAGGGGATGTCTTGGGCATCCCCAAGCTTTGACGCTTGTACCTCTTGGATATTACTTGGGGTGACATGGGCATCCCCAAGATTGATCTTTTATCCATACTTCATCTCATTACATCATTCTTCTCTTCCTACACTTGAAAACTTCCTTCATACAAAACTTCAGACAATTAGTGCAATCAAAATAACAAATCCGCTTTGGTTAAGTTCTAACATATGTCAAACACCCATTAAAACATTAGCTACTGTAGCAACTTCTTTAAAAAGCTCTTTCTCTCAAAAGAACTCAAAAAGAAAGAGATTAAGAGGCAAATGCAAATAGTGGCAGAAATCTATTAAAATAGAACAACACGTAAAGATCGATTTTTTTAGAAAATCCTCTATTGCTCAAATTGAAAAGTGAAAAACTAAGGAAAGTTAGAAAATAACATGGGGAATATGCTAAAAACTTATCCACTCAAAATTATGTTCTGGGTGGGAATACAATTTTGTTTGGTGATAGACAAAATCTGTTTCAGGACAACAACTTCCCAAAATCTTACTTTCTTCCTATTAGAAGCTACTCTTGGCATAAAAATGAAATAAAAATGATAAGGAGCGGTTATTAAAGTGGTAATAACTTCCAAGACTCAACAAAAGAAAAATTACAGAAATAAAACATGGGTTATCTTTCAGGAGTGCTTTTCTTTAACGCCTTTCAGCTAGGCTGAGTAATTTGAGAAGATGCTCACATAAGAAATATGAATTGAAGCAAAAGAGAGCATCAAGGAGAAAATATGAAACACATCTAACTCTAACCCACTTCCTATGCATAGGAATCTTGTAAGAAAATAAATCAAAGAAACACATAGTAACAAGCATGGGTAGCTAAAACAAGAGCAATTTGGGAACTTTTAATATAAAGAGAGGTGTTTTAGTAACATGAAAATTCGAACAACCATATTTTACTCTCTCATAATAATTTTCAGTACCATCATGAACAAACTCAACAATATAAATATCACATAAAACATTCTTATCATGAGCGACATGAATAGAATAATTATTACTCCCCACATAAGCATAGTCATTCTTATTAATTAAAGTGCAAGCAAATTCAACAAAATAGCTATCATTATTATTCGCATCACCAGAATCATCAGATATAGGAGACATATTGTAATCATAATTAATTTATCCTCAATAGTAGGTGGACTGAAAATCTCATATTCATCATTGTAATCATCATAGCAAATTTTCTCCTCTAAAGCTGGGGAAGTAAAAAGGTCATTTTCATAAAAAGTAGCTTCCCCAAGCTTAGACTTTTCCATAGCAGTAGCAATAATGGTGTTCAAAGAATTCATACTAATAACATTGCTATTAGCATGCAAATAAAGTTTCATAGGTTTTTAAATTTTCTCTTCAAATACTTCATGTCCTAGCTCAAGATAAATACTATAAAGCTCTCTAATTTTATTGTTGTTTTCCATTAAGCCTAACTAGTGAAAAACAAGAAACATCAACATGGGAGGTGAGCATGCAATAAACTAAGAAGAACAATAACAAAGTAAAGAGATTGGAAGTGAGAGACTCCCCTTGCAGAAATCCTTTTTCTCCCCGGCAACGGCGCCAAAGAAAGAGCTTGATGTTGCGTAGATTGCACACCGGTGGGGAACCCCAAGAGGAAGATATGATGATCAATGTATGATGAACTACAGATCGGAAGTTTGGGCAAGAATCACCCTCATCTTCACTTGCCACATAGAAAATCTCGTGGTGTAATCCAGCTGCGGTAGATCAAACTTCAAGGAAGACATGTCGCAAACCCTAGATTGAAACACGGGCTCTAAAACCACTTGTTATAAATGCGACAAGCAAATAACAAAGAACGATAAAAGAAAACGCAGCGGAGACACAAGATTTAACATGAAAAACCTTTCCAACACAGAAGGGGAAAAAACCACGGGCGCCAGCGAGCATATACTTCACTATATTGGGGAGTGTTTATAAACGTCGTGGGTCATCTTATAATCTGATAAACCCTAGCCAACAGCTTACAAGATGTATATATAGGTGGTGGCAACGGTCCGTACCGGCAACAGGCCAAGCCTACCGATGACGGGCCTTGCTCCGCTCGTTAGAAGTTAACCTCTGATGTTGTGTAGATTGCACACCGTTGTGGAACCCCAAGAGGAAGGTATGATGAGCACAGTAGCAAGTTTTCCCTCAGTAAGAAACCAAGGTTTAATTGACACGTGACTTCTGAAGGTGTTGCTAGCTGACTTATGGCAGGGCGCACTACCGGCGTCAGCAATTACGTGGAACCTGCACACAACACAACCAAAATACTTTGCCCCAACTTACAGTGAGGTTGTCAATCTCACCGGTTTTCCTGCAAACAAATGATTAACTATATAGTGTGGAAAGAGATGTTTGTTTGCAGTGGAATTAAACGAAAACAGTAAAAGAGTTGTTGTCATGGGAGTTGGCAATAAAACAGAACAGGTATTTGCAGTGTAAAAGAAAGGACCGGGGTCCAAAGTTCAGTAGAGGTGTCTCTCCATAAAGATAAATAACATGCTGGGTGAACAAATTACAGCTGGAGAACTGACAGAATAAAGACCATACATGACAAGATGATTACTATGAGATTCATTTGGGCATTACAACATAATACATAGACCGTAATCCAACTGCGTCTATGACTAATAATCCACCTTCCGGTTATCATCCGAACTCCTTCCAGTATTAAGTTGCAAGCAACAGATTATCGCATTAAGCAATGTGTGTAAAGTGAACAATAGAATTATCCTTAGACAAAGCATTGTTGTTTTCTCCCTAGTAGCGACATCACATCTACAATCTTAGAAGTTATTGTCACTCTTCCAGATTACTAGAGGCATAAACCCACTATCGAGCATAAATACTTCCTCTTGGAGTTACAAGCATATACTTGGCTAGAGCATCTACTAACAACGGAGAGCATGCAAGATCACAAATAACATATGACAAGTATATAATCAATCTCAACCATAGTATTCAATATTCATCGGATCCCAGTAAACACAACATGTAGCGTTACATAAAGATGATCTTGATCATGATAGGCACCTCACAAGATCTAAACATGAAGCATAAATTAGAGAAGACAACCATCTATCTACTGCTATGGACCCGTAGTCCAGAGATGAACTACTCACGCATCATTTTGGAGGCGGGCATGGTGATGTAGAGGTCTCAGGTGATGAATTCCCTCTCCGGTAGGGTGCCGGGAAGAGCTTTAGAACCCTCCTGAGGTAGGGTCGGCGATGGCGGCCGCGACAGAATAAATAGGCTGAAGGGCGAGGCCGATGGATGCCTGGGGGGGCACACCACCCCATGGCGCGGCCAAGGCCTGGGTCGCGCCGTGGCCCGGTGTGGCCGCTTCGTGGCACCACTTCGTCTTTTCTCCGAACTCCGTCTTCGTTACAGTAAAATAGGAACTTCAGCTTTTATTTCGTCCAATTCCGAGAATATTTCCTGTACAACTTTTCTGAAATACAAAACAGCAGAAAACAGGGAACTAGCACTGTGGCATCTTGTCAATAGATTAGTTCCTGAAAATGTATAAAAGTGCAACGAAGTGTAAACAAAACATATATAAATTGGTGTAAAATAAACATGGAGCATAAAAAATTATAGATACGTTTGCAACGTATTAGCCTCCCTTTAGTATATGAATTTGGATCACAATATAACACCACTAGCTAGCTCTAAAATACCTTCGTAGTTCGGCGTTTTCTTCTAAAAATACTACTAGGTATAAAGTATAGTATCAAAAAATTGAATATAGTGACTTATAACATACGAGTACAGTTACAGATAAATCCGACTTCACCAACATGTAAGTACAGTTACATATAACATACGAGTATAATTACGTGCAACACAATAGTACAGTTATGTACAAAGCACAATTACAACGAAGGATGAGTACAACGAAGGATGAGTACAACTCAGTGAACGCCCGAGTACAGTTATAGAGCATTAGTACAGTCGCACACACGAGCAAATACATGTACATTCGCGCACATGAGAAAGTACAGTCGCGCACACGAGAAAATACATGTACATTCGCGCACATAAGAAAGTACAGTCGCGCACACGAGCAAGTACACGTGCAATCGCGAAGTACAAATGCACACACGGGCATGTACAAGTACAAAAGTACAACTGCACACACAGACAAGTACAGGTACAGAA
Organism: Lolium rigidum; assembly: GCF_022539505.1. Taxonomy (NCBI): domain Eukaryota; kingdom Viridiplantae; phylum Streptophyta; class Magnoliopsida; order Poales; family Poaceae; genus Lolium; species Lolium rigidum. Next base: position 65,965,180 of record NC_061513.1, on the reverse strand, counting down.
GTACAGATGCACACATGAGCAAGTACATATACATAAGTATAGCTGCATACACACGAGCACTTATAGGTACAAAAATACAGCTACACACATGAGAAAGTACAAGTACAATTGTGCACACAAGCGAGTAAAATTACCGAGTTACGGAAAAAATTGCACCAAATATACTAAACTAGAAGTACTTATCAGCGTAAACACGAGTACAGTTACATACACACCCTAAGTATAACCGTACTAGTATTGGAAGTACGAATAAAAGTTTCACGAAACCTATCAACATGTGATATAGTTTTGAAGATATCGACGCGAGGATCTCGAAAGTGAAAATGGTTTGTAATTTGTACTTACGGTTCTCAAGATATTTTATTTTGTAAAAACAAATCTAAAAAATAAATGGAAAACTAGCACAACCGATCCTTCCCCGTGTCCTTCTCTCTCATCTCCACCTTGTTTCGTTTTGCAACATTTGGCGAGCAGGGAGACCACTTCCAACAAAAATGTTGGCACCACAACTTACCACGTGTCACATGCGAATAGAGTTTTGGACCTTCGCGAAGGTCGATCTTTTTCTAGAGATTTCCCGAACACCTCACATGTTCGCTCACAAAGAAAAGGCAAACATCTCAAGAGATTAGCCACAAGCGCATGCATTTTTCTGTTCTTTTTATTTTTTAGTTTCATTTTAAATCATGAATCTTTTCAGAATATGAATATTTTCAGCCACAAGCGCATGAATTTTATTTTTATATTAAAACAGTAACATTTTAATGTGTTCATGAAGGTCGTTCTTCTTTTAGTTTTTAAAAATTGTACTTGAATTTGAAAATGTTTTGATTATAAATTGTTCATCGGGTAAAAGGGTTTACATTTCAAAATGTTCAATTCTGAAAATTGTTCATTATTTTTGAAAATTAGGTTTTAAAAGTTGTGCAAAAAAGGTTCATAATTAAAATGGTTCATAATTAAGAAAATGTTAAATTTTGAATTTTTTTCATTATTTTTCAAAATTGATTTTAATTTTTTTCATCACGTAAAGGGTTGAAGTTTAAAAAATAGTTCATTGGGCAAAAAGTTTCAGATTTTAAAATCGTCCATCTTCAGTTTTAAAAAATGTTCAAGTTTTAAAAATATTTTGAATTAGGTTCCGATTTTTAAAGCTATTCACTAAGTAAAAAAAAGGAAAAAAACCTAAAACGGGAAAAGAAACATAAAGAAATAAGAAACGGAAAGAAATGAGAGGCGTTTGTGCCAACATTCCCATCAGCAACACGAAATGAAAAAGAGCAGGCGTATTCGTGCCTATTTCTCATCAGCAGAAAAAAGGAAAATCCTTACGATCATAATTGCCTGATTTTACCGAGTCACTGCACGAGACTCGTACCTGTTATCACCAGAATTTGACCAAGTCAGAGGTGGGCCGCGATCAAGATGGACGTGAAGAAATATATATATAGAAGGAATACGTGAATCGGCCTTTTATACCAAGTTGGGCTTAATTGCCCATGTATCTGTAACATATTAGATCGCATCTTAGTTTAGAAGTTAGAATCTTATTCGTGCACGGTTTGGTGCACGCCCACATTAGAAAGTCCGCTGGACTATAAATATGTATCTAGGGTTTATGGAATAAACAACAACCAACGTTCAACCACAAACAAATCTCGGCGCATCGCCAACTCCTTCGTCTCGAGGGTTTCTACCGGTAAGCATCATGCTGCCTAGATCGCATCTTGCGATCTAGGCAGCACAAGCCTGCCTACGTTGTTCATGCGTTGCTCGTACTGAAGCCTTTTTGATGGCGAGCAACGTAGTTATCTTAGACATGTTAGGGTTAGCATTGTTCTTCATATTACATGCTTTCGTAGTGCAACCCTTGCATGTCTAGCCGCCCTTATACCTATCTTAGGTGTAGGGGCGGCACCCCGCTTGATCATAGTTTAGTAGATCTGATCCGTTACGATTGCTCCTTGTTCTACAAGGATTAGTTTCATATCTGCAATAGTTAGGCCTTACAAGGGGGCGGAGGATCCAGCGGCGTGTAGGGTGGCGTTTGCTAGTCCTAGAACGGATGTTCCGGGGATCAACCTCGTGTTGGTTTTTAGGCCCTGTCTAGGATCGGCTTACGGTCACCGTGCGCGAGCGCGAGGCCCGATCCCGAGTAGGATGATCCGATTATGCGGTGAAAACCCTAAATCGTCGTAGATCTCATTAGCTTTACCTTGATCAAGCAGGACCACCATATATTCGGACACCTCGTCCGAATCATGGGTGGATCGGCTCTTTGAGCCGATTCACGGGATAACCCGAGAGCCGATCGAGGCTCGTATTTAACGTTTACGTGTGTGCCCTGCAGGAAACTAAGCGAGGCATCATCCACACCTTCCCGACCAGGTATAGGTCAGGTGGCACGCCCTTGTGATAAACATCGGTGCGTGCGACCCGGGAGGCTTTGCGGGCCGTCGCTCGGAGGGACTAGGGCCAGCCGCAGCCCTAGTTGTTCCCGGCTCTACGGTGTTGCCCGTCTCTGCCCGCCAGTGGGTTTCTGACGTCAACACATTCTGGCACGCCCGGTGGGACCGTCGACGACATCCACGACATCGCCATCTACATCCGAGATGGCGGAAGACACTCCGGTCACGTATGCGGATCTGCCTGATGAGCTCAAGAAGAAGCATGACGAGATCAAGGCAACCCTCGAAGCCGAACTCATCGGCTCCTTCCACCGAACCCGCTCCCATGGCGTCAGGTGGAAGGGTTTCACACCTGAAGGCGCGCTCGATGGAGTGGACCTGTCCGCTCCGTCAGAAGAACGCACCAGGTCGCTGCGGCAGGAGATCAACTACATGGTGGCTCATTCGCTGCACCGCCACTCTGAGAGCCTGGTGAACACCTTGGAGCGTGTCGCTCTGCGCGTCGTCCGAGGAAATCATGAGTCACCGGTACTCCCCGTCGGGACCGGCTGCGGGGACTTTCAAAGGAGAGATGCCGCTCCGGCCCCGGCCGTTCGCATGGGCAGCACCGGAACTGCCGAACTCAGCGGCATATGTCGTCTACAAGGTTGGTGGTGATCCTAGTGACTACCAATTCCTACCTGAGCCGCCTAAGGAGATCCCGCACGGATACACGTGTGCATACGTACCAGACTGCAACGCCTGGGCACTCTCGAACCAGGCGGCAATATCAGCGGCCTCTGGGACGGCAGGAGGAACGTCAGGAGCCGATCCCGAGAAGCAATCGTGGCTGGCTAAGTACGCCACCCCGACGAACCTCCAAAGCCCAGCTCCTGCAGGTTGGCTTAGAACCGGAAAAGCAAGCATGGCTGGTTAAGTATGCCACCCCGGCGAATCTTCGGGGTTCGACGCCTTCGGCCATCACGGCGGATCAGATTTGTACAATTCTGAAAGATCAGTTCGGTATGATGCCGAAAAGGAAAGCGTTCGGCTACACCAAGCCGTACCCCAACAGCTACGAATTGATCCCGCTGCCACCCAAATATCGGCTCCCGGACTTCACAAAGTTCAGTGGGTCAGAGGGGTCCAGCTCCATCGAGCATGTGAGCCGATATTTGGCACAGCTGGGCACGATCTCGGCGTCGGATGAGTTGCGCGTGAGGTTCTTCTCACGAGTCCCTCACGAGGATCGGCTTTCGGGTGGTACACATCGCTACCACCGAACTCCATCCAAACTTGGAAGCGAGTTGGAAGAGCAGTTCCATGAGCAGTATCATTCAGAAGCTTCCGAGTCTAGCATTGCCGATCTAGCACAACTACGTCAGAAGCGTGGAGAAACGGTGACAGAATACATCCAGCGCTTCAGGAATCTTAGGAACTGAAAAGGAAGCAGTCGAGTTGGCAGTAGCAGGCCTTGCAACACAGCTCAAGGACATGGCCTCCCAAGCGGATTATCCCTCGCTGGCGCACGTGGTTCAGAAACTTTCAGCATATGAACAGCGCCACCCGGACCTGTACCAAGACAAGTTCAAGCGTGCGAGTAGCCCTGGTCGATGCGAGAGGAAGACGAAGTTCTCGCGGGAGACCAAGAAGTAGCAGTGGCTAAGTGGACTCGGGGAGGAACCCCCGTGTCCCGCAAATGGGTAAAGCCACCGAGGCCCGCCCGGGGGATTTGATTTTGACGTGACCAAGACTGAGCAAATCTTCGACCTCCTACTCAAGGAAAAGCGATTGAAGATACACCGAAGGTCTCAAATTCCCCACGGCGCAAGAGCTGAATGGAAAGCCATACCGCAAATGGCATAACTCGCTCTCCCATGCCACCAACGACTGCAGGGTGTGGCGTCGGCACATCCAAGCGGCGATAGAGAACGGGCGTCTAATTTTCAGCCGAGTACGCCATGAAGGTCGATACCCAGCCCTTCCCCGCCGTAAACATGGTGGAGTATGCTTGCCATGCAGGGTGCCGGCCGGGTTTCCTGTGCAATATCAACATGGTAGATCTTGGACACCACGGCTGGCAAGGATGGAGATGAGGGCAGCTGCTCTCATAGCAAAGAAACGAGAGGAAGCCGCTCCACGCGATCGGCTCCGCCAAGACGGCAAGCGCTACGTCACGAGAGGGAGAAGTGAAGAACATAAGATATCGGCGACCTCTCTCCGATCACCTCCTCAACAAGTATGTGGGTCGATACGACCAACGCCGACGGTCCAGCGATGATGATGAAAGAGTTCGTCTGGCCAGAGAAGCCAGAAGACATCGTCGGCAGAATCGCGATGAGGAAGAGCACGAGCGTTGTGCCAAGGGAAAGGCAAGGGAGCAGGATAACATGGATAGGCACTGGGATTGTCCTTTCTTCAGGCACTGCTGGGATTCAGGAATGAGCCGATTGCCAACAATCGGCAATTGCCCAGAATGCAACCGGAAGAAGAAGGAGGCAGCCAGCGTGTCCGTGTTCGAGCGCTTGGGACCTCTCCCGCCACGAGCAAACGATCCGAGTCCCCTCGGTTGGAAGATCTCGAAGATTCGGAAGACGAGGGAGAAGAAGAAGACGAGTACCACCGGCCAAGGTGGTGCCCCGATGGACTCGGCCGTTCCCAAAAACGCAGGGTTCAACGATTGCGCGGCCTGGAAGAAGCCGAGAGGTTATACTTGCATACATTGAGGAAAGCAAGGCCTGATCCGCGGCAAAGGTTCGGCGAACCCTGGATGAAGAGGGTCGTCCACGGAAGATGGAGTGGCGCCCCAAGCAAAGGAAAGCCGATGATGAAACATCGGCTGGCACAAACATGGTGCTCGTTCTTCCGACGAAGCTCAGTGCTCCACGGTTACACGATACATCCAAGGTGGACGACGGCGAAGCGCACCAACATGATAAAATCAGAGATTGGGCTGGTTCGGTCTACCGGCTCGAGCGAGTAGCAAGAGCACATCAATGAGCAAACGTGGCGAGGCTGATCCTTGTGATCGGCCCCAAAAATTTATGAAGGGAACTTAGAAAACCTTCACCGAGCAAGCAACATGGAGGCCGATTCCAGCAATCGGCCAAAATTATCCTCACCCACCGTTCTGCTTGGGTTCAACATGTTATCCAACAGAGCCGATACCATCAATCCTCTTGACAGAATCGGCTCGGGGGGCACCCAGGGGGATAAAATACGAGGATATGCAACGGAAGCATCTCATCTTTTGGTGATGGGTATTGGAGTATGGGGGCCGATGCACCAGTCGGCCAAAAATCTGAAAATTCGAAAATTTTCGAGCACAGCCCGATGCGGCGGACATCGACTTAAGAGGAGTAACTGTTACGATCAGAGGGTCATGGAGCACTAATGGAAGAGAGCTCCTCAATGGAGTAGTCAAAGGGCTTGGATCCTCTCTTCAAGAACAATGCCAGGAGCAGCCTGGACGTGCGGATCAGGTCAAGGATGGATCGCATCAGATCCACCAAAGGAAAGGAGCCGATCTGGCCGACAAGAACTGAAGAAGGCTCGGGGGGCAGCTCACCTTGAAGGCTCTCTGCTTTGAGAAGCCGATTTATGTTCAAATTGGCTGGCTCTGCATAAGAACCTCCCTCAGACATGATCAAGCCCAGGTCCATACAGCTAATTCGCGTATCCTCGCCTCTGTTTTGTTTTGGCTGAGACTCGGGGGGCAACAGGCCCTGTGTTTAAGAGCCGATTGGAGTTATTATTGCATCATGATCGTCTCAGGGAGGAACTGGGAAGGAAAAGCCGTCGTCCGGTACGAGGTTTGGACCGTACTGAGTGCTGCAAGAAAAGAAGAGATTGGTTCCTCGAATTAGCCGATGAATAGTCATCGGCTGCGGACCACAAAACGCCACGGTCGAGAAAAACAATAATAACCCGATTCGTCACTATCGGTCTTGGTGTGGCGGGCGGAAGGATGGAAATTGGATTAATGAAAGGAGAAATTGGAAGAACAATTCTCATTAATTCAAAGGAGCAGCTTTACAAGAAGAGCCGATGGCTCTCAAAAGAGGGATCTAGTGCCTAGTGCACTCGCTACGCTAGTCCTATTCTACTAGTCGTCGCTGTCCTCATCGTCGCCGTCGTCGAGGTCGTCGGCGCTGCTCCCAGGAAGCTCCTCGCCGGCTGCTGCCCCGGCCGTCGGCTGGAGCCTCCTCCTCCTCCTCGTCATCATCATCGTCCTCGCTATCCGCCCGGCCGCGGAAGCGCTCGTTGGAGGATACCCAATGGAGGCGGAGGAATCATCTTCCTCCTCCTCATCTTCTTCTTCCTCGTCATCACCGTCGTCCTCGCTGTCCGCCCACATGCGTGAGCGCTTCTTCGGCGGGAGCCTGGTGGAGGGGAGGCCTTGGTCTTCTCCGCTTCTCCTCCCTTCTTCTCCTTGTCGGAGGAGATGGGGTGCGCCCGGAGCGGAGATCGTCCTTTTCTTTGTTCTTCGGCAACGGTTGGAGAGAGGTGCCTGAGCGAGAGGAGGAAGAGGAAGACATGGCTGCGGGGAGAGAAGGGTTTTTTGGTTTGGTGAACGGAGCAGAGCAAGGCGATGGAGTGGTGAACTGTTTGGCACGGATAAATAAAGAGAGTGTAGTGGAGATTTAATGCCATGACGGTTCTCGAGGACGTGAGGCCGGGATTGACGATTCATACGGAGAAGCCCGGGAGGCGAGGCGTAATGATGGAAGATTCTGCGGCGGTTCCGCTCGCCACGACATGACCCGACGAAAGAAAGCGTAATGATTTTGGAAATGTCATTTCCAAAACCGAGGGGGCATGTGTTATCACCAGAATTTGACCAAGTCAGAGGTGGGCCGCGATCAAGATGGACGTGAAGAAATATATATATAGAAGGAATACGTGAATCGGCCTTTTATACCAAGTTGGGCTTAATTGCCCATGTATCTGTAACATATTAGATCGCATCTTAGTTTAGAAGTTAGAATCTTACTCGTGCACGGTTTGGTGCACGCCCACATTAGAAAGTCCGTTGGACTATAAATATGTATCTAGGGTTTATGGAATAAACAACAACCAACGTTCAACCACAAACAAATCTCGGCGCATCGCCAACTCCTTCGTCTCGAGGGTTTCTACCGGTAAGCATCATGCTGCCTAGATCGCATCTTGCGATCTAGGCAGACAAGCCTCGCCTACGTTGTTCATGCGTTGCTCGTACTGAAGCCTTTTTGATGGCGAGCAACGTAGTTATCTTAGACATGTTAGGGTTAGCATTGTTCTTCATATTACATGCTTTCGTAGTGCAACCCTTGCATGTCTAGCCGCCCTTACACCTATCTTAGGTGTAGGGGCGGCACCCCGCTTGATCATAGTTTAGTAGATCTGATCCGTTACGATTGCTCCTTGTTCTACAAGGATTAGTTTAATATCTGCAATAGTTAGGCCTTACAAGGGGGCGGAGGATCCAGCGGCGTGTAGGGTGGCGTTTGCTAGTCCTAGAACGGATGTTCCGGGGATCAACCTCGTGTTGGTTTTTAGGCCTCGTCTAGGATCGGCTTACGGTCACCGTGCGCGAGCGCGAGGCCCGATCCTGAGTAGGATGATCCGATTATGCGGTGAAAACCCTAAATCGTCGTAGATCTCATTAGCTTTACCTTGATCAAGCGGGACCACCATATATTCGGACACCTCGTCCGAATCATGGGTGGATCGGCTCTTTGAGCCGATTCACGGGATAACCCGAGAGCCGATCGAGGCTCGTATTTAACGTTTACGTGTGTGCCTCGCAGGAAACTAAGCGAGGCATCATCCACACCTTCCGACCAGGTATAGGTCGGTGGCACGCCCTTGTGATAAACATCGGTGCGTGCGACCGGGAGGCTTTGCGGGCCGTCGCTCAGAGGGACTAGGGCCAGCCGCAGCCCTAGTTGTTCCCGGCTCTACGGTGTTGCCCGTCTCTGCCCGCCAGTGGGTTTCTGACGTCAACAGTACCTTCATGGGCTAGTTAGTTTTTAAGGCCCCTTAGGCTATAACTCCAGCCTTTTTCCGTGTTGTGTCTAATATGAGCTTGACATGCCCTTTTAAGGTGTTGGCTCCCATATTATCAGCATATATGTTGCAAGTGTGTTTCTCGTTGGATTTTAAATGTTGCATACATGTTTTAATTTTGTAATAAATTCATATGTGTTTTGATGTGAAAGCAGACGAGAGATGTTCCAATATTTTAATTGGGCGTGCCATTAGTTATGTTTTCCTCGATTCTTTTATGTTGCGTAACTCATTGCAAAATGTAACTAACACATACAAGTTTTGTTGTGAAATCGCACATGAAATGTTGCAAGGTTTCTAGGGATTTGTTACAAGTTCTATCTTTCCTCGGAATTTTTTATAATGTTTACACTTTTTTGAAATAGTTGCTAACTTTTGTTGCAAATAAGTCAGCAACAATAAAATGTTGCTTTTCATTACTCTAAACACATGGTATTTTTTGTAATAATTTGCTATTTTTGTTGCAAATCAGTCCTGAACGAGCAAAATCTCTATTCAACTTAGTTTTGTGTGTTTGTTGACAACATGAGAAGAATTTTATCGTGTGCTAAGAGCACAATATTGTCGGAGACCCATCAAAAGATAGAAGATCAACATTGGGATAAAAGTCTACGATAGGCCTTAGTGTGTAGGACTTCGGGTTTTGTGTTTGTCTCGAAGTAATGATTAAGATAGAGCCTCGAGATTTTGGTGTCCCATAGACTGCATGGGCAGAATAACCGGCCTCCTTGGTGGCGGATATTTCGGCCTCGCGGGAGTTTCCTTCCTAGCCGGGCCAGAGTGGTCCGACCCTATTCCGGCCAAGGATCCCCACTCTTAGATATCTTGTTGGATATATGGCGGGAGTGGTCCATCCAGCCCGTGCATAATAGCCGTTGTCTGGACCAAACTAGGGAGAGTGGTCCGGGCATGCCAGATACAGGAGGCGGAATCTCTAACCATCGAGGTGCTATTTTGCACCGGAGGTCCCCCCAAATCTGGGTACATTTACCCCGAACATTCTAGCCCTGCGACAACGCAATGGCTAGAAATCTGAGGGCGGATATAAATAGGCACTCCTTCTTTACTAATAAAATACTAGTTGAGCTCGTGGTATTTATCTCTCCTCAATTGCTTCAAGTTGGTTACCTACCTCTCTAGGAAATCAATTCGCCCCACCTTTGGGGAATCAAAGCAGGAGGGCCCGATCTACCCTTTGAACAAAGGAATTTGAATTTCCTCTTCATTCTATTCTAGGACTTGTATCCCTAGGTCTTCATAGTGGAGACCCTTGTGAAGAGCTCGCCTTGAGAGCTGCTTGGTGTTGTAAGAGCTTCAAGTTGTTGTTGGGAGCCTCCAATTGAGTTGTGGAGTCGTTCCCCAACCTTGTGAAGGTTTGGTAGCCACCTCGACCGACACCGCTTATTGGAGATATGGATTGACCTTTGTGGTGGGTTCACCAGAGAAGAGGTGAGGCATTTGTGGTGTTGGTGGAAATTTTGGCGCCACACCTCTCCAATGTAGACGTATTTCCCTTAATATTGAAGGAACTATGGAAACAAATATTGTGTCTCGTCGATGGTTACCTCACTCATTTACCTTGCTTCTATTTGTTACTTGTTCTCTTTTATTTCTTTTGTGTTTGAGCACGTAGGCGGCGAATCAGGTTGAAAGGGAAAGTCACCAAAAAGTGGCGGAATACCCTCGAAACCAATTCACTTGAGTGAGACAGGGGAGAGTGGAATTTCTTTATCATCTATATATGTTGCTCACTTTGCATTGTTCACCTTTACCTTGTTGCATTAAACCTAAAACTTTAAAAATCTTAAAAAATTGTTAGCTCATATTAACCCCTTTAGTTGCAACTACATATATACCTTTCAATTGGTATCATAGCCTAGGAATCTTATTCGGGCTTTACCACCTATGTGTATTGGCGACTAAAAGGCCAAGGGTAGTGAATCTATCGCCACGGGTAATGAAATATCACAAACAGCGGAGAGCGTTCCATCGACTTTGGATGACCTCAAATTGGAGTCATCCATCATGTCCCAAATGCAATCTATGCTTGTGGGGTTTCTTTTCCCTAAATAAAATCCAAATACAAGTGTTGGAGCCTCTCTAAATGTCGCTTCAGTTGTGCAACCAAAAAAGCTTCTGATCATCTCACGAATCTTTTATTGGGAAATGAGAGCATTCAAAGCTCAAGTTTTATTAGGTCAACACCATGACCGATGGCTTCGTTATGAATGAAGGAGAAACTGCTAAGGCATGTATTGTCACTTCACCGTTGTTGCCTTGACCATGAAGGAACTTGATGCCTTGTACACGAATGATAGGTTGATCAAGGAAAGTTGTACAATGCTCTCTTTCCCTATGAAGAGACAAGGTTAAACTCCATCTAGGCCAAATAAAACTTTCACAACATGAGCTCCAACGAAATGCTAACTGAGACCATCGTCAAGAAAAAACATGGATGGAGTTATGGCTCGGGCTCACAATGCCCACAAGGGCAACCTTTCTTTCAAGGCCAAGGTGATGGAAGAGAGCGATGATGATGATGCTATTGAGTGGGGCCCTGAGCATGTCAAGTACAACTATCATTAGCACATTGCTCTTGCCTCAAATAAATTTTGGGGCAACAAGGGAAGAAGCTTTAGTCTGAAGGACAACTCAAGGGACAATCCAAGAAGAAACCAAAGTGGTGGGCCAATACTTAATGTCCAAAGGATGAGAACATGCTACACTTGCGGTGGTAAGTTTCACCTGTCGTCGATTGCCCCTTTGAGCAAAGAGAAGACCACAACGATCGACTTATTCGCAAGGACAAGTCCAAGTCATTCCCCAACAAGGCCTACTCCAAGTTCTCCCCTAACAATAAGTACAACAACAAGGTATCCTCCAAAGAGAAGTCAAGAGTTGTGTTGGTGACTCAGGATGACTATTCACAACTCCACACATTTGCGCACGTAGCCACCGACCACGAAGCGGTAAGGTGCAACCATATAATTCCCAATGGAACAACAAATCACACAAGACTTTCAGTAGCAAAACACCAGATCGATGAGAATTTGTGTATAGATTCGATAGAGTTGCAAAGCAATCAACTATGAACTAGGGTTTATCTTAAACATGGTATCAAGCTATTATGGGGGCGTCCTGGACACTTATATAGGGGTTCAGGATAGGGCTGGAATTCGAGCCGAGCCGAGCCAGCTCGGCTTGACTCGCTTAAGCTCGGTCAACAATCGAGTTAGCTCGACTCGACTCGTTTAACAATCAAGTCCAGATTTGAAACTCGGCTCGACTCGCAAAGCTCACGAGTAACTCGCGAGTAGCTCGTTTAAAACTATCAAATAGAACATGTAATATGTACAATGCATTTTTCCCGAATATTTGAGCATAAATAATGAACAACAAACATTAGGACTATGGTACCGCAAAAATATAAATCACAATGCTCAATATATCATCAGCATAAGATTGCCAAGTTGATAAACCACAAATATGCTTGCGCATTTTGGTGGACTTGGGCCAAATTCATTTTTACCGAGCTAAACGAGCTACTCGTGAGTTCGATGAACTCGGCTCGTTTAGCTTGAACTCGTTTAACGACAAAATATGAAACTCGGCTTGGCTAGTTATACACCGAGTTCGAGTCGAGGCGAGTCAAGTCACGAGTTACTCGTTTAGCTCGCGAGTTTCGAGTTTTAATTCCAGGCCTAGTTCAGGATGACCAGAAGTCGAGAAAATACAATAATAACCGACCCAGATCGGGATCTGGTCGAGACTGACTCGGACACGGCCAACCTGGGGGGCGGCCGACCGGGCCAGGGACCGGCCGGTCCGGTTTGGACCGGGCCTGGGACCGGGCCAAGGCGGTGACATACAGTACACCCACCCGGTTGGCACCGGCACAGGAGCCGGCGGGCGCCGGGCTCATCCGGCGTGGGGGCCGGTTGGATTGGGACTGGGGCCGGGCCGGCCGGCGTGGCGGCCGGTCGGACCAGGTCTGGCACCGGCCTGGACATCGTCTTCCTTCCTCGCGCATGCCTCCCTCTCCTCCGTCGTGTCTCCATGGGATGTCTTCATGTCCAGCTTCATGTCCAGCTCCATGTCCAGCTTCACGTCCAGCTGCCCATCTTCTTCTCGTGCGATGCTTGCTCCATCTTCGTACCTGATCATACATAAGTAAAAGGACTTAGGAAGTATAAAGTTCTCATCGATCAAAGTATCATTTAGGAGTGAATTCACCTGCTCCTTAAGTAGCTTCGCACGAGCCCTTGTAATGGGTCCAATCCTGACTTCATTGGACTTGAGCTTCACAGCAACATCGTCTTCATCTTGCAATGACGGAGGTAGTAGTCTGGTAGGGATGTCCTCATCATCTCCCCCCTTCAAAAGGCGTCGACCTCGACGCTCCAAGGTCTTCTCCGTCATATGGTGTCAAATCAGCCACATTGAAAGAATTACTGACACCAAACTCATCAGTTGGAAGATCTATAGAGTATGCATTATCATTGATCTTGGCAAGCACATTGTAAGGACCAGCACCACGAGGAAGCAACTTGGACTTCCGTAGCTTCGGGAACCTATCCTTGCGAAAATGTACCCAGACCATATCACCAGGCTTGAACAACATCTCCTTGCGCTTCTTGTTCACCCTTGCAGCATTGTTCTTGCATTTCTTCTCTATCAACTCTTTAGTATTCACATGTATCTTCCGCACAAAATCTGCCCTCTTTGATGCCTCCATGATACGTCTCCGACGTATCGATAATTTCTGATGATCCATGCCATATTATTGATGATACCTACATGTTTTATGCACACTTTATGTCATATTCGTGCATTTTCTGGAACTAACCTATTAACAAGATGCCGAAGTGCCGATTCGTTGTTTTCGCTGTTTTTGGTTCAGAAATCCTAGTAACGAAATATTCTCGGAATTGGACGAAATCAAGACCCAGGGGCCTATTTTGCCACGAACCTTCCAGAAGACCGAAGAGCATACGAAGTGGGGCCACGAGGTGGCCAGACCACAAGGCGGCGCGGCCAAGGAGGTGCCCGCGCCGCCCTATGGTGTGGGCCCCTCGTCGGCCCTCCGACTCGCCCTTCCGCCTACTTAAAGCCTCCGTCGCGAAACCCCCGATGCGAAAAACCACGATACGGAAAACCTTACCGAGACGCCGCCGCTGCCAATCCCATCTCGGGGGATTCGGAGATCTCCTCCGGCACCCGCCGGAGAGGGGATTCATCTCCCGGAGGACTCTACGCCGCCATGGTCGCCTCCGGAGTGATGAGTGAGTAGTTCACCCCTGGACTATGGGTCCATAGCAGTAGCTAGATGGTTGTCTTCTCCTCATTGTGCTTCATTGTTGGATCTTGTGAGCTGCCTAACATGATCAAGATCATCTATCCGTAATACTCTATGTTGTGTTTGTCGGGATCCGATGGATAGAGAATACCATGTTATGTTAATTATCAAGTTATTGCATATGTGTTGTTTATGATCTTACATGCTCTCCGTTATTAGTAGAGGCTCTGGCCAAGTTGATGCTAGTAACTCCAAGAGGGAGTATTTATGCTCGATAGTGGGTTCATGCCTCGCATTGACACCCGGGACAGATGACGAAAGTTCTAAGGTTGTGTTGTCTTGTTGCCACTAGGGATAAAACATTGATGCTATGTCCGAGGATGTAGTTATTGATTACATTACGCACCATACTTAATGCAATTGTCCGTTGCTTTGCAACTTAATACCGGAAGGGGTTCGGACGATAACCCGAAGGTGGACTTTTTAGGCATAGATGCGATTGGATGGCGGTCTATGTACTTTGTCGTAATGCCCAATTAAATCTCACTATACTTATCATGACATGTATGTGCATTGTTATGCCCTCTCTATTTGTCAATTGCCCGACCGTAATTTGTTCACCCAACATGCTTTTATCTTATGGGAGAGACACCTCTAGTGAACTGTGGACCCCGGTCCATCCTTTAATACTCGAAATACAAATCTGCCGCAATACTTGTTTTTATCGTTTTCTCTGCAAACAATCATCTTCCACACAATTCGGTTAATCCTTTGATACAGCAAGCCGGTGAGATTGACAACCTCACTGTTTCGTTGGGGCAAAGTACTTTGGTTGTGTTGTGCAGGTTCCACGTTGGCGCCGGAATCCCTTGTGTTGCGCCGCACTACATCCCGCCGCCATCAACCTTCAACGTGCTTCTTGGCTCCTCCTGGTTCGATAAACCTTGGTTTCTTTCTGAGGGAAAACTTGCTGCTGTGCGCATCATACCTTCCTCTTGGGGTTGCCCAACGAACGTGTGAAATACACGCCATCAAGCATATTTTCTGGCGCCGTTGCCGGGGAGATCAAGACACGCTGCAAGGGGAGTCTCCACTTCCCAATCTCTTTACTTTGTTTTTGTCTTGCTTTATTTTAATTACTACTTTGTTTGCTGCACTTATATCAAAACACAAAAAAATTAGTTGCTAGTTTTACTTTATTTGCTATCTTGTTTGCTATATCAAAAACACAAAAAATTTAGTTTACTTGCATTTACTTTATCTAGTTTGCTTTATTTACTGTCTTGCACTCTATATTAAAAATACAAAAAAATTAGTTACTTTTGCTACCATGTCTAGCTCTGAACCTGTTACTTCTTCGCCTGAAGAATTAGTCTTCACTTTTAAACAAGGGGATGAGGAGAGTTTTAAGGATGCTTGGTCTAGAATTTTTACTTCTTATCGTAAAACTGAACCTCAAATGACTCTAAGTTTGCTTCTTAGTAATTTTTATTTTGGTCTTATGATTCGCTATAGATATGCCTTGGATGCTCTAGTGGGAGGAGATTTTCTTCATTGTAATGGGGATCAAGCTTTTAATGCCATAAAGAAGTTGGTTGCATCACATGATTCATCTAATAACTTTGATTCAACCCTTATTAGCATTCATAATAGATTAAACACTCTTGAGACAAGTGCATCTCGCTTAAATGAAAATTATGGATACATTCGTAACCGTCTTGATCAAGTTTTAGTGAACTCTGAACCTTCATTGTGGAAACCTACTATTAAAATTGTCATATGTGACCAAACTCTTCGTGCTAATTGTGATATTATGACTGAATTTTGCCTAATGCCTAAGGGTATTCATAAATCTTTGAAACTTTGGGAATTCACCGAAGGGGGAGAAGGAATAACTCTTATTGATAACTCTGTTATAATTCCTAAAGGGATAGCTGCGGGTGTGCATACAACCATTCTTGGGATAACAATATCCATTGATTACCTTGTCATTGAATGCGCAGGAACGGGACAAATCACACTCGGAAGATCCCCGCTGAAATTATTGGGAGCAATCATAGACGTGAGAGAAGGCACCATAAAATTCACCTCTA
>NC_061513.1:65939170-65949253 GCF_022539505.1 Lolium rigidum | reverse complement strand
CCGGCCAACTCTGCCAATTTAGAGCGTCTTCACTCGCCCTCCCGAAAGGGCGTAGGCTCGAAAATAGTTGCCTAAGCATGGCTTCTAAATTTATTTATTTCCTCTGTACGGCCCAACTCTTCCAATCTACAATGGGCTGGCGTGGACGCCGGCGGGGCGAGAAAACGCCACGGGCCAGCCCTGTCGGCGACCAGAGCCAAAAAGACACAAAGATTTTCCTCCTTTTTGCCTCGCGATCACTCTCGCCGCCGCAACCACCCCTCGCTGTGATGGACCATTACCGTCGGTAGGAACTCGCTCCGCCGCAAACCCTCGCACCGCTCCCGCCACCACTGCTACCTCCATCCCCACCGTGCTCCCACCTTGCACACCAGGTGTTCGACTATTTTCCAAGGCGATGGACTCGGAGGACGAGGACGTCATGGCCGCGCTCATGGACGAGGAGCTCGCTATCGTGGATGCTACTAGGGACGTCGCTGGAGACGACGAGCATCTGGCGATACTCATCTCCCTCTTGGCCATGATCGCCGAGGAGGACAAGCCGGTCATTGGTGGCTCCGCGCCGGGGCGCCGCAAGAGCAAGCGCTAAGGCAGAGGATGGAACGCTAGTGCATGCTCTATGCCGACTACTTCGCCGATGATCCATTGCACGGTGATACTGTATTGCACCGTTGTTTCCGGGTGAGTAGAAAGCTCTTCCTGAAGATAGTCGAGAATTTGAGGGAGATCGACTACTTCAAATTGAAGATAGACGCCGTCGGCGAGCTTGGTTTCTCGACAATTCAGAAATGCATAGTGGCTCTTCGGATGCTTGCCTACGAAATTGCAGGCGATACACATGATGACTATCTGCGCATGGCAGAGTCCACAACCATTGATTGCATGTATAGATTTGATACGTCTCCGACGAATCGATAATTTCTTATGTTCCATGCCACATTATTGATGATATCTACATGTTTTATACACATTATATGTCGTATTTATGCATTTTCCGGCACTAACCTATTAACGAGATGCCGAAGAGTCGATTCTGTTTTCTGCTGTTTTTGGTTTCGGAAATCCTAGTAAGGAAATATTCTCGGAATTGGACGAAATCAACGCCCGTGGCCTATTTTGCCACAAAGCTTCCGCAAGACCGAAGAGAAGACGGAGTGGGGCCACGGGCGCCGCCACACTAGGGCGGCGCGGCCCACGCGGGGCCCGCGCGGCCCTAGCGTGTGGGGCCCCGTGACCCCTCCGAGGCTGCCCTTCCGCCTACTTATAGCCTTCGTCGCGAAACCCCCGATACCGAGAGCCACGATACGGAAAACCTTCCGCAGACGCCGCCGCCAATCCCATCTCGGGGATTCGGAGAGATCGCCTCCGGCACCCCTGCCGGAGAGGGAATCATCTCCCGGAGGACTCTTCACCGCCATGGTCGCCTCCGGAGTGATGAGTGAGTAGTTCACCCCTGGACTATGGGTCCATAGCAGTAGCTAGATGGTTGTCTTCTCCTTGTGTGCTTCATTGTCGGATCTTGTGAGCTGCCTAACATGATCAAGATCATCTATCTGTAATGTTATATGTTGTGTTTGTCGGGATCCGATGGATAGAGAATACTATGTTATGTTGATTATCAATCTATTACCTATGTGTTGTTTACGATCTTGCATGCTCTCCGTTATTAGTAGAGGCTCCGGCCAAGTTTTTGCTCTTAACTCCAAGAGGGAGTATTTATGCTCGATAGTGGGTTCATGCCTCCATTAAATGCGGACAGGTGATAGAAAGTTCTAAGGTTGTGGATGTGCTTGCTTGCCACTAGGGATAAAACATTGATGCTATGTCCAAGGATGTAGTTATTGATTACATTACGCACCATACTTAATGCAATTGTCTGTTGTTTACAACTTAATACTCGGAAGGGGTTCGGATGATAACTCTGAAGGTGGACTTTTAGGCATAGATGCATGCTTGGATAGCGGTCTATGTACTTTGTCGTAATGCCCAATTAAATCTCACAATACTCATCATATCATGTATGTGCATGGTCATGCCCTCTCTATTTGTCAATTGCCCGATCGTAATTTGTTCACCCAACATGCTATTTATCTTATGGGAGAGACACCTCTAGTGAGCCTGTGGACCCCGGTCCATTCTTTTACATCGAATACAATCTCATCGTAATACTTGTTTTACTGTTTTCTGCAAACAATCATCATCCACACTATACATCTAATCCTTTGTTACAGCAAGCCGGTGAGATTGACAACCTCACTGTTTCGTTGGGGCAAAGTAGTTTGGTTGTGTTGTGCAGGTTCCACGTTGGCGCCGGAATCCCTGGTGTTGCGCCGCACTACATCCTGCCGCCATCAACCTTCAACGTGCTTCTTGGCTCCTACTGGTTCGATAAACCTTGGTTTCTTTCTGAGGGAAAACTTGCCGTTGTACGCATCACACCTTCCTCTTGGGGTTCCCAACGGACGCGTGTTGTACGCGTATCAAGCATTTTTTCTGGCGCCGTTGCCGGGGAGATCAAGACACGCTGCAAGGGGAGTCTCCTCAATCCAATCTCTTTACTTTGTTTTTGTCTTGCTTTATTTTATTTACTACTTTGTTTGTTGCATTATATCGAAACACAAAAAAATTAGTTGCTAGCTTTACTTTATTTACTGTCTTGCACTCTATATCAAAAACACAAAAAAATTAGTTACTTGCATTTACTTTATCTAGTTTACTTTATTTGCTACTGCTAAAATGGCCACTCCTGAAAATACTAAGTTGTGTGACTTCATGATACGTCTCCGATGTATCGATAATTTCTTATGTTCCATGCCACATTATTGATGATATCTACATGTTTTATACACATTATATGTCGTATTTATGCATTTTCCGGCACTAACCTATTAACGAGATGCCGAAGAGCCAGTTGTTGTTTTCTGCTGTTTTTGGTTTCAGAAATCCTAGTAAAGAAATATTCTCGGAATTGGACGAAATCAACGCCCAGGGTCCTATTTTTGCACGAAGCTTCCAGAAGACCGAGGGGGAAAGGAAGTGGGGCCACGAGGCGCCGCCACAGCAGGGCGGCGCGGCCCAACCCTAGGCCGCGCGGCCCTGGCGTGTGGGGCCCTCGTGTGGCCCTCGTGTGGCCCCCCGCGTTGCCCTTCCGCCTACTTAAAGCCTTCGTCGCGAAACCCCGAGTACCGAGAGCCACGATACGGAAAACCGTTCAGAGACGCCGCCGCCAATCCCATCTCGGGGGATTCTGGAGATCTCCTCCGGCACCCTGCCGGAGAGGGGATTCATCTCCCGGAGGACTCTTCACCGCCATGGTCGCCTCCGGAGTGATGAGTGAGTAGTTCACCCCCTGGACTATGGGTCCATAGCAGTAGCTAGATGGTTGTCTTCTCCTCATTGTGCTTCATTGTTGGATCTTGTGAGCTGCCTAACATGATCAAGATCATCTATCCGTAATTCTATATGTTGTGTTTGTCGGGATCCGATGGATAGAGAATACTATGTTATGTTGATTATCAATCTATTACCTATGTGTTGTTTATGATCTTGCATGCTCTCCGTTATTAGTAGAGGCTCGGCCAAGTTTTTGCTCTTAACTCGAAGAGGGAGTATTTATGCTCGATAGTGGGTTCATGCCTCCATTAAATCTGGGACGATGACGAGAAAGTTCTAAGGTTGTGGATGTGTTGTTGCCACTAGGGATAAAACATTGATGATATGTCTAAGGATGTAGTTATTGATTACATTACGCACCATACTTAATGCAATTGTACTGTTGTTTGCAACTTAATACGGAAGGGGTTCGGATGATAACCTGAAGGTGGAATTTTTAGTCATAGATGCATGCTGGATAGCGGTCTATGTACTTTGTCGTAATGCCCAATTAAATCTCATTATACTCATCATATCATGTATGTGCATGGTCATGCCCTCTCTATTTGTCAATTGACTGACTGTAATTTGTTCACCCAACATGCTATTTATCTTATGGGAGAGACACCTCTAGTGAACTGTGGACCCTGGTCCATTCTTTTACATCGAATACAATCTACTCGCAATACTTGTTCTTTACTCGTTTTCTACAAACAATCATCATCCACACTACACATCTAATCCTTTATTACAGCAAGCCGGTGAGAATGACAACCTCACTGTTTCGTTGGGGCAAAGTACTTTGGTTGTGTTGTTCAGGTTCCACGTTGGCGCCGGAATCCCTGGTGTTGCATCGCACTACATCCCGCCGCCATCAACCTTCAACGTGCTTCTTGGCTCCTCCTGGTTCGATAAACCTTGGTTTCTTTCTGAGGGAAAAACTTGCTGCTGTGCGCATTGATGTCTACGGGAGCTTCTATTCTTGTAGACAGTGTTGGGCCTCCAAGAGCAGAGGTTTGTAGAACAGCAGCAAGTTTCCCTTAAGTGGATTGATGTCTACGGGAGCTTCTATTCTTGTAGACAGTGTTGGGCCTCCAAGAGCGAGAGGTTTGTAGAACAACGAGCAAGTTTCCCTTAAGTGGATTACCCAAGGTTTATCGAACTCGGGGAGGAAGAGGTCAAAGATATCCCTCTCATGCAACCCTGCAACCACAAAGCAAGAAGTCTCTTGTGTCCCCAACACACCTAATAGGTGCACTAGTTCGGTGAAGAGATAGTGAAATACAGGGTGGTATGAATAAGTAGTAGCAACGGCACCGGAAAAGTGCTTTGCCCGGGACGGTAAACAAGCGGTAGTAATGCGGCGGTATTTAGGAACAAGGCCTAGGGATTAGACTTTCACTAGTGGACACTCTCAACATTGATCACATAACGGAATAGATAAATGCATACTCTACACTTTTGTTGGATGATGAACACATTGCGTAGGATTACACGAACCCTCAATGCCAGGAGTTAACAAGCTCCACAATAATGCTCATATTTTAGTAACCTTTAGTGTAAGATAGATCAAAAGACTAAACCAAGTACTAGCATAGCATGCACACTCGTCACCTTCATGCATATGTAGGAGGAATAGATCACATCAATATTATCATAGCAATAGTTAACTTCGCAATCTACGAGAGATCATGATCATAGCATAAACCAAGTACTAACACGGTGCACACATCTGTCACCTTTGCACACGTGCGGGAGGAATAAAACTACTTTAATAACATTGCTAGAGTAGCACATAGATAAATTGTGATACAAACACATTGCAATCATAAAGAGATATAAATAAGCACCTCACTATGCCATTCAACAGGTGAATAAGTATTATGTGAAATATAGCCTAAGAGACCCACACGGTGCACACACTCGTCACCTTTACACACGTGGGACAAGGAGTCTCCGGAGATCACATAGGTAAAACTCACTTGACTAGCATAATGACATCTAGATTACAAGCATCATCATATGAATCTCAATCATGTAAGGCAGCTCATGAGATTATTGTATTGAAGTACATAGGAGAGAGATGAACCACATAGCTACCGGTATAGCCCCGAGCCTCGATGGAGAACTACTCCCTCCTCATGGGAGCAGCGGCGGTGATGAAGATGGCGGTGGAGATGGCGAGCGGTGTCGATGGAGAAGCCTTCCGGGGCACTTCCCCGCTCCGGCAGGGTGCCGGAACGAGACTCCTGTCCCCCGGATCTTGGCTTCGCGATGGCGGCGGCTCTGGAAGGTTTTCCGTATCGTGGTTCTTCGCATCGGGGGTTTCGCGACGGAGGCTTTATATAGGCGAAGAGGCGGCGCGAGGAGGGTCGAAGGGGTGGCCACACCATATGGCGGCGCGGCCGGGGCCCGGGTCGCGCCGGCCTATGGTCCGGGGGCCCGAGTGCCCCCCTCCGGTCCTTCCCGGTGTTCCGGATGCTTCCGGTGAAAATAGGAACTCGGGTCTTCGTTTCGTCCAATTCCGAGAATATTTCGTTACTAGGATTTCGAAACCAAAAACAGCAGAAAACAGGAACTGGCACTTCGGCATCTTGTTAATAGGTTAGTTCCGAGAAAATGCACGAATATGACATAAAGTGTGCATAAAACATGTAGGTATCATCAATAATATGGCATAGAACATAAGAAATTATCGATACGTCGGAGACGTATCAAGCATCCCCAAGCTTAGTTCCGCTCGTCCCGAGCAGGTAAAACGATAACAAAGATAATTTCCGAAGTGATATGCCATCATAACCTTGATCATACTATTTGTAAACATATGTAGTGAATGCGAGTGATCAAAACAATGGTAATGACATGAGTAAACAAGTGAATCATAAAGCAAAGACTTTTCATGAATAGTACTTCAAGACAAGTATTAATAAGTCTTGCATAAGAGTTAACTCATAAAGCAATAAATCAAAGTAAAGGCATTGAAGCAACACAAAGGAATGATTAAGTTTCAGCGGTTGCTTTCAACTTGTAACATGTATATCTCATGGATAATTGTCAACATAGAGTAATATAACAAGTACAATATGCAAGTATGTAGGAATCAATGCACAGTTCACACAAGTGTTTGCTTCTTGAGGTGGAGAGAAATAGGTGAACTGACTCAACATAAAAGTAAAAAGAATGGTCCTTCAAAGAGGAAAGCATCGATTGCTATATTTGTGCTAGAGCTTTTATTTTGAAAACATGAAACAATTTTGTCAACGGTAGTAATAAAGCATATGAGTTATGTACATTATATCTTACAAGTTGCAAGTCTCATGCATAGTATACTAATAGTGCCCGCACCTTGTCCTAATTAACTTGGACTACCGGATCTTTGCAATGCACATGTTTTGACCAAGTGTCACAATGGGGTACCTCCATCTTTGCTTCGTACAAAGGTCTAAGGAGAAAGCTCGCATTTTGGATTTCTCGCTTTTGATTATTCTCAACTTAGACATCCATACCGGGACAACATGGACAACGAGATAATGGACTCCTCTTTAATGCATAAGCATGTGGCAGCAATTATTATTCTCATATGAGATTGAGGATATATGTCCAAGCTGAAACTTCCACCATGAATCATGGCTTTAGTTAGCGGCCCAAAGTTCTTCTCTAACAATATGCATGCTCCAACCATGAAGGTGGTAGATCTCTCTTGCTTCGGACAAGACGGACATGCATAGCAACTCACATGATATCCAACAAAGAATAGTTGATGGCGTCCCCGAAACATGGTTATCGCACAACAAGCAACTTAATAAGAGATAAAGTGCATAAGTACATATTCAATACCACAATAGTTTTTAAGCTATTTGTCCCATGAGCTATATATTGCAAAGGTGAATGATGGAATTTTAAAGGTAGCACTCAAGCAATTTACTTTGGAATGGCGGATAAATACCATGTAGTAGGTAGGTATGGTGGACACAAATGGCATAGTGGTTGGCTCGGGTATTTTGGATGCATGAGAAGTATTCCCTCTCCATACAAGGTTTAGGCTAGCAAGGTTATTTGAAACAAACACAAGGATGAACGGTACAGCAAAACTCACATAAAAGACACATTGTAAACATTATAAGACTCCATCCAGTCTTCCTTGTTGTTCAAAACTCAATACTAGATGTTATCTAGACTCTAGAGAAACCAAATATGCAAACCAAATTAGCAAGCTCTAAGTATTTCTTCATTAATGGGTGCAAAGTATATGATGCAAGAGCTTAAACATGAGCACAGCAATTGCCAAGTATCAAATTATCCAAGACATTTTAGAATTACTACATGTATCATTTTCCAATTCCAACCATATAACAAATTAACGAAGAAGAAACTTCGCCATGAAAATTAAAAGCTAAGAACACATGTGTTCATATGAACCGACGGAGCGTGTCTCTCTCCCACACAAGCATTTATTCAA
Source organism: Lolium rigidum (assembly GCF_022539505.1). Taxonomy (NCBI): domain Eukaryota; kingdom Viridiplantae; phylum Streptophyta; class Magnoliopsida; order Poales; family Poaceae; genus Lolium; species Lolium rigidum. The sequence goes on along the minus strand of NC_061513.1, from coordinate 65,941,422 downwards.
ACAAAAAAAAAACAAAAGCACACGGACGCTCCAAGTAAAGTACATAAGATGTGGCCGAATAAAAATATAGTTTCAAGAGAAGGAACTCGATAATTTGTCGATGAAGAAGGGGATGCCTTGGGCATCCCCAAGCTTAGACGCTTGAGTCTTCTTAGAATATGCAGGGGTGAACCACCGGGGCATCCCCAAGCTTAGAGCTTTCACTCTCCTTGATCATATTGCATCATACTCCTCTCTTGATCCTTGAAAACTTCCTCCACACCAAACTCGAAACAACTCATTAGAGGGTTAGTGCATAATAAAAATTCACATGTTCAGAGGTGACACAATCATTCTTAACACTTCTGGACATTGCATAAAGCTACTTGGACATTAATGGATCAAAGAAATTCATCCAACATAGCGAAAGAGGCAATGCGAAATAAAAGGCGAGAATCTGTCAAAGCAGAACGGTCCGTAAAGATGGATTTTATTAGGGCACCAGACTTGCTCAAATGAAAATGCACAAATTGAATGAAAGTTGCGTACATATCTGAGGATCACTCACGTAAATTGGCATAATTTTCTGAGTTACCTACGAGAGAATTAGACCCAGATTCGTGACGGCAAAGAAATGCTGCAAGCTGCGCAGTAATCCAAATCTAGTATCAACCTTACTATCAAAGACTTTACTTGGCACAACAAAACATAAAACTAAGATAAGGAGAGGTTGCTACAGTAGTAAACAACTTCCAAGACACAAATATAAAACAAAGTACTGTAGCAAAATAACACATGGGTTATCTCCCAAGAAGTTCTTTTCTTTATAGCCATTAAGATGGGCTCAGCGAGTTTTAATGATGCACTCGCAAGAGATAGTATGTGAAGCAAAAGAGAGCATCAAGAGGCAAATTCAAAACACATTTAAGTCTAACATGCTTCCTATGCATAGGAATCTTGTAAATAAACAAGTTCATGAAGAGCAAAGTAACAAGCATAGGAAGATAAAACAAGTGTAGCTTCAAAAATTTCAGCACATAGAGAGGTATTTTAGTAACATGAAAATTTCTACAACCATATTTTCCTCTCTCATAATAACTTTCAATAGCATCATGAGCAAACTCAACAATATAACTATCACATAAAGCATTCTTATCATGAGTCTCATGCATAAAATTATTACTCTCCACATAGGCATAGTCAATTTTATTAGTAATAGCGGGAGCAAATTCAACAAAGTAGCTATCATTATTATTCTCATCAAGTGTAGGAGGCATAGTATAATCACAATAAAATTTACTCTCCATAGTAGGTTGTACCAAAAGACCACTATTATAATCATCATAAATAGGAGGCAAAGTGTCATCAAAGAAAATTTTCTCCTCAATGCTTGGGGGACTAAAAAGATCCATGAAAACCAGCTTCCCCAAGCTTAGAACTTTCTATATCATTATCAACAATGGTGTTCAAAGCGTTCATACTAATATTACTACCAGCATGCAAATAAGATTTCATAGGTTTTTTAATTTTCGCATCAAACAATCCATGTTTTAAATCAGGAAATAGAATAAGAAGCTCATTGTTGTCCATTATGCCAAACTAGTGTAAACAAGAAACAAAAAGATGCAATTGCAGGATCTAAAGGAAATAGCTTCGAGCACAAACACAATGGCGCCAGAAAAGTGCTGTTACCTGGAACCGGAGTATGAGTGCCTTTTTACCTTTCCTCCCCGGCAACGGCGCCAGAAAAGTGCTTGGCGCGTAGTTGACGAGGGAGGAAAAGTGCTTAGTTGCCGGGCTTGCCAATGTGTGAGTGCCGTTTACCTTCCCTCCCCGGCAACGGCGCCGAGAAAAGTGCTTGATGTCTACGGGAGCTTCTATTCTTGTAGACAGTGTTGGGCCTCCAAGAGCGAGAGGGTTTGTAGAACAGCGACAAGTTTCCCTTAAGTGGATTACCCAAGGTTTATCGAACTCGGGGAGGAAGAGGTCAAAGATATCCCTCTCATGCAACCACTGCAACCACAAAGCAAGAAGTCTCTTGTGTCCCCAACACACCTAATAGGTGCACTAGTTCGGCGAAGAGATAGTGAAATACAGGTGGTATGAATAAGTAGTAGCAACGGCACCGAGAAAAGTGCTTTGCCCGGGACGGTAAACAAGCGGTAGTAATGCGGCGGTATTTAGGAACAAGGCCTAGGGATTAGACTTTCACTAGTGGACACTCTCAACATTGATCACATAACAGAATAGATAAATGCATACTCTACACTTTT
>NC_061513.1:65904435-65939070 GCF_022539505.1 Lolium rigidum | reverse complement strand
CAACGGGCTCCCGGAAACACTTGGGCAACGGTCCGATTTTCCGTGGCGGAAGGGCGCCCAAGCGCGACGGACCGAAAAATCGTCGTAGAACTTTGCCTGACGCAGTTTCCACAACAGAACCCATATCGTCGGGTTAGGCCCATAGGCGACGAAAAATACCCCTTAGCGGACGATTTTGAGACGTTGTCTATCAGAACTTTTCTTGTAGTGAAAGGAAACTTTTATAGCACATAGAGGATGACATGCGGGTCCCATGAGCCAGCAGGTCTCTCAACGTTTCAAACGTGGCATGAGATCGAAAGAAAAAGGCAAGTGAAAAAATATCAAGAGCCAAAAATAATTCAAGAAAAGAAAGTTTTATAGTACATAGAGGATGACATGCGGGTCCCATTTAGCAGCAGCGGTATCACCGTTTGAGAGGCGGCAGGGGATCAAAAGAAAAAGGCAAGTGAAAAAATATGAGCAGCCAAAAATAATTCAAGAAAAGAAAGTTTTATAGTACATAGAGGATGACATGCGGGTCCCAGTTAGCAGCAGCGGTATCACCGTTTGAGAGGCGGCAGGGATCGAAAGAAAAATGCAAGTGACCAAATTTGAGGTGCCAAAAAAAACTCCAAGAAAAGAAAGTTTTATAGTACATAGAGGATGACATGCGGGTCCCATTTAGCAGCAGCGGTATCACCGTTTGAGAGGCGGTAGGGGATCGAAAGAAAAAGGCAAGTGACCAAATTTGAGGTGCCAAAAAAACTCCAAGAAAAGAAAGTTTTATAGTACATAGAGGATGAGATGCGGGTCCCATTTAGCAGCAGCGGTATCACCGTTTGAGAGGCGGCAGGGGATCGAAAGAAAAAGGCAAGTGACCAAATATGAGGTGCCAAAAATAATTCAAGAAAAGAAAGTTTTATAGTGCATAGAGGATGACATGCGGGTCCCGAGTTAGCAGCAGCGGTATCACCGTTTGAGAGGCGGCAGGGGATCGAAAGAAAAAGGCAAGTGACCAAATTTGAGGTGCCAAAAAAACTCCAAGAAAAGAAAGTTTTATAGTACATAGAGGATGACATGCGGGTCCCATTTAGCAGCCAGCGGTATCACCGTTTGAGAGGCGGCAGGGGATCGAAAGAAAAAGGCAAGTGACCAAATATGAGGTGCCAAAAATAATTCAAGAAAAGAAAGTTTTATAGTGCATAGAGGATGACATGCGGGTCCCAATTAGCAGCAGCGGTATCACCGTTTGAGAGGCGGCAGGGGATCGAAAGAAAAAGGCAAGTGACCAAATTTGAGGTGCCAAAAAAAACTCCAAGAAAAGAAAGTTTTATAGTACATAGAGGATGACATGCGGGTCCCATTTAGCAGACAGCGGTATCACCGTTTGAGAGGCGGCGAGGATCGAAAGAAAAAGGCAAGTGACCAAATATGAGGTGCCAAAAATAATTCAAGAAAAGAAAGTTTTATAGTGCATAGAGGATGACATGCGGGTCCCGAGTTAGCAGCAGCGGTATCACCGTTTGAGAGGCGGCAGGGGATCGAAAGAAAAAGGCAAGTGACCAAATTTGAGGTGCCAAAAAAAACTCCAAGAAAAGAAAGTTGATTGCACATAGAGGATGACATGCGGGTCCCATTTAGCAGACAGCGGTCTCAATGTTTCCAAGGCGGCAAGGGATCAAAAGAAAAAGGAAGTAGCCGTAAATCGGGGGTCAAAAAAAATCCAAGAATAGAAAGAATTTTGGTTCATAGAGGATGACATGCGGGACCCATGATCCCGCATCGTAAACGGCTCGATCGGAGAACGTTGAACGAGATGGCGCGATCGAGAAAAAAACAATGCCGAGAGGCTGCCATCTCGGGCCCTACATCCCTCGGCGGTGCGGATTTGCGTTGACTCGGCCGGCGAACCCGAGAATTCGCGATGCACCACGTCCCGGGCCACCATACGCGACGTTTTGGCCGCTTTCGTCGGGCTAGGTGGCCTCAAAAACGAGAAAAAAAAGTTTTGACATGCACCACGGAGGGACCAAAATCGTCGGCCATGGTACACCAGCAACCACGGCGCGACTTCAACTTCGTCGGCCATGGCAACTTTTCTTGTAGTGTAGATCGCAAGATGCGATCTAGGCAGCATGGTGCTTACCAGGAGAAACCCTCGAGACGAAGGAGTTGGCGATGCGCCGAGATTGATTGTGTTGAACGTTGGTTGTTGTTTATTTCATAAACCCTAGATACATATTTATAGTCCAAGGGACTTTCTAATTCAGGTGTGCACCTAACCGTGCACGGGTCAAACTCTAACTAACCGATACGTAATCTAATATGTTACGTATACAAGGGCAAACTAGCCCAAACTTTGCATATAAGGCCGATTCACGTATTTCTTCCGTATATAATCTTTAAGCCCATCTTGATCGCGGCCCACCTCTGACTCGGTCAAATTCTGGTGATAACAGCATGTCATCCTCTATGTACTATAAAACTTTCTTTTCTTGGATTTTTTGGCACCTCATATTTGGTCACTTAATTTTTTCTTTCGATCCTCTGCCGCCTCTCAAACGGTGATACCGCTGCTGCTAAATGGGACCCGCATGTCATCCTCTATGTACTATAAAACTTTCTTTTCTTGGATTTTTTTGGCACCTCATATTTGGTCACTGATACATCTCCAACGTATCCATAATTTCTGATGTTCCATGCTTGTTTTATGACAATACCTACATGTTTTGTTCACACTTTATATCGTTTTTATGCATTTTCCGGAACTAACCTATTGACGAGATGCCGAAGTGGCGCTTCTCGTTTTCTGCTGTTTTTGGTTTCAGAAATCCTAGTAAGGAAATATTCTCGGAATTGGACGAAATCAACGCCCAGCATCTTATAATTCCACGAAGCTTCCAGAACACCCGAGAGGGACCAGAGGAGGGCCACAGGGGGCCCACACATGTGGCTGGCGCGGCCCAAGGGGGGGGTGCCGCCCTGTTGTGTGGCGCCTCCGTAACCCTTCCGACTCCGCCTCTTCGCCTATAAGAAGCCCCCTGACCTAAATCTTCGATACGAATAAGCCACGGTACGAGAAACCTTCCAGAGCCGCCGCCATCGCGAAGCCAAGATCTGGGGGACAGAAGTCTCTGTTCCGGCACGCCGCCGGGACGGGGAAGTGCCCCCGGAAGGCATCTCCATCGACATCACCTCCATCTTCATCAACGCTGCTGTCTCCCATGAGGAGGGAGTAGTTCTCCATCGAGGCTACGGGGCTGTACCGGTAGCTATGTGGTTAATCTCTCTCCTATGTACTTCAATACAATGATCTCATGAGCTGCCTTACATGATTGAGATTCATATGAGTTTTGTATCACTATTCATCTATGTGCTACTCTAGTGATGTTATTAAAGTAGTTTATTCCTCCTCCATGATGTAATGTTGACAGTGTGTGCATCATGAAGTACTTGGTATATGCTATAATTGTGATCTCTTGTAGATTATGAAGTTAACTATTACTATGATGGTATTGATGTGATCTATTCCTCCTTTCATAGTGTGATGGTAACAATGTGCATGCTATGTTAGTACTTGGTATAGTTGTGTTGATCTATCATGCACTCTAAGGTTATTTAAATATGAATATCGAATGTTGTGGAGCTTGTTAACTCCGGCATTGAGGTGCTCTTGTAGCCCTACGCAATTAGTGGTGTTCATCATCCAACAAGAGAGTGTAGAGTATAGCATTTATCTATTCAGTTATGTGATCAATGTTGAGAGTGTCCACTAGTGAAAGTATGATCCCTAGGACTTGTTTCCAAATACTGCAATCATCGCTTGTTTACTGTTCTACTGCATCTGTACTTCCTGCAATATCTCCCACGTCAACTGCACGCCAGCAAGCTATTTTTTTGGCGCCGTTACTACTGCTTATATTCATTCATACCACCTGTATTTCACTATCTCTTCGCCGAACTAGTGCACCTATACATCTGACAAGTGTATTAGGTGTGTTGGGGACACAAGAGACTTCTTGTATTGTGGTTGCAGGGTTGCTTGAGAGGGATATCTTTGACCTCTTCCTCCCTGAGTTCGATAAACCTTGGGTGATCCCCTTAAGGGAAACTTGCTGCTATTCTACAAACCTCTGCTCTTGGAGGCCCAACACTGTCTACAGGAAAAGAAGCGTGCATAGACATCAAGCTATTTTCTGGCGCTGTTGCCGGGGAGGAAAGCTAAAAGGTACTCACACTCCGGATCTCGGCTACTAAGCTATTTTCCGCCGCTGTTGTAAGTGCTCGAAGCTATTTCCTTTAGATCCTGCGATTGCATCTTTTTGTTTCTTGTTAAACACTAGTAAGGCATAATGGAAAGCAACAGTGAGCTTTTAAAACTATTTCCTGAGTTAAGACATGGATTGTTTGCTGCGAAAGTTAAAAAACCTATGGAATCTTATTTGCATGCTAGTAGCAGTGATATTAGTATGAACGCTTTGAACACCATTGTTGCTAATGATATGGAAAATTCTAAGCTTGGGGAAGCTGGTTTTGATGAGCATGATATTTTTAGTCCCCCAAGCATTGAGGATAAAATTTTCTTTGATGATACTTTACCTCCTATTTATGATGATTATAATGATAGTGGTCTTTTGGTGCCGCCTGTTATGGAGGATAAATTTGATTATGATTACAATATGCCTCCTATATTTGATGATGAGAATAATAATGATAGCTACTTTGTTGAATTCGCTCCCACTATTACTAATAAAATTGATTATGCTTATGTGGAGAGTAATAATTTTATGCATGAGACTCATGATAAGAATGCTTTATGTGATAGTTATATTGTTGAGTTTGCTCATGATGCTACTGAAAATCTTTATGAGAGAGGAAAATATGGTTGTAGAAGTTTTCATGTTACTAAAACACCTCTCTATATGCTTAAAATTTTGAAGTTGAGCTTGTCTAGTTTTCCTATGCTTATTGCATTATGCCTACATAACTTGTTTATTTACAAGATTCCTTTTCATAGGAAGCATGTTAGGCTTAAATTTGTTTAGAATTTTCCTCTTGATGCTCTCTTTTGCTTCAAATACTATTTCTTGCGAGTGCATCATTAAAATCACTGAGCCCATCTTAATGGCTATAAAGAAAGCACTTCTTGGGAGATAACCCATGTTTTTATTTTACTACAGTAATTTTGTTTTATATTTGAGTCTTGGAAGTTGTTACTACTGTAGCAACCTCTCCTTATCTTTATTTTATTGCATTGTTGTGCCAAGTGAAGTCTTTGATAGAAAGGTTGATACTATATTTGGATTACTGTGCAGAAACAGATTTCTGTCTATCACGAATTTAGGCAGGGTTCTCTGTAGGTAACTCAGAAAAATCTGCCAATTTACGTGAGTGATCCTCAGATATGTACGCAACTTTCATTAAATTTGAGCATTTTCATCTGAGCAAGTCTGGTGCCTCTAAAAAATTCGTCTTTACGGACTGTTCTGTTTTGACAGATTCTGCCTTTTATTTCACATTGCTTCTTTTGCTATGTTGGATGGATTTCTTTGTTCCATTGACTTCCAGTAGCTTTGAGCAATGTCCAGAAGTGTTAAGAATGAGTGTGTCACCTCTGAACATTATGCACTAACCCTCTAATGAGTTTGTTTTGAGTTTGGTGTGGAGGAAGTTTTCAAGGGTCAAGAGAGGAGGACGATACAATATGATCAAGAAGAGTGAAAAGTCTAAGCTTGGAGATGCCCCCGTGGTTCATCCCTGCATATTTCAAGAAGACTCAAGCATCTAAGCTTGGGGATGCCCAAGGCATCCCCTTCTTCATCGACAACATTATCAGGTTCCTCTAGTGAAACTATATTTTTATTCCATCACATCTTATGTACTTTACTTGGAGCGTCTGTTTGTTTTTATTTTTGTTTTGTTTGAATAAATTCATGCTTGTGTGGGAGAGAGACACGCTCCGCTGGTTCATATGAACACATGTGTTCTTAGCTTCTAATGTTCATGGCGAAGGTTGAAACTGCTTCGTTAATTGTTATATGGTTGGAAACAGGAAATGCTACATGTAGTAATTGGTATGATGTCTTGAATAACTTGATACTTGGAAATTGTTGTGCTCATGATTAAGCTCTTGCATCATATACTTTGCACCTATTAGTGAAGAAATACATAGAGCTTGCTAAAATTTGGTTTGCATGATTGGTCTCTCTAGAGTCTAGATATTTTCTGGTAAGGTGTTTAAACAACAAGGAAGACGGTGTAGAGTCTTATAATGCTTGCAATATGTTCTTATGTAAGTTTTGTTGTACTAGTTCATACTTGTGTTTGTTTCAAACAACCTTACTAGCCTAAGCCTTGTATTGAGAGGTATTACTTCTCGTGCATCCAAATCCTTGAGCCAAACACTATGCCATTTGTGTCCACCATACCTACCTACTACATGGTATTTATCTGCCATTCCAAAGTAAATTTCTTGAGTGCTATCTTTAAACAATTCAAAAGTTATTACCTCTTATTTGTGTCAATGTTTTATAGCTCATGAGGAAGTATGTGGTGTTTATCTTTCAATCTTGTTGGGCAACTTTCACCAATGGACTAGTGGCTTCATCCGCTTATCCAATAATTTTGCAAAAAGAGCTGGCAATGGGGTTCCCAGCCCCAAATTAATTAACTCTCATAATTTTACAAATAGACACTCCTCCATGGTATGTGATTGTTGGACGGCACCCGAGGATTCGGTTAGCCATGGCTTGAGAAAGCAAAGGTGGGGAGGAGTGTCATCTAAATAAAACTAAAATAAAAAGGCACTCCTTCATGGTATGAGATTGTTGGCAGGCACCCGAGGATTCGGTTAGCCATGGTTTATGAAAGCAAGGTTGGAAGGAGTGCCACCCAAAAATAAAAATTTCATGGGAGCCGCTCTTTGAAAGTCTGTCTGGCAAGGGAGTTAGAGTGCCCACTACCATTCGTTGACAACAACAAACACCTCTCAAAACTTTACTTTTATGCTCTCTTTATGTTTTCAAAATAAAAGCTCTAGCACAAATATAGCAATCCATGCTTCCCTCTGCGAAGGGCCTTTCTTCTACTTTTATGTTGAGTCAGTTTACCTACTTCCTTCTGTCTTAGAAACAAACACTTGTGTTAACTGTGCATTGATTCCTACATACTTGCATATTGCACTTATTATTTTACTTTATGTTGACAATATCCATGAGATATACATGTTACAAGTTGAAAGCAACCGTTGAAACTTAATCTTCCTTTGTGTTGCTTCAATGCCTTTATTTAGAATTTATTGCTTTATGAGTTAACTCTTATGCAAGACTTATTGATGCTTGTCTTCAAAGTGCTATTCATGAAAAGTCTTTGATATATGGTTCATTTGTTTACTCATTGTCTCTACCATTGCTTAGAATCACTTCATTCATCTCATATGCTTTACAATAGTATGATCAAGATTATGTTGGTAGCATGTCACTTCAGAAATTATCTTTTATCGTTTACCTACTCGAGGACGAGTAGGAACTAAGCTAGGGGATGCTGATACGTCTCCAACGTATCCATAATTTCTGATGTTCCATGCTTGTTTTATGACAATACCTACATGTTTTGTTCACACTTTATATCGTTTTTATGCATTTTCCGGAACTAACCTATTGACGAGATGCCGAAGTGCCGCTTCACGTTTTCTGCTGTTTTTGGTTTCAGAAATCCTAGTAAGGAAATATTCTCGGAATTGGACGAAATCAACGCCCAGCATCGTATAATTCCACGAAGCTTCCAGAACACCCGAGAGGGACCAGAGGAGGGCCACAGGGGCCCACACATGTGGCTGGCGCGGCCCAGGAGGGGGGCGCGCCGCCCTGTTGTGTGGCGCCTCCGTAACCCTTCCGACTCCGCCTCTTCGCCTATAAGAAGCCCCCTGACCTAAATCTTCGATACGAATAAGCCACGGTACGAGAAACGTTCCAAAGCCGCCGCCATCGCGAAGCCAAGATCTGGGGGACAGAAGTCTCTGTTCCGGCACGCCGCCGGGACGGGGAAGTGCCCCCGGAAGGCATCTCCATCGACATCACCGCCATCTTCATCAACGATGTTGTCTCCCATGAGGAGGGAGTAGTTCTCCATCGAGGCTAAGGGGCTGTACCGGTAGCTATGTGGTTAATCTCTCTCATATGTACTTCAATACAATGATCTCATGAGCTGCCTTACATGATTGAGATTCATATGAGTTTTGTATCACTATTCATCTATGTGCTACTCTAGTGATGTTATTAAAGTAGTTTATTCCTCCTCCATGATGTAATGTTGATAGTGTGTGCATCATGAAGTACTTGGTATATGCTATGATTGTGATCTCTTGTAGATTATGAAGTTAACTATTACTATGATGGTATTGATGTGATCTATTCCTCCTTTCATAGTGTGATGGTAACAGTGTGCATGCTATGTTAGTACTTGGTATAGTTGTGTTGATCTATCATGCACTCTAAGGTTATTTAAATATGAATATCGAATGTTGTGGAGCTTGTTAACTCCGGCATCGAGGTGCTCTTGTAGCCCTACGCAATTAGTGGTGTTCATCATCCAATAAGAGAGTGTAGAGTATATCATTTATCTATTCAGTTATGTGATCAATGTTGAGAGTGTCCACTAGTGAAAGTATGATCCCTAGGCCTTGTTTCCAAATACTGCAATCATCGCTTGTTTACTGTTCTACTCGCATCCGTACTTCCCGCAATATCTCCCACGTCAACCGCACGCCGACAAGCTATTTTCTCGGCGCCGTTACTACTCGCTCATATTCATTCATACCACCTGTATTTCACTATCTCTTCGCCGAACTAGTGCACCTATACATCCGACAAGTGTATTAGGTGTGTTGGGGACACAAGAGACTTCTTGTATTGTGGTTGCGGGGTTGCTTGAGAGGGATATCTTTGACCTCTTCCTCCCTGAGTTCGATAAACCTTGGGTGATCCACTTAAGGGAAACTTGCTGCTGTTCTACAAACCTCTGCTCTTGGAGGCCCAACACTGTCTACAGGAAAAGAAGCGTGCGTAGACATCAGTCACTTACCTTTTTCTTTCGATCCCATGCCGCCTCTCAAACGGTGAGACCGCTGCTGCTAAATGGGACCCACATGTCATCCTCTTTGTACTATAAAACTTTCTTTTCTTGAATTATTTTTGGATCCTGATATTTGGTCACTTGCCTTTTTCTTTCGATCTCATGCCACGTTTGAAACGTTGAGGAACCTGCAGGCTCATGGGACCCGCATGTCATCCTCTATGTACTATAAAAGTTCATTTTCTTGTTTTTTTTCACCCTCTGATTTTTGGCTATTTCCTTTTTCTTTTGATCCCCTGCCGCCTTTGAAACGTTGAGGACTCTGCTGGCTCATAGGTCCCACATGTCATCCTGTATGAACGATAAAACTTTCCTGTCTTGGAGTTTTTTTACCCCCTAATTTCTGGCTACTTTCTTTTTTCTTTTGATCTCAAGCCGCATTTGAAACGTTGGGACCGCTGCTGCAAAATGGGACCCGCATGTCATTCTCTATGTACAATAAAGTTTCTTTTCTTGGATTATCTTTGGCTCCTGATATTTTGTCACGTGCCTTTTTCTTTCGATCTCATGCCGCCTTTGAAACGTTGACTAAGCTGCCGGCTCATGGGTCCCGCATGTCATCCTCTACGAACAATAAATGTTTCCTTTATTGGAGTTATTTTTTGACCCCTAATTTCTGCCTATTTGCCTTTTTCTTTTGATCCCCTGCCCCTTTGAAACGATGAGGACGCTGTTGGCAGGTCGGTCCCACATGTCATCCTCTATGAACAATAAAAGTTTCCTTTGGTGGATTTATTTTTGACCCCTAATTAATTTCTGGCTATTTCCTTTTTTTTTCTTTTGATCCACTGCCGCCTTTTTCTGCGAATTTTTTTTTGCGAATTATCCCCTGCCGCCTTGGAATCGTTGAGGATGCTGCTACCTCATGGGTCCCGCATGTCATCCTCTCAGAACGGTAAATGTTTCTTTTCTTGGATTTTGCTTACCAAATGATTTTTAGCTTATTTTTTTCTTTCGATCTCCTGCTGCCTTTAAAACATCGATGACGCTGCTGGCTCACGGGTCCCACATGTCAACCTCTATGAACAATAAACACTGAGGATGCTGCTGCCTCATGGGTCCCGCATGTCATCCTCTCAGAACGAAAATGTTTCTTTTCTTGGATTTTTTACCAACAGATTTTTGGTTTATTTTTTCTTTCCATCCCCTACCGCCTTTAAAACGTTGACGACGCCGTCGGCTCATGGGTCCCCGATGTCAGCCTCCCCATACAAGAAACATGTGATATCTTGATTATTTTGCAGACAATAAACAGTGTATTGCGCTCTGAGCTATTGCAAACGGATAAATTAAATCTTCATTTTTACATAAACAAACTTATATGTTGAATCTCCTTGTTTTTTTGTTTTTGCAAAAAATAGGACTTTCTTGTTTTTTTTTAGAAAATTCCGAACTTTCCTGTTTTGGAGTGGGCTGAAATTGTACGAGTCAAAAGGCCAAGCAGGATAGTTCGAAGGCCCAGATGTTCAGATGCAACCCAATTGAAATCTTTCTTCTTGGATTTTTTTCACCCCCTGATTTCTGGCTACTTCATTTTTCTTTTGGTCCTGTGCCACCTTGGAAACGTTGAGACCGCTGCTGCAAAATGAGACCCGCATGTCATCCTCTATGTACAATAAAATTTCTTTTCTTGGATTATTTTTGGCTCCTGATATTTGGTCACTTGCCTTTTTCTTTCGATCCCCTGCCGCCTCTCAAACGGTGATACCGCTGCTGCTAAATGGGACCCGCATGTCATCCTCTATGTACTATAAAACTTTCTTTTCTTGAATTACTTTTGGATCCTGATATTTGGTCACTTGCCTTTTTCTTTCGATCCCGTGCAGCCTCTCAAACGGTGATACCGCTGCTGCTAAATGGGACCCGAATGTCATCCTCTATGTACTATAAAATTTCTTTTCTTGAATTATTTTGGCTCCTGATATTTGGTCACTTGCCTTTTTCTTTCGATCTCATGCCACTTTTGAAACGTTGAGGAACCTGCAGGATCATGGGACCCGCATGTCATCCTCTATGTACTATAAAACTTTCTTTTTTTGAATTATTTTTGGCTCCTCATATTTGGTCACTTGCCTTTTTCTTTCGATCTCATGCCACGTTTGAAACGTTGAGGAACCTGCTGGCTCATGGGACCCGCATGTCATCCTCTATGTGCTATAAAAGTTTATTTTCTTGTATTTTTTTCACCCTCTGATTTTTGGCTATTTCCTTTTTCTTTTGATCCCCTGCCGCCTTGGAAACGTTGGGTAAGCTGCTGACTCATGGGACCCGCATGTCATCCTCTATGTACAATCAACTTTATTTTTCTTTTGATCTCAAGCCGCATTTGAAACGTTGAGACCGCTGCTGCTAATTGGGACCCGCATGTCATCCTCTATGTAAAATAAAGTTTCTTTTCTTGGATTATTTTTGGCTCCTCATATTTGTTCACTTGCCTTTTTCTTTCGTTCTCATGCCGCCTTTGAAACGTTGAGTAAGCTGATGACACATGGGCCCCGCATGTCATCCTCTTTGTACAATCAACTTGCAAGATCTTGGAGCGAAAGAGCTTGTATTAGTGGGACCCATATGTCATCCTCTATGTACAATAAAAGTTTCTTTTCTTGGATTATTTTTTGCACTTGATATTTGGTCACTTTCCTTTTTCTTTCGATCTCATGCCGCCTCTGAAACGTTGAGGAAGCTGCTGGCTCATGGGTCCCGCATGTCATCCTCTATAAACAATAAAAGTTTCCTTTGTTGGAGCTATTTTTTACCCCTAATTTCTGGCTACTTCCTTTTTTCTTTTGATCCCCTGCCGCCTTTGAACGTTGAGGACTCTGCTGGCTAATGGGTCCCACATGTCAGCCTCTATGAATGATAAACCTTTCTTTTCTTGGAGTTATTTTGACCCCTAATTTCTGGCTATTTTGCTTTTTTTGGATCCCGTGCCGCCTTGGAAACGTTGAGGATGTTGCTGCCACATGGGTCCCGCATGTCATCCTCTCGTAACGATAAATGTTTCTTTTCTTTGATTTTTTTACCAACTGATTTTTGATTTATTTTTTCTTTCGATCCCCTGCCGTCTTTAAAACTTTGACGACGCTGCTGGCTCATGGGTCCCGATGTCAGCCTCCCCGTACAAGAAACATGTGATATCTTGATTATTTTGCAGACAATAAACAATGTATTTCGCTCTGAGCTATTGCAAACGGAAAAAATAAATCTATATTTTTAAATAAACAAACTTATATGTTGAATCTCCTTGTTTTTTGTTTTTGCGAAGCATAGGACTTTCCTGTTTTGGAGTGGGCTGAAATTGTACGAGTCCAAAGGCGTCCAGCAGGATAGTTCGAAGGCCCAGACGGCTAGATCGAGCCCAATTGAAATCTTTCTTTTCTTGGATTTTTTGACCCCAGATTTCTGGGTACTTCCTTTTTTTTGGTCCTGTGCCACCTTGGAAACGTTGAGAACGCTGCTCCTAAATGGGACCCGCATGTCATCCTCTATGTACAATAATTTCTTTTCTTGGATTATTTTTGGCTCCTTATATTTGTCACCTTTTTCTTTCCATCTCATGCTGACTTCGAAACGCTGAGACCGCTGCTGCAAAATGGGACCCGCATGTCATCCTCTATGTACAATAAAAATTACTTTTCTTGGATTATTATTTTGGCTCCTGATATTTGGTCACTTGCCTTTTTTCTTTCGATCTCATGCCACGTTTGAAACGTTGAGGAACCTGCTGGCTCATGGGACCCGCATGTCATCCTCTATGTACTATAAAAGTTTCTTTTCTTGGATTTTTTTCACCCTCTGATTTTTGGCTATTTTCTTTTTTCTTTTGATCTCAAGCCGCCTTGGAAACGTTGAGTAAGCTGCGGACTCATAGGACCCGCATGTCATACTCTATGTACAATCAACTTTCTTTTCTTGGAGTTCTTTTTGACCCCCTAATTCCTGGCTACTTTCTTTTTCTTTTGATCTCAAGCCGCATTTGAAACGTTGGGACCGCTGCTGCAAAATGGGACCCGCATGTCATCCTCTATGTACTATAATAGTTTATTTTTGGCGATTTCCTTTTTTTCTTTTGATCCCCTGCTGCCTTGGAAAAGTTGAGTAAGCTGCTGACTCATGGGACCCGCATGTCATCCTCTATGTACAATCAACTTTCTTTTTTTGGAGTTTATTTTTGACCCCCTAATTTCTGGCTACTTCCTTTTTCTTTTGATCCCCTGCCGCCTTTGAAACGTTGAGGATGCTCCTGCCTCATGGTCCCGCATGTCAGCCTCTCAGAATGATAAATGTTTCTTTTCATGGATTTTTTTGACCCCATGATTTCTGCCTACTTCCTTTTTCTTTTGGTCCTATGCCGCCTTGGCAACGTCGAGACCGCTGCTGCATTATGGGACCCGCATGTCATCCTCTATGCACAATAAAAGTTTCTTTCGTGGATTATTTTTGGCTCCTGATATTTGTCACTTGCCTTTTTCTTTCGATCTCATGCCAACTTTGAAACATTGAGAACGCTGCTGCAAAATGGGACCCGCATGTCATCCTCTATGTACAATAAACGTTTTTTCTTGGATTATTTTTGGGACCTGATATTTGTCACTTGCCTTTTTCTTTCGGCATCATGCCACCTCTGAAAAGTTGCGGAAGCTGCTGGCTCGTGGGTCCCGCAAGTCATCCTCTATGTAGAATAAAAGTTTCCTTTCTTGGAATTATTTTTACCCCTGATTTCTGGCTACTTCCTTTTTATTTTGATCCCGTGCCGCCTTGGAAAGGTTGAGACCGCTGCTGCAAAATGGGACCCGCATGTCATCCTCTATGTACAATAAAGTTTCTTTTCTTGGATTATTTTTGGCTACTGATGTTTTGGCACTTGCCTTTTTCTTTCCATCTCATGCCGCCTTTGAAACGTTGAGACCTCTGTTATAAAATGGGACCCATATGTCATCCTCCATGTACAATAAAAGTTTCTTTTCTCATGGGACCCGCATGTGATCCTCTATGTACAATAAAGTTCAAATCCACTTTATGAATAGAAGGATAGATGCTTATTGGTCACAATAAAGTTCAAATCCACGTTGAGACCGCTGCTGCAAAATGGGACCCGCATGTCATCCTCTATGTATAAAGTTCAAATCCACTTTTCTCATGGGACCCGCATGTCATCCTCTATGCACAATAAAGTTCAAATCCACGTTGAGACCGCTGCTGCAAAATGGGACCCGCATGTCATCCTCTATGTATAAAGTTCAAATCCACTTTTCTCATGGGACCCGCATGTCATCCTCTATTAGGATATGTTTTAAATTTCAAATCCACTTTATGAATTTTTGAAAATACCGTGATCCATGTGGGTATGGAGCGATCAAGGATTTTCATATTGGCCATGAGCAGTATCAAAAATTGCAACCCAATAATTCAAAATAAATACAAACAACTTTTATGTAGAATCTCCGTGTTTTTGTTTTTTGCCAATCATAGGATCTGTGGTTCTTTAGAAAAGGGCCAACATTGCATGAGCAGAAAGGCTCATTTGTAGTTATTGGGCTTCGACAGCCGGAGCAAGTAGGCCAATAGCAAATACCTTGTAGATGGCCGTTGGAACCCAAAAGTATTTGTTGCCTAGACTTAGATGCCAAACTCAGCCTTATTGACATGAACCTTGCTATGCACACGACAATTTCGATCCGATCCGTGTACGAAACACAAGATCCAACCCTTCGTGTGAGGAAGCAGGTGGCAGCACACCTCCAGATGCTCATTCGTACATACACATATCATATAGGAGTTGTCGTATGTACATCAGTTCCATATTGACATGTTTTTTTCTTTGGTTCACATGTGGGGTCCGCACAGTCACCTAGGTCGCACATCTACTTCCTTGCTCGTAGTTGATGCATGTTTAGTGGCCTGCAGAGCAAGAATCACCGCCCCCGGGGATGTACTTTACCCTTTAGCGGCGAAAAAATAGGAATTGTCCTCTCATGAGTATGATCAACAAGAGGTGGCTATATTATAAAGGACGTACACACATTGTAATTATAGTGCCGAAATAAAGTCAATCCTAAAACAGCCATGCATGTGTTATAATATGAAGGCAACACGAAATACAAAAGCGGGGCAGTGTTCAAATAAACTGATTCAAACTAGTACACACTAAAAACAGTGTACTACTTCTCAACATTCAAGCATAATAAAAAAGTGTGTCAGTGTTTTTTTAAAGGTAACACCGAACGAGCAATGTTTAAAGCAGGCTTAAACCACATAGCCGCTTGTCGGACATTATCCCAACCATCTATGGGAAGGCTGATAACTCCCACGGTCTCAGCTTCATCTGGCTGGAGGTTGCATCGCAAAATTTTAGGGTATTGATTATGATGAAACTTCGGGTATGTTGTGTAGACGCAGTTTTTCCTCATGAATGGAACCAATGTGCCATCAGGAGCTTATGATTCACGCTTCTTCAGGTTGGCAATGATCGGGTAATTGAGTCCGAGGAACAGAGAGTGGTCGCCGAGGCTGTTAACCTGCCTCCAAAGAAAGTCCCCTGCACGTGCAGTAGATAAGGGATCCCGCTCAAAGACGTAGGTGGCAACAGGAGAATACCGCCGTAGCCGAAGCCCATTAGCGAGCATAGGGAATGTCGGAGGTACTTCAACATTGGCAATCCCAATGTTGTTTACTCGTAAGGATGATCATCAATCGCTTGCCATCGGCGGATGGAGCGAGGAACCACGCGTCATCGCTGATCATCCACCACCGGTGGCGGGATTACAAACGGGAGCATCGGATTTTCTCGCAATATTAGAAATGGAGACGAATAGGGTGATACTGGCAACCATATTCAAACAGCAGCATTGTTCATCGTTCATGCTCACAGTATAAATACGACTATGTAAGCTAAGGACATTGGTCATTCATGTGTTCAAATAGAGTGTCCAATATATCAGTTATACTGCATCCATCCCATGAAACTAGTCTTAACTTCGCCAAAATTAGACACTAGTTAGTGTATACACAGTTATATACTACCTCCGTCCCACCGAAAGTGTCTGAGATTTGTCCAAATTCAGATGTATCTAGACAGTGAAAGCATATAGATACATTCAAATTTTGACAAATATATATCATCTTAAGTTTAAGTCCTGTGCTGTAGTTAATTCCCTTTGTCTTAAGTGATCTATTAGAGAGCTTCTCTGTGATAACCCGAAGGGTAAGAAATGTTTAACTGCATAAGTGGATTGCCTAGACCTTTCCATCAGTTCGGAATTTTGGTTGCGTTGGCTAGTCCATGAAGCTTGACATGGTGTCAGAGCCAGGGTCTCTAGTTCGAGTCCTGGCTTTCGCAATTTATCCTACAATTGTTGTTTCCCCCTCGGAGTCCACGTCTATGCCTCTTGAGCTATACCTCTGAGTCTTTCCACGTGTTGACTTGTCTCCCATCACACGTGAGGGGGGGGGGGGTGTTGAATTGTATAAGTGGATTGCCGCCCTTGCGATCAGTTCGGACTTTTGGTTGTGTTGGTAGTGCATGAAGCTTGACAAGAAAGAAATGCTCTTTGTAGCTAACCCCAAGTCTGGTAACATTTGCAAAATAGGTATCAGATGCAGCTATCCATTCAGTAGAAGAATTTGCATTTTAGAGTTGAAGGTTCATAATCTCTTCTCTACTATTGATAGTAAAGGGTACACATGGTATTTGTTTACCTCATTTTCGCGTTCTAAAAAAGGTACGCTATATGGTTGTGCTAAGTTAAACTGATTAAGTCTGTTCAAGTTTATCGAAAATTATACTACCAACATCTAAAACATCAATATAGGTTCATATATTACAAAAGATATTTAGATTTTCTTTTCTCGAACACATGCCTAGTCGTGCATCATTATATATTAGAGCATACAGGGTTGTAGCAAGGCTACAAAAACTGAGAAAGCAAAAACAAAGAACTATACAGGGGACTACAGACAGCTAACTTTGTTAGGCCTGCAGGTGCTAAATCTTTTATATATATATATATATATATATATATATATATATATATATATATGAGGTTGTAGATATTAGTCGTAAACTTACTCAAACTTAAATAACATTGAATTATGAAAAAGATAACCTGAGTTATTTTGAATGAGGGGACGTCACAATCACTAATCAAAGATAATTGTGGGAAACTGAAATCTATTCAAGAAAATGGGAGAAATAATGTATCAAAAACAAAATTAATTATACCATTTTGCGGATTGTTCACCGATATAAACAAAGAACTCGTTTGATCTCGCATGTAGGTACATCCAATCAAGGCTTTTTCCCCGATCTATAGAAAATATAAGCTACGCATGTAATTACGAACGATTTTCTTCTATTTTTATGTTTCTACGTTAACATTTGAGATACTTGTTAATTACATCCATATTCTGCAGTTGCATAGAGTTACTAATTCAGGAATGCATTCACATACGGAGTATACCATGTTTACTGATAACTGACTAGTACTAAATCATTGCAAGCAACGGTTCATTCATATTCAGATAAAGGATGTGATCGTTAAGTCATATACTTATGAAAGTCCTTATGCATCTCTCGGATGCAGACGGCGGGGGTCTCTCGTCCTCCTTTTGGAGGCAAAATCAATTAGTTATATATGAAACAATGGGTGTAAAAGGTTATCAAAAAGGGTGCCTTCATAGTGCTACGTTATCTTTTGAGATACTGGTTAATTACATGCATATTCTGCAGTGGCGTAGAGTTACTAATTCAGTAATGCAATCACATACTGAGCATACTATGTTTGTTGGTGACTAATTCGTACTAATTCATTGCAAGCAACGGTTCATTCATATTCAGCAAAAGGGGTGTGATCATTAAATCATTTATGAAAGGTAAAATATAAAAAAGGTAGTTCATGAATAACTTCATTGATTAAGGAAGTGTATCATGCAATGCAACATAAGGATAGAAAAAATACCATTTGCGGTGTCCCAGAAGTACGTGGAGCCGTCAGTTTCATCCACCGCAAAAACGTGACCACCGAGTTCAATGGCCTCCAGCGTTCTCCAGTCGCCACCCCCTTCAAGGTAGAAAATCCTTTTGTCGAACAAGGCGATGAGCTTGTAATCTGCGTACCTCCCACCTTTTGTGGGCACTTGGCAGATTACAATCTTCAACAAATTAGTATTTACTGGACCCCAGGAAACATCGTATGCAACAGCAGATGGATATGAAACACTAGTATGACCAATCTTCGAAGCAGGTAGGGATGGAAGGGGGATATGTCGCTCGGTGTAGACGTTCACGAGGCACCACCCATGATGATCGGCAGCGGCGATCCAGTCGCCGTTCGCGCCAAGCCATTTTCTGTCGTGCATGAACGGCAGGGCGACAGAACGGCGAGGATGGTCGAGGGGCACCAGGTCGTACACGGTATCATGCAGACGAGATGCTGTCGCCCAATCCCAGTGTTCATCGAACCAATAAGCCGGCGGAGGCATCAGCAGGCAGTGGTTCACCCCAATGGTGCATCTTACCTTCATCCTTGCTGATCCGGTCGTAGAGCTCCCTGGAACATGCGGCAAGTCGGACGGTGCAGGTAACGTCCAGATGCGCAGCGATGAGGTCGATGTTGTCGCCGGCGAGAGCCTCCCAGTGGCCTTCCCCACCGCCCCGGCAAAGCCTAGAATAATTCATCACGTGAAGATGGATTTAGGTGGATGGCGGATGCAACCGCGCTTGGGGATTTCGGAGGAGAGGGCGAGCGCTATGGAAGGAACGATGCGGCGTGGTGAGGATCGAGATCCTGCGCGTGCGCGTGATTCTGGGAGGGTGAAGAAGAAGATGATAGACATGCAAGGGCAAAAACTAGGTACTAGTACTCTAGGCTGCTGCTGCGACTGGGCGCCGATTTGACTGTTGGTATACTAGCACGCCACCCATCTATAAATTTGCGACGACGTTTGGTGCAGTGATGTCTCGTCACATCAGGTTGACCAGAGAGGGTTTTTCTTTTATAGTTTCCAATTCGATATATTTTTCGCCAATAATCGTAGTTCTCTACATGCCAGAGACACGTACCTTAACACGTGGGCAGCATGCAACCGCGCTGCACCAAAATGAAATGAGAGATGTTTTAGAGCAGAACTTCATTTTCAATGCCTTTCCTAGCTTGGTTTGGAAACCGGACGGAGCTTCAGTGACTTGATGCTTCCAAGTCTCATTGTGACTAGGTGCCACCATCTACCATCCATTCGAGATCCAACGTTCCAAACTATCTCTTATTTCGAAGCTAAAAAAAACTATTCAGAAACTTTTGAAAAAAATCCAGTAATATGTAGATGCCTTGTTTTAAAATCTATGAATATTTCATCCCATTCGGACGACTAGCTTGTGATTAAATAGCTTCTTACGTATTCGAGCACTAGTTTAAACTAAATATATATTTTCTCACAAACCTATGATTCAAATCGAATAAACTCCATGATACGTCTCCGACGTATCGATAATTTCTTATGTTCCATGCCACATTATTGATGATATCTACATGTTTTATGCATACTTTATGTCATATTTATGCATTTTCCGGAACTAACCTATTGACGAGATGCCGAAGGGCCGCTTCTGTTTTACTGCTGTTTTTGGTTTCAGAAATCCTAGTAAGGAAATATTCTCTGAATTGGACGAAATCAACGCCCAGCATCTTAGAATTCCCGGAAGCATCCAGAACACCCGAGAGAGGCCAGAGGGGGGCCACAGGCCCACCAGACATGACCCTAGCGCGGCCAAGGGGGTGCCCGCGCCACCCTGTTGTGTCGTCGCCTCGTTGACCTTCTGACGCCGCCTCTTCGCCTATATAAAGGTCCCTGACCTAAAACTTCGATACGGAAAAGCCACGGTACGAGAAACCATCCAGAGTCGCCGCCATCTTGAAGCCAAGATCTGGGGGACAGGAGTCTCTGTTCCGGCACGCCGCCGAGACGGGGAAGTGCCCCCGGAAGGCTTTTCCATCGACACCGCTGCCATCTCCACCGCCATATTCATCAACGCTGCTGTCTCCCATGAGGAGGGAGTAGTTCTCCATCGAGGCTCGGGGCTGTACCGGTAGCTATGTGGTTAATCTCTCTCCTATGTACTTCAATACAATAATCTCATGAGCTGCCTTACATGATTGAGATTCATATGAGTTTTGTATCACTATTCATCTATGTGCTACTCTAGTGATGTTATTAAAGTAGTTTATTCCTCCTCCATGATGTAATGTTGACAGTGTGTGCATCATGAAGTACTTGGTATATGCTATGATTGTGATCTCTTGTGGATTATGAAGTTAACTATTACTATGATGGTATTGATGTGATCTATTCCTCCTTTCATTGTGTGATGGTCACAGTGTGCATGCTATGTTAGTACTTGGTTTGGTTGTGTTGATCTATCTTGCACTCTAAGGTTATTTAAATATGAACATCGAATATTGTGGAGCTTGTTAACTCCGGCATTGAGGGTTCGTGTAATCCTACACAGTTAGTGGTGTTCGTCATCCAAGAAGAGGGTGTAGAGTCTAGCATCTATCTATTTATTCTGTTATGTGATCAATGTTGAGAGTGTCCACTAGTGAAAGTATGATCCCTAGGCCTTGTTCGCAAATACTGCTATCGCTGCTTGTTTACTGTTCTACTGCATCTGTACTGCCTGCAATATTACCACCATCAACTACACGCCAGTCCTGGACAGCAAAGCACTTTTCTGGTGCCGTTGCTACTGCTCATATTTATTCATACCACTTGTATTTCACTATCTCTTTGCCGAACTAGTGC
This sequence comes from Lolium rigidum, assembly GCF_022539505.1. Lineage (NCBI taxonomy): Eukaryota > Viridiplantae > Streptophyta > Magnoliopsida > Poales > Poaceae > Lolium > Lolium rigidum. The sequence goes on along the minus strand of NC_061513.1, from coordinate 65,918,160 downwards.
ACCTATTAGGTGTGTTGGGGACACAAGAGACTTCTTGCTTTGTGGTTGCAGGGTTGCATGAGAGGGATATCTTTGACCTCTTCCTCCCTGAGATCGATAAACCTTGGGTGATCCACTTAAGGGAAACTTGCTGCTGTTCTACAAACCTCTCGCTCTTGGAGGCCCAACACTGTCTACAAGAATAGAAGCTCCCGTAGACATCAAGCACTTTTCACGGCGCCGTTGCCGGGGAGGAAAGGTAAAAGGCACTCATACTCCGGTTCCAGGTAACTAAGTACTTTTCTGGCGCCATTGTGTGTGTGCTCGAAGCTATTTCATTTAGATCCTGCAATTGCATCTTTTTGTTTCTTGTTTACACTAGTTAGGCATAATGGACAACAATGAGCTTCTTATTCTATTTCCTGAGTTAAGACATGGATGGTTTGATCCGAAAATTAAAAAACCCATGGAACATATTAGTATGAACACTTTGAATACCATTGTTGCTAAGGATATGGAAAATTCTAAGCTTGGGGAAGCTGGTTTTGATGAGCATGATCTTTTTAGTCCCCCGGGCAATGAGGAGGAAATTTACTTTGATGATACTTTGCCTCCTATTTATGATGATTATAATGATAGTAGTCTTTTGTTGCCGCCTGTTATGGAGGATAAATTGATTATGATTACAATATGCCTCCTATATTTGATGATGAGAATAATAATGATAGCTACTTTGTTGAATTTGCTCCAACTACAACTACTAAAATTGATTATGCTTATGTGGAGAGTAATAATTTTATGCATGAGACTCATGATAAGAATGCTTTATGTGATAGTTATATTGTTGAGTTTGCTCATGATGATACTGAAAGTTATTATGAGAGAGGAAAATATGGTTGTAGAAATTTTCATGTTACTAAAACACCTCTCTATATGCTAAAAATCTTGAAATTGAGCTTGTCTAGTTTTCTATGCTTATTGCATTATGCCTACATAACTTGTTTATTTACAAGATTCCTTTTCATAGGAAGCATGTTAGGCTTAAATGTGTTTTGAATTTGCTTCTTGATGCTCTCTTTTGCTTCAACTCTTATTTCTTGCAAGAGCATCTTTAAAACTGCTGAGCCCATCTTAATGGCTATAAATAAAGAACTTCTTGGGAGATAACCCATGTGTTTATTTTGCTACAGTAACTTTGTTTTATATTTGTGTCTTGGAAGTTGTTACTACTGTAGCAACCTCTCCTTATCTTAGTTTTATTCCATTGTTGTGCCAAGTAAAGTCTTTGATAGTAAGGTTCATACTAGATTTGGATTACTGCGCAGAAACAGATTTCTTGCTGTCACGAATCTGGGCCTAATTCTCTGTAGGTAACTCAGAAAATTATGCCAATTTACGTGAGTGATCCTCATATATGTACGCAACTTTTACTCAATTTGAGCATTTTCATTTGAGCAAGTCTGGTGCCCCTTTAAAATTCGTCTTTATGGACTGTTCTGTTTTGACAGATTCTGCCTTTTATTTCGCATTGCCTCTTTTGCTATGTGGGATGGATTTCTTTGTTCCATTGACTTCCAGTAGCTTTGAGAAATGTCCAGAAGTTTTAAGAATGGTTGTGTCACCTCTGAACATGTGAGTTTTTGATTATGCACTAACCCTCTAATGAGTTTGTTCCGAGTTTGGTGTGAAGGAAGTTTTCAAGGGTCAAGAGAGGAGGATGATATACTACGATCAAGAAGAGTGAAAAGTCTAAGCTTGGGGATGCCCCGGTGGTTCATCCCTGCATATTTCAAGAAGACTCAAGTATCTAAGCTTGGGGATGCCCAAGGCATCCCCTTCTTCATCGACAAATTATCAGGTTCCTCCCTTGAAACTATATTTTTATTCGGTCACATCTTATGTACTTTACTTGGAGCGTCTGTATGTTTTTGTTTTTGTTTTTGTTTGAATAAATGCTTGTGTGGGAGAGAGACACGCTCCGCTGGTTCGTATGAACACATGTGTTCTTAGCTTTTAATGTTCATGGCGAAGGTTGAAACTGCTTCGTTAATTGTTATATGGTTGGAAACGGAAAATACTACATGTAGTAATTGGTATGATGTCTTGGATAATGTGATACTTGGCAATTGTTGTGCTCATGTTTAAGCTCTTGCATCATATACTTTGCACCTATTAGTGAAGAAATACATAGAGCTTGCTAAAATTTGGTTTGCATGATTGGTCTCTCTAAGGTCTAGATAATTTCTAGTATTGGGTTGAACAACAAGGAAGACGGTGTAGAGTTTTATAATGTTTACAATATGTCTTTGATGCGCGTGGTTGACGTATTGTCTTTTCGTTCGACACGCGTCCGTTGGGAACCCCAAGAGGAAGGTGTGATGCGCACAGCGGCAAGTTTCCCTCAGTAAGAAACCAAGGTTTAATCGGACCAGTAGGAGTCAAGAAGCACGTTGAAGGTTGATGGCAGCGAGATGTAGTGCTCAAATGAAAATGCTCAAATTTAATGAAAGTTGCGTACATATCTGAGGATCATGCACGTAAATTGGCATAATTTTCTGAGCTACCTACAGGGAGATAGACCCAGATTCGTGACAGCAAAGAAATGCGGAACTGCGCGAGTAATCCAAATCTAGTACTTACTTTTCTATCAACGGCTTAACTTGGCACAACAAAACACAAAACTAAGATAAGGAGAGGTTGCTACAGTAGTAAACAACTTCCAAGACACAAAATAAAAACAAAGTGCTGTAGGTAAAAACATGGGTTGTCTCCCATAAGCGCTTTTCTTTAACGCCTTTCAGCTAGGCGCGAAAGTGTGTATCAAGTATTATCAAGAGATGAAATGTCAACATTACCTTGGGCTTTACCCTTACCTTTCTTATTGTTTTTCTTTCCCTTTGGTTTAGGAAATATATGAGTTTCTCCCGGTATAGAGGTGAATTTCAAAGTGCCTTCTCCAACATCAATGACTGCTCCCAATAGTTTCAGCGGGGATCTTCCGAGTGTGAGTTTTCCTGTTTCAACAACAAGATAATCAATAGATATTGTTCTTCCACAAATAGTTGTATGCACACCTGCGGCTATTCCTTTAGGAATTATAGTAGAGTTATCAATGAGAGTTATCTCTTCTCCTCCTTCCTCAACTCCCCAAAGTTTCAAAGATTTATAAATACTTTCGGGCATAAGGCAAAATTCATACATAATATCACGAGTAGGCATGGAGGGTTCGATCACCGATAACAATTTTAACAGCGAGGATCCCACAATGAGAGTTTAGAGTTCACTAAAACTTGTTCAAGACGATTACGAACGTGGCAATAGTTATCATTCAAGCGAGATGTACTTATCTCCAGATTATTTAATCTACTATATATGCTAGTGAGGACTGAATCAAAGTTATTAGCTGAATCATGTGATGCAACCAACTTCTTTATGGCATTAAAAGCTTGATCCCCATTGCAATGAAGGAAATCTCCTCCCACTAAAGTATCCAAAGCATATCTATAGCGAACCATAAGACCAAAATAAAAATTACTAAGGAGCAAACTTAGAGTCATTTGAGGTTCAGTTTTACGATAAGAAGTAAAAATTCTAGACCAAGCATCCTTAAAACTCTCCTCATCCCCTTGTTTAAAAGTGAAGACTAATTCTTCGAGGCGAAGAAGTAACGAGTTCGAGCTAGACATGGTAACAAAAGTAACTAAATTTTTTTTTTTTGTATTTTTAATATAGAGTGCAAGACAATAAAGTAAACTAGATAAAGTAAATGCAAGTAAACTAATTTTTTTGTGTTTTTGATATAGCAAACAAGATAGCAAATAAAGTAAAACTAGCAACTAATTTTTTTGTATTTCGATTTAGTGCAGCAAACAAAGTAGTAAATAAAACTAAGCAAGACAAAAACAAAGTAAAGAGATTGAGAAGTGGAGACTCCCCTTGCAGCGTGTCTTGATCTCCCGGCAACGGCGCCGAGAAATTTGCTTGATGCGCGTGGTTGACGTATTGTCTTTTCGTTCGACACGCGTCCGTTGGGAACCCCAAGAGGAAGGTGTGATGCGCACAGCGGCAAGTTTCCCTCGATAAGAAACCAAGGTTTAATCGGACCAGTAGGAGTCAAGAAGCACGTTGAAGGTTGATGGCGGCGAGATGTAGTGCGGCGCAACACCGGGATTCCGGCGCCAACGTGGAACCTGCACAACACAACCAAAGTACTTTGCCCCAACGAAACAGGTGAGGTTGTCAATCTCACCGGCTTGCTGTAACAAAGGATTAACCGTATTGTGTGGAAGATGATTGTTTGCAGAGAAAACAATAAAACAAGTATTGCAGGTAGATTTGTATTTCGATAAAGAGAATTGGACCGGGGTCCACGAGTTCACTAGAGGTGTCTCTCCCATAAGACGAACAACATGTTGGGTGAACAAATTACGGTTGGGCAATTGACAAATAAAGAGAGCATGACAATGCACATACATATCATGATGAGTATAGTGAGATTTAATTGGGCATTACGACAAAGTACATAGACCGCCATCCAAGCTGCATCTATGCCTAAAAAGTCCACCTTCGAGGTTATCATCCGAACCCCCTCCAGTATTAAGTTGCAAGCAACGAGACAATTGCATTAAGTATGGTGCGTAATGTAATCAACAACTACATCCTTAGACATAGCATCAATGTTTTATCCCTAGTGGCAACAGCACAACACAACCTTAGAACTTTCTCATCACTGTCCCAGGTGTCAATGCAGGCATGAACCCACTATCGAGCATAAGTACTCCCTCTTGGAGTTACAAGCATCTACTTGGCCAGAGCATCTACTAGTAACGGAGAGCATGCAAGATCATAAACAACACATAAGCATAACTTTTATAATCAACATAACAAGTATTCTCTATTCATCGGATCCCAACAAACGCAACATATAGAATTACAGATAGATGATCTTGATCATGTTAGGCAGCTCACAAGATCCGACAATGATAGCACAATGGGGAGAAGACAACCATCTAGCTACTGCTATGGACCCATAGTCCAGGGGTAGACTACTCACACATCACACCGGAGGCGACCATGGCGGCGTAGAGTCCTCCGGGGATGATTCCCCTCTCCGGCAGGGTGCCGGAGGCGATCTCCTGGATCCCCCGAGATGGGATCGGCGGCGACGGCGTCTCCGGAAGGTTTTCCGTATCGTGGCTCTCGGTGCTGGGGGTTTCGTCACGGAGGCTTTAAGTAGGCGGAAGGGCAAGTCAAGAGGCGGCACGGGGGCCCACACCATAGGCCGGCGCGGCCGGGGGTGGGGCCGCGCCGCCCTAGGGTTTGGCCACCCCGTGGCCCCTCTTCGTCTCGTCTTCGGACTTCCGGAAGCTTCGTGGAAAAATAGGCCCCTGGGCTTTGATTTCGTCCAATTCCGAGAATATTTCCTTACTAGGATTTCCGAAACCAAAAACAGCAGAAAACGACAGCGGCACTTCGGCATCTTGTTAATAGGTTAGTTCCAGAAAATGCACGAATATGACATAAAGTGTGCATAAAACATGTAGATAACATCAATAATGTGGCATGGAACATAAGAAATTATCGATACGTCGGAGACGTATCAGTCTTTTATGTAAGTTTTGCTGTACTAGTTCATACTTGTGTTTGTTTCAAACAACCTTGCTAGCCTAAACCTTGTATCGAGAGGGAATACTTCTCATGCATCCAAAATCCTTGAGCCAACTACTATGCCATTTGTGTCCACCATACCTACCTACTACATGGTATTTCTCTGCCATTCCAAGTAAATACTTCATGTGCTACCTTTAAACCTTCAAAATGCTTCTCAATTTGTGTCAATGTTTTATAGCTCATGAGGAACTATGTGGTGTTTATCTTTCAACCTTGTCATTTACTCTTGACAGACTTTCGTAATGGACTAGTGGCACATCCGCTTATCCAATAATTTTGCAAAAAGAGTCGGCAATGGGGTTCCCAGTCCCGATTAATCAAACTTCATTAATAATTCTCTTCACATGTTTTGCTCTGACTCATCAGTAAGCAACTTAATTTTGCAAATAGACACTCCTCCATGGTATGAGATTGATGGTAGGCACCCGAGGATTCGGTTAGCCATGGCTTGTGTAAGCAAAGGTTGGGGGGAGTGTCACCCATAATAAAAACTAAAGTACATGTGTAAACAAAAGAGAAGAGGGATGATCTACCTTGCTGGTAGAGATAACGTCCTTCATGGGAGCCGCTCTTGAAAGTCTGGTTGGCGAGGTAGTTAGAGTGCCCACTACCATTCGTTGACAACAACAAACACCTCTCAAAACTTTACTTTTATGCTCTCTATATGATTTCAAAACTTAAAAAGCTCTAGCACATGATTTAATCCATGCTTCCCTCTGCGAAGGGCCATTCTTTTACTTTATGTTGAGTCAGTTTACCTACTTCCTTCCATCTTAGAAGCAAACACTTGTGTTAACTGTGCATTGATTCTTACATACTTGCTTATTGCACTTGTTATATTGCTTTGCATTGACAACTATCCATGAGATATACATGTTACAAGTTGAAAGCAACCGCTGAAACTTAATCTTCCTTTGTGTTGCTTCAATACCTCTACTTTGAATTATTGCTTTATGAGTTAACTCTTATGCAAGACTTATTGATGCTTGTCTTGAAAGTACTATTCATGAAAAGTCTTTGCTATATGATTCATTTGTTTACTCATGCCATTACCATTGTTTTGATCGCTGCATTCATTACATGTGCTTACAATAGTATGATCAAGGTTATGATGGCATGGCACTCCAGAAATTATCTTTGTTATCGTTTACCTGCTCGGGACGAGCAGAAACTAAGCTTGGGGATGCTGATACGTCTCCGATGTATCGATAATTTCTTATGTTCCATGCCACATTATTGATGATATCTACATGTTTTATGCATACTTTATGTCATATTTATGCGTTTTCCGGAACTAACCTATTGACGAGATGCCGAAGGGCCAGTTGCTGTTTTCTGCTGTTTTTGGTTTCAGAAATCCTAGTAAGGAAATATTCTCGGAAATGGACGAAATCAACGCCCAGCATCTTAGAATCCCCGGAAGCATCCAGAACACCCGAGAGAGGCCAGAGGGGGGCCACAGGCCCACCAGACATGACTCTGGCGTGGCCAAGGGGGGGCCCGCACCCCCCTATTGTGTCGTCGCCTCGTTGACCTTCTGACGCCGCATCTTCGCCTATATAAAGGTCCCTGACCTAAAACTTCGATACGGAAAAGCCACGGTACGAGAAACCATCCAGAGTCGCCGCCATCGCGAAGCCAAGATCTGGGGGACAGGAGTCTCTGTTCCGGCACGCCGACGGGACGGGGAAGTGCCCCCGGAAATTTTTGTCCATCGAAACCGCTGCCATATCCACCGCCATCTTCATCAATGCTGCTGTCTCCCATGAGGAGGGAGTAGTTCTCCATCGAGGCTCGGGGCTGTACCGGTAGCTATGTGGTTAATCTCTCTCCTATGTACTTCAATACAATAATCTCATGAGCTGCCTTACATGATTGAGATTCATATGAGTTTTGTATCACTATTCATCTATGTGCTACTCTAGTGATGTTATTAAAGTAGTTTATTCCTCCTCCATGATGTAATGTTGACAGTGTGTGCATCATGAAGTACTTGGTATATGCTATGATTGTGATCTCTTGTGGATTATGAAGTTAACTATTACTATGATGGTATTGATGTGATCTATTCCTCCTTTCATTGTGTGATGGTCACAGTGTGCATGCTATGTTAGTACTTGGTTTGGTTGTGTTGATCTATCTTGCACTCTAAGGTTAATTAAATATGAACATCGAATATTGTGGAGCTTGTTAACTCCGGCATTGAGGGTTCGTGTAATCCTACACAGTTAGTGGTGTTCATCATCCAACAAGAGGGTGTAGAGTCTAGCATCTATCTATTTATTATGTTATGTGATCAATGTTGAGAGTGTCCACTAGTGAAAGTATGATCCCTAGGCCTTGTTCGCAAATACTGCTATCGCTGCTTGTTTACTGTTCTACTGCATCTGTACTGCCTGCAATATTACCACCATCAACTACACGCCAGTCCTGGACAGCAAAGCACTTTTCTGGTGCCGTTGCTACTGCTCATTTTTATTCATACCACCTGTATTTCACTATCTCTTTGCCGAACTAGTGCACCTATTAGGTGTGTTGGGGACACAAGAGACTTCTTGCTTTGTGGTTGCAGGGTTGCATGAGAGGGATATCTTTGACCTCTTCCTCCCTGAGATCGATAAACCTTGGGTGATCCACTTAAGGGAAACTTGCTGCTGTTCTACAAACCTCTGCTCTTGGAGGCCTGATGACCCACAAGTATAGGGAATCGCAGCAGTCTTCGCGGGTAGTATAACCCAATTTATTGATTCGACACAAGGGGAGACAAAGAACACTTGGAAGCCTTAACAGCGGAGTTGTCAATTCAGCTGCACCTGGAAACAGACTTGCTCGCAAGAGTTTATCGAGTAGTAACAGCTTTATAGCGATAGCGAGTAGTGAAATAACAGCAGCAGAGTAACAGAGACAGCAGTAGTGATTATAGTAAACATCAGGATTAAAATACTGTTGGCACGGGGACAGATAACGGGCGTTGCATGGATGAGAGAAACTCATGTAACAATCATAGCAGGGCATTTGCAGATAATAATAAAACGGTGTCCAAGTACAAAGCAATCAATAGGCATGTGTTCCAATTATAGTCGTACGTGCTCGCAATGAGAAACTTGCACAACATGTTCATTACCACTTTCAGTTTCAGCATCGGAAATAGAAATACTATTAGGATCATTAACAGGTTCAGAGGATTCTACAACATTTTTATGTTTCTTCTTCTTCTTTTTCTTAAAAGGAGCACTAGGTTCAATGCGTTGAGAATCTTGTTCAATTCTTTTGGGGTGCCCTTCAGGATATAGAGGATCCTGGGTAGAGACACCACCTCTAGTTGTTACTTCATAAGCATGTTTCTCTTTAGAATTATTTTTTAACAAGTCACTTTGCACTTTAGTGAGTTGATCAATTTGAGTTTGAACCATTTGAAAATGTTTAACAAGCATCTTAACATCATTGGAGGTTCTCTCCACAATATCATGCAAATTGCTAATAGCTTGAGAATTTTCCATTAGATGATTCTCTACTCTCATATTAAAATTTTCTTGCTTAACAATATAATTATCAAACTCATCTAAGCATTGAGCAGGAGGTTTTGAATACGGAATATCTTCCCTAGTAAAGCGTTGAAGGGAGTTTACCTCAATCATGGATGAAGGGGGAATTATCTCACATATATCTTCTATGGGAGGTAGATTCTTCACATCTTCGGATTTAATACCTTTCTCCTTGAGAGACTTCTTAGCTTCCCTCATATCTTCATCATTCAATTCAATTAAACCCCTCTTCTTCAATATTGGCGTTGGAGTTGGTTCAGGTGTATTCCAATCATCATGATTCCGGCTTATTCTAGCCAATAATTCTTCAGCTTCGTCTGGAGTTCTTTTCCTGAAAACACAACCAGCACAACTATCCAAATATGCTCTAGATTCAATGGTTAGTCCATTATAAAATATATCAAGTAGATCATTCTTTTCTAAATCATGTCCAGGTCGAGCTCTGATAAGAGAACAAAATCTTGCCCACGCCTCAGGCAATTTCTCTTTATCTCCCTGGTCAAATCTATAAATTTTCTGTAAAGCAATATGTTGAGCACTAGCAGGAAAGTACTTTCGAAAGAAAACATCACGCAAATCAGTCGGACTTTTAATATTAACCAGGAGGCAAATTATTATACCAAGTTTTAGCATCATCCTTTAATGAGAAAGGAAAAAATTTAGCGACAAAGTAAGTACGCAACTTGACATCATCAGAAAACAAACTACTCATAGAATAAAGTTCAATCATGTGCTCTACAGCACTTTCTTTTTCAGTACCACAAAAGGGTGCTTTCTCTACAATAGCTATATGAGATAGATCAAGAGAAAAATCATAATCTTTATCCTTAATGCATATAGGAGATGTGGCAAATTTAGGATCAGGAGATAGCTTATGTCTAACAGTATATTGTGTGAGAAACTTTTTAATTTTTCTTGCATCTGCAGTAGCATTGCATCTATTAATAAAATCATCATTAAGCTCCACATAATCTTCATCAGCATCATCACTAGAATAATAAGGTTCAGGTGAATTAACAGGTGTAGTAGCATTTTCATTAGGAGTTTCAGCATTTTCAATTTGTCTAGACCTAGCAATTGTAGCATCTAGAAAAGATCCCAATGAACCACTATCATCAAGTACAGCAGAAACATTATCAATATTATGAGAGTTTTCAGATTCAGCAGAAGTACCAGCAAGTGAAGCTTGTGGCGGTGAAACAAGTTGACTTATCACAGATGGTGAATCAAGAGTAGCGAGAGGTACTCGAGTTGTACCTTTTCTTGTAGTGGATGGTAATATGGCGACTTTAGGATCGCGAGTTTTACCCATGATGGAGAATTTGCAGCGAACAATATCAATCCAAGTGAACTTCCAAATAAAGCTATGCTCCCCGGCAACGGCGCCGAGAAAACGAGTCTTGATGACCCACAAGTATAGGGGATCGCAGCAGTCTTCGCGGGTAGTATAACCCAATTTATTGATTCGACACAAGGGGAGACAAAGAACACTTGGAAGCCTTAACAGCGGAGTTGTCAATTCAGATGCACTGGAAACAGACTTGCTCGCAAGAGTTTATCGATAGTAACAGTTTTATAGCAGTAGCGAGTAGTGAAATAACGACAGCGAGTAACAGAGACAACAGTAGTGATTATAGTAAACAGCGGGATTAAAATATTGTAGGCACGGGGACGGATAACGGGCGTTGCATGGATGAGAGAAACTCATGTAACAATCATAGCAGGGCATTTGCAGATAATAATAAAACGGTGTCCAAGTACAAAGCAATCAATAGGCATGTGTTCCAATTATAGTCGTACGTGCTCGCAATGAGAAACTTGCACAACATCTTTTGTCCTACCGGCCGGTGGCAGCCGGGCCTCAAGGGAATCTACTGGATATTAAGGTTCTCCTTTTAATAGAGTACCGGAGCAAAGCATTAACACTCCGTGAACACATGTGATCCTCACGTCACTACCATCCCCTCCGGTTGTCCCGATTCTTGTGACTTCGGGGCCATTGGTTCCGGACAGTGACAGGTGTATACAACTTGCAGGTAAGATCATAAAACAATGAATATCATGATGAAACACTAACATGTTCAGATCTGAGATCATGGCACTCGGGCCCTAGTGACAAGCATTAAGCTTAGCAAGTTGCAACAATATCATCAAAGTACCAATTACGGACACTAGGCACTATGCCCTAACAATCTTATGATATTACATGACCAATCTCATCCAATCCCTACCATCCCCTTCGGCCTACAGCGGGGGAATTACTCACACATGGATGGGGGAAACATGGCTGGTTGATGGAGAGGCGTCGGTGATGATGATGGCGATGATCTCCCCCAATTCCCCGTCCCGGCGGAGTGCCAGAACGGAGACTTCTGGCTCCCGAGACGGAGTTTCGCGATGTGGCGGCGTTCTGGAGGCTTTCTGGCGACTTCGACCTCTCTTCGTGCGTTTTTAGGTCGAAGGCAATAAGTAGTCCGAAGGAGGGCGTCGGGGGCTGACCAAGACCGCCACACGATAGGGCCACGCGGGCCCCTCCTGGGCCGCGCCGCCCTATGGTGTGGGGCCCTCGGGCCTCCACCTGGCTTGCCCTTCTGGCTCCGCCAATATTCTGGGAAAATAGGGCCTTCTGCATAAATTCCGAGGATTTTCCTGAAAGTTGGATTTCTGCACAAAACGAGACACCAGAGCAGTTCTGCTGAAAACATCGTTAGTCCGTGTTAGTTGCATCCAAAATACACAAATTAGAGGCAAAACAATAGCAAAAGTGTTCGGGAAAGTAGATATGTTTTGGACGTATCAAGGCCCAACACTGTCTACAAGAATAGAAGCTCCCGTAGACATCACTCCACCAAAATATAAATCGAAATATGCATGATTTACTGCAATGTTGAGCGGATAATTCAATCCCACGAAAAGACAATATGCTCCAAGACCAGTAATCTCTTCCCTAGCTTATCTGAACATAACTGACAGTGTCCTTAGAGAACATCTTGCAGCCTCAGTAAAGCCTCAGGTATGAACAAGAAGCATATTGCCATCTACAGATCACGCTAAGAACCACAACCCAGGATCATCCTCATAGCCTATATCATCAAGGTTGCCCTCCAAAATGCTTATGTTTTTGGAAAGTTTTCTTGACGTTAGGGAAGATTCTTAAGGGCTTAGCTTCGCTACAATAGCAACAAATGGAAAAATTTCGCCACTAAAAAGAGTATCCCGCCATTTTAATATACACTTATTAGTAGTTGATAAATTGTGCATTGCAAAACACAAAGTTCTAATCAAATGTGCAACATACCAACAGAAAGTTAACTAGCAGTTTTACGAGCACATGGCGATATTAAGGTGATGAAGCAATATAAACATCAAAAGAAGAGGCAAAACAAGCTCTCCTACTCAGGGAAACTCTTGCTGGACGCCGAGATATAGGTCGCTAGCTGTACACGGAGATCCTCCTTCTCCTTGATAATCGCCTTAAGGACGGCGGTTTGTCCGCGAATTAGCACCCTCGAGATCTGCCTCTTGAGCTTTCATTTCAACCTCTGTTCCATGAGATACTTGATGAGGTTGCTTCCAGTATCCATCCATGTGATGCTCTTGTTGTTCGGCTCCACCCGGCAGGCGTTCCGCTGCTTAAGCATGTCGACGCATCGCGCAAGATGAAAGGAGATCTCCTTCTCCAAAGCCAAAACTCGTGAAGACGATCACACTCCAGGGTGAGGGAGTGTTCATTCTCGAACTGGCTGCCTATGTGGGCCTTGTTCTCCTCCTTTTGCTACAACAATCATTGTATAAAAAAAAGAAATCAACCCATTCATATATGAGTATTAATTATCCGCAAACAATAGGAGTACTAATTTCTAGCATGGATATTGATAAAGGAATGGACAACACTCGGACGCTCCACAAATATCACAGGGTTCATCAACACATAAATAATCGGAAAGCAGTGAATACATAAACTATAAAAAAACAAGTGGACAGAGGCATACAGCCTACCTGGCCTTGCCGGGAAATGGGGCCGAACTTAGCTTCGGACGGCCGGACTTGGGGCGCCACTGTCGTTGTGGTTACCGGGGAGACATTTGAACCGCCGGCCCTGTGAGATGTAAATAAATGTATAAACGGTTAGAAAATAAGAATCAACTGAAGGACACCCCGCTAGAAACTTACCCGGACGAATCCTCGCCCTTGATGGTGGTGTTTGCATCATCATCATTCATCAATGTGACGCTCTGGTTATGCAGTTCCACACAAACGCGGTTCTGCTCATTAAGCCTGTCAAGCTCGGCAGTAAAGGTATTGATGCCTTGCTGAAGATAAAGGCGAGATCTTGTTCTCGGACGCCAAATCTACGTGAACAGGCTCAAACTCTGGGGTGAGGGAGAGTTCATTCCCCAGCCTAGCTGCCTATGTGGGCCATGTTCACCTCCATTTGCTGGCACGATCATTGTATGGAAAAAAAGAATCCAACCAATTCATATATGAGTAATTGCACGCAAAAAAATAGGAGTACTACTAATTCATATAT
>NC_061513.1:65870054-65904335 GCF_022539505.1 Lolium rigidum | reverse complement strand
AGGTTGCCGGCCCGGGTCCCTCGTTCAGCATCAACATGGTAGGACCCGGAAACCACTGCGGCAAAGATGGAGATGAGGGCAGCTGCTCTCACAGCAAGGATACGGAAGAGGCCGCTCCACGCGATCGGCTCCGTCATGATGGCAAGCGCTATGTCACGAGAGGGAGAGGTGAAGAATATAAGATATCAGCGACCCCTCTCCGATCACCTCCTCAACAAATATGTGAGTCAGTATGACCAACGCCGACGGCCCAATTACGATGATAGAGGAGATCGTTTGGCTAGAGAAGCCAGAAGATATCGTCGGCAGTATCACGATGAGGAGGAGCACGAGCGCTGCGCCACGGACGCATCAAGGGAGCAAGATGACAACGCCAGGCATTGGGACTGCCCCTTCTTCGGTACTCGCTGGGATTCGGGAATGAGCCGATTGCCCACAATCGGCAATTGCCTGAGAATGCAATCGGAAAAGAAGGAGGCAGCCAACGTGTCCGTGTTCGAGCGCCTAGGGCCTCTCCCGCCACAAAGCAAACGCGCTGAGTCACCTCGTTGGGCAGATCTTGAGGATTCGAGAGGACGAGGGAGAAGTGGAAGAAGATAGGTACCACCGGCCAAGGTGGTGCCCCGACGGACTCAGCCGTTCCCAAAAGCGCGAGGGTTCGGCGGTTGCGCGGCCTGGAGGAAGCCGAAAGGTTGTACCCGCACACGCTAAGGAAGGCACGACCTGATCCGGCTGCAAAGGTTCAGCGAACCCTGGATGAAGAGGGTCGTCCACGGAAAATGGAGTGGCGCCCCAAACAGAGGAAAGCCGATGATGAGACATCGGCTGGCACAAACATGGTACTCGTCTTGCCGACAGAGCTTAGCGCTCCACAACTCTACGGAGCACTCAAGGTGGACGACAGCAAGCGCATCAAGTCAGAAGTTGGGTTGGTTTTATCCAGCCTGACCAAGTAGCAGGATCAAACCAATGAGCAAACCAGGAGAGGCTGATCCTTGTGATCGGCCCCAAAAATTTACGAAGGGAACTTACAAAACCTTCAACGAGCAAGCAACGTGGAGGCCGATTCCAGCAATCGGCCAAAATTATCCTCACCTACCATTCTGCCTGGGTTCAACATGTTATCCAACAGAGCCGATACCATCAATTTTCTTGACAGAATCGGCTCGGGGGGGCATCCAGGTAGATAAAATACGAGGATATGCAACGGAAGCATCTCGTCTTCTGGTAATGAGTAGTGGAATATGGGGGCCGAGGCACAGGTCGGCTGTACTTTCACCACATGTTCTGCTTGCGTTCAGCACCGATCTATTGGGCAGTGACCACGTCGGCATACGAGAGTTAGCTCGGATTTTCGCGGAGCCGACGTACAAGTGCAGAGCCCTAGCTATCCATACAAGCCGATATCTGCAGTCATCCAGAAGGTATCGGCTCGGGGGGCATATAATCGGATAGAACATGTGAGAACATACGTGCAGTGAAACATTGGGGGCCGATTAAGAAAAATCAGCCAAATAAAAAAAAAATTTTTGCTACAGCCGATGCGAGGGCATCGACTTTAGAATTGAGAGGCAGCCGATGCGCAGCCATCGACTTTAGTGGAATTATGCAGTGTTTATCGAGTCTCCACCAAATCTAGACCAACGGTGGTGCTTTCTGTTGCCTCGAGGGAGTAAAACAATGGAAGCTTCTCCAGCTGCTTCGAGCCGATCCGGGTTCCTGAACCTTTTCCGTCAAGGAGGAAACGGAGGATTATCGGCTGTCGGAGGAAGAAAGAGGATCGGCTGTGGCGCATTCTCTCTGACATTCTCGCCTCGAGTAAGGCTCGGGGGGCAGCAGGCCTAGTGGATACTCTGTTTAAAGAACCGATGAGGATACCATCGGCTGATCCTTCATTGCAACCTTCTTCACCATGATGGGTACTGAAAAGGATTATTTGGGTTTGGTTGGAAAAGTTCGAAGGTTTTCCTGAAAGACCGGCATCTTCCACCAGATTTAGAAAATCATCAGCTGAAGAAGAGAAGGGTGAATTTCAAAGGACCGATGCGGTGCGATCGGCTCATTACGCATTGGCAAAGGGGACGAATCGGCAAGGTCAGTAGAAGAGAGAATCGGCTCAATTAAAAGGAATCGGCAAAATCAAGATTGGGGAAAAGTTCTTCATTGATTAAGAGGAGATTTCTTACACAAGGAGCTAATTGCTCTCAAAAGGGGAATACTAGGGGATCCACTGCCCCATCTACTACTACTGGCCCTATTCTAGAGGTCCTATCTATGGGCCATCACTGCCCTCGTCGTCGCCGTCGTCGCCACTATCGGCGCTGCTCCCGGCGGGCTCGTCGTCGCTCCAATGGCCGCCGACCGGGCCCTCGTTGTCTTCATCTTCTTCGTCAGCGTCGTCCTCGTCGCCGTCGAAGTCGCTAAGATTGCCCGGCCAAGGGCGAGAACCGCTTGGCCGGCGGCTCGTCGGAGGAGCCCTCGTCGTCGTCCTCCTCCTCCTCTTCCTGCTCCTCCTCCTCCCCGGAAGAGGTGAAGTCGCGAGGAGAAGGCTGTCGTCGTCACTCCCCTCTTCCGTTTCCCCAACGGCGAGGAAGCGGAGGTCGCTCTCCCCGTCCGTCAAGGACTGGTCGTCCTCGGACCGGATGGAGAAGTCGTGGTCCGATTCCTCCCCGCCGCAATGGCGCGGCGGGTGTTGGCCGCGTGGACCGCCGCCGCGTCGTACTCCGGCGTCGGCTCACGGGACGTGGAAGATTGGCTAGCAAGATCCGATGGAGCGAGAGGAGGAGGAAGACATGGTGGGCTGGGAGGGTTTTTAGAGTGCTAATGCGGAGGAGATACAAAGGAGAAGCTGTTCGGAGCGGTTAAATCGAAGGAGGATATAGTGGAAATTCAATGCCACGGCGGTTTCCGAGGAAGTGGTGCCTAAAAGAAAAAAAAAAACTGCCGAGTCACGCGGAGAAGTTGAGAAGGCAAGGTATCATCATGAGGGATGCTGCGACGGTTCCGCCACGACATGACCCGACGAAGGAAAGCGAGTGATTTTGGAATTACCAATTCCAAAACCGAGGGGGCATGTGTTATCACCAAGATTTGACCAAGTCAGAGGTGGGCCGCAGTCAGGATGGGCTTAAGGAAATATACGTGGAGAATTATATGAATCGGCTTGTTGGGCTTAATTGCCCGTGTATCTGTAACATATTAGATCTATTTTAGTTTAGAGATAGAATCTTAGTCGTGCACGGTTTAGTGCATGCCCACATTAGAAAGTCCGCTGGACTATAAATATGTACCTAGGGTTTATGGAATAAACAACAACTCACGTTCAACCCCAAAAACAAACCAATCTCGGCGCATCGCCAACTCCTTCGTCTCGAGGGTTTCTATCGGGTAAGCGACATGCTGCCTAGATCGCATCTTGCGATCTAGGCAGCACTAAGCCCACGTTGTTCCATGCGTTGCTCGTACTGAAGCGTTTTTGATGGCGAGCAACGTGGTTATCATTAGATGTGTTAGGGTTAGCATTGTTCTTCGTTTAAGCATGCTTACGTAGTGCAACCCTTGCATATCTAGCCGCCCTCACGCCTGTCTCAGGTGTGGGGCGGCACCCGCTTGATCATTATTTAGTAGATCTGATCCGTTACGATTGCTCCTTGTTCCGCAAGGATTAGTTTAATATCCGCAATAGTTAGGCCTTACAAAGGGGGGGAGGATCCGGTGGCACGTAGGGTGGCGTTCGCAAGTCCTAAACGGGATGTTCCTAGGATCAACCTCATGTTGGTTTTTTGGCCTTGTTTAGGATCGGCTTACGAGCACCGTGCGTGGCCGCAAAGGCCCAACCTGGAGTAGGATGATCCGATTATGCGGTGAAAACCCTAAATCGTCGTAGATCTCATTAGCTTCATCTTGATCAAGCAGGACCACCAAGTATTCGTGCACCCCGTACGGATCATGGGTGGATCGGCTCTTTGAGCCGATTCACGGGATAACTCGAGAGCCGATCGAGGCTCGTATTTAACGTTTACATGTATGCCCTGCGGGAAACTAAGCGAGGCATCCTCATCACCTTCCCGACCAGGTATAGGTCGGGTGGCACGCCCTTGCACTTCGCAACGCCGCGTGTGACCAGAAGAGCATTGCGGGCCGTCGCTCGGAGGGGTCTCAGCCAGCCGCAGCTCTAGGCTCCCCCCGGCTCTACAGTGTTGACAAGGCCGCTGCCCGCCGGTGGGTTTTGGCAGTCAACACATCCACACTATACATCTAATCCTTTGTTACATCAAGCCGGTGAGATTGACAACCTCACTGTTATGTTGGGACAAAGTACTTTGGTTGTGTTGTGCAGGTTCCACATTGGCGCCGGAATCCCTGGTGTTGCGCCGCACTACACTCCGCCGCCATCAACCTTCAACGTGCTTCTTGGCTCCTACTGGTTCGATAAACCTTGGTTTTATACTGAGGGAAAACTTGCTGCTGTATGCATCACACCTTCCTCTTGGGGTTCCCAACGGCCGCGTGCTGTACGCGTATCAAGACTGTTTTCTGGCGCCGTTGCCGGGGATATCAAGACACGCTGCAAGGGGAGTCTCCACCTCAAATCTCTTTACTTTGTTTTTGTCTTGCTTTATTTTATTTACTTTCTTGTTTGCTGCATTATATCAAAACACAAAAAAATTAGTTGCTAGTGTTACTTCATTTACTATCTTGTTTGCCATATTAAAAACACAAAAAAATTAGTTACTTGTTTTACTATACTTAATATCATGCATGTTTTTTTTTCACTAGTTTGGCATAATGGAAATCAACAGTGAGCTTTTAAAATTATTTCCCGAGTTAAGACATGGATGGTTTAATGTGGAAATTAAAAAACCGATGGAACATATTAGAATGAACACTTTGAATACCATTGTTGCTAATGATATGGAAAATTCTAAGCTTGGGGAAGCTGGTTTTGATGAGCATGATATTTTTAGTCCCCCAAACATTGAGGAGAAAATTTTCTTTGATGATACTTTGCCTCCTATTTATGATGATTATAATGATAGTAGTCTTTTGGTGCCGCCTGTTAAGGAGGATAAATTTGATTATGATTACAATATGCCTCCTATATTTGATGATAGCTACTTTGTTGAATTTGCTCCCACTACAACTAATAAAATTGACTATGCTTATGTGGAGGGCAATAATTTTATGCATGAGACTCATGATAAGAATGCTTTATTTGATAGTTATATTGTTGAGTTTTCTCATGATGCTACTGGATATTATTATGAGAGAGGAAAATATGGTTGTAGAAATTTTCATGTTACTAAAACACCTCTCTTTTTGCTGAAAATCTTGAAGTTGCGCTTGTCCAGTCTTTCTATGCTTGTTGCATTATACTTCATGAACTTGTTTATTTACAAGATTCCTTTTCATAGGAAGTGGGTTAGACTTAAATGTGTTTTGAATTTGCTTTTTGATGCTCTCTTTTGCTTCAACTCTTATTTCGTGGGAGTGCATCATTAAAATTACTGAGCCCATCTTAATGGCTATAAAGAAAGCACTTCTTGGGAGATAACCCATGATTTTACTACACCACTTTTATTTTATATTTGAGTCTTGGAAGTTGTTACTACTGTAGCAACCTCTCCTTATCTTATTTTGTTGCATTGTTGTGCCAAGTAAAGTCTTTGATAGTAAGGTTCATACTAGATTTGGATTACTGCGCAGAAACAGATTTCTTTCTGTCACGAATCTGGGCCTAATTCTCTGTAGGTAACTCGGAAAATTATGCCAATTTACGTGAGTGATCCTCAGATATTTACGCAAATTTCATTCAAATTGAGCATTTTCATTTGAGCAAGTCTGTTGGCTCTTAGAAATTCATCTTTACGAACTGTTCTGTTTTGACAGATTCTGCCTTTTATTTCGTATTGCCTGTTTTGCTATGCTTGATGGATTTTTGTATTCCATTAACTGTCAGTAGCTTTGTGCAATGTCCAGAAGTGTTAAGAATGATTATGTCACCTCTGAACATGTGAATTTTGATTATGCACTAACCCTCTAATGAGTTGTTTTGAGTTTCGTGTGGAGGAAGTT
Organism: Lolium rigidum; assembly: GCF_022539505.1. NCBI lineage: Eukaryota > Viridiplantae > Streptophyta > Magnoliopsida > Poales > Poaceae > Lolium > Lolium rigidum. The sequence continues at coordinate 65,898,260 of NC_061513.1, read as the reverse complement.
TTCAAGGATCAAGAGAGGAGGATGATACAATATGATCAAGGAGAGTGAAAGCTCTAAGCTTGGGGATGCCCCGGTGGTTCACCCTGCATATTTCAAGAAGACTCAAGAGTCTAAGCTTGGGGATTCCCAAGGCATCCCCTTCTTCATCGACAACATTATCAGGTTCCTCTAATGAAACTATATTTTTATTCCATCACATCTTATGTACTTTGGTTGGAGCGTCTGTTTGTTTTTGTTTTTGTTTTGTTTGAATAAAGTTGGATCCTAGCATTCATTGTGTGGGAGAGAGACACGCTCCGCAGTTGCATATGGACAAATATGTCCTTAGGCTTTACTCATAGTGTTCATGGCGAAGGTTGAATCTTCTTCGTTAAATTGTTATATGGTTGGAAACGGGAAATGCTACATGTAGTAATTGGTAGAATGTCTTGAATAATTTGATACTTGGCAATTGTTGTGCTCATGTTTAAGCTCTTGCATCATATACTTTGCACCTATTAATGAAGAAATACATAGAGCTTGCTAAAATTTGGTTTGCATAATTTGTCTCTCTAAGGTCTAGATAATTTCTAGTAAGGGTTCGAACAACAAGGAAGACGGTGTAGAGTCTTATAATGCTTACAATATGTCTTTTATGTGAGTTTTGCTGCACCGGTTCATACTTGTGTTTGTTTCAAATAACCTTGCTAGCCTAAGCCTTGTATCGAGAGGGAATACTTCTCATGCATCCAAAATCCTTGAGCCAACTGATGTCTACGCACACTCCTTTTCCTGTAGACAGTGTTGGGCCTCCAAGAGCAGAGGTTTGTAGAACAGCAGCAATTTTTCCCTTAAGTGGATCACCCAAGGTTTATCGAACTCAGGGAGGAAGAGGTCAAAGATATCCCTCTCAAGCAACCCTGCAACCACAAAGCAAGAAGTCTCTTGTGTCCCCAACACACCTAATACACTTGTCAGATGTATAGGTGCACTAGTTCGGTGAAGAGATAGTGAGATGCAAGTAATATGGATGAGTATGAGTGGTAATAGCAATCTGAATAAAATATGGCAGCGAGTAAACATGCAACAAAACAGCAAACAAACGGAGATTCGATACTTGGAAGCAAGGCCTAGGGATCCTGCTTTCACTAGTGGACACTCTCAACAATGATCACATAAGAGAACCACTCTACACTCTCTCGTTGGATGATGAACACCTCTAATTGTGTAGGATTACACGAACCCTCAATGCCGGAGTTAACAAGCTCCACAATATTCAATGTTCATATTTAAATAACCTTAGAGTGCAAGATAGATTAACACAATTACACCGAGAACTAACATAGCATGCACACTGTCACCATCACACTATGAAGGGGGCATAGATCACATCAATACTATCATAGCAATAATTAACTTCATAATCTACAAGAGATTACAATCATAACCTACGCCAAGTACTACATGATGCACACACTATCACCATTACACCGTGGAGGAGGAATAGACTACTTTAATAACATCACTAGAGTAGCACATAGATGATATTCAACTAGATCACAAAGAGAGAGAGAGATGAACCACATAGCTACAGCGGAGCCCTCAGCCCCGGGGGTGAATTACTCCCTCCTCATCATGGAGACAGCGATGGCGGTGAAGATGGCGGTGGAGACGGCGGTGGAGATGACTCCGGGGGCAATTCCCCGTCCCGGCAGGGTGCTGGAACAGAGACTTCTGTCCCCCAAATTGGAGTTTCGCGATGGCGGCGGCTCTGGGAGGTTTTCTTTGGTTTCATCAATCGGTGTCGAGGAATTAGGTCAGGAGGCTTCAAATAGGCGAAGAGGCGGCGTCGGAGGGGCCACGGGGGACCCACACACTAGGGGGGGTGCGCCCCCCCTTGGCCGCGCCGCCCTGTGGGGTGGGGCCCCCTGGCTCCCCTCTGGCCCTTCTTCGGTGCTCTGGAAGCTTCCGGGCAAAATAAGATATTGGGGGTTGATTTCATCCGATTCTGAGAATATTTCCTTACTAGGATTTCTGAAACCAAAAACAGCAGAAAACAGCAACAGGCCCTTCGGCATCTCGTCAATAGGTTAGTTCCGGAAAACGCATAAAAACAATATAAAGTGTGAACAAAACATGTAGGTAATGTCATAAAACAAGCCTGGAACATCAGAAATTATAGATACGTTGTAGATGTATCAGCATCCCCAAGCTTAGTTCCTACTCGTCCTCGAGTAGGTAAACGATAAAAGATAATTTCTGAAGTGACATGCTACCACCATAATCTTGATCATACTATTGTAAAGCATATGAGATGAATGCAGCGATTTAAAGCAATGGTAAAGACAATTGTTAAACAATTGAATCACATAGCAAAGACTTTTCATGAATAGTACTTTCAAGACAAGCATCAATAAGTCTTGCATAAGAGTTAACTCATAAAGCAATAAATTCATAGTAGAGGTATTGAAGCAACACAAAGGAAGATTAAGTTTCAGCGGTTGCTTTCAACTTGTAACATGTATATCTCATGGATAGTTGTCAATGCAAAGTAATATAACAAGTGCAATATGCAAGTATGTAGGAATCAATGCACAGTTCACACAAGTGTTTGCTTCTTGAGATGAAGAGAAATAGGTGAACTGACTCAACATAAAAGTAAAAGAAAGGCCCTTCGCATAGGGAAGCATTGATTGCTATATTTGTGCTAGAGCTTTGATTTTGAAAACATAAAGAGAGCATAAAAGTAAAGTTTTGAGAGGTGTTTGTTGTTGTCAACGAATGGTAGTGTGCACTCTAACCCCCTTGCCAGACAAACCTTCAAAGAGCGGCTCCCATGAAACATTTTTATTTTTGGGTGGCACTCCTTCCAACCTTTACTTTCACAAACCATGGCTAACCGAATCCTCGGGTGCACGCCAACAATCTCATACCATGAAGGAGTGCCCTTTTATTTTAGTTTTATTTAGATGACACTCCTCCCCACCTTTGCTTTCTCAAGCCATGGCTAACCGAATCCTCGGGTGCCGTCCAACAATCACATACCATGGAGGAGTGTCTATTTTTGTAAAATTATGAAGGTTAATTAATTTGGGACCGGGAACCCCATTGCCAGCTCTTTTTGCAAAATTATTGGATAAGCGGATGAAGCCACTAGTCCATTGGTGAACGTTGCCCAACAAGATTGAAAGATAAACACCACATACTTCCTCATGAGCTATAAAACATTGACACAAATCAGAGGTGATAAATTTTGAATTATTTAAAGGTAGCACTCAAGCAATTTACTTTGGAATGGCGGAGAAATACCATGTAGTAGGTAGGTATGGTGGACACAAGTGGCATAGTGGTTGGCTCAAGGATTTTGGATGCATGAGAAGTATTCCCTCTCGATACAAGGTTTAGGCTAGCAAGGCTATTTGAAGCAAACACAAGTATGAAGCGGTGCAGTAAAACTCACATAAAAGACATATTGTAAACATTATAAGACTCTACACCGTCTTCCTTGTTGTTCAAACTCTTACTAGAAATTATCTAGACCTTAGAGAGACCAATCATGCAATCCAAATTTTAGCAAGCTCTATGTATTCCTTCACTAATAGGTGCAAAGTATATGATGCAAGAGCTTAATCATGAGCACAACAATTGCCAAGTATCAAGTTATTCAAGACATCATACCAATTACTACATGTAGCATTTCCCGTTTCCAACCATATAACAATGAACGAAGCAGTTTCAACATTCGCCATGAACATTAAAAGCTAAGAACACATGTGTTCATATGAACCAGAGGAGCGTGTCTCTCTCCCACACAAGCATTTATTCAAACAAAAACAAAAACAAAAAACATACAGATGCTCCAAGTAAAGTACATAGGATGTGACCGAATAAAAATATAGTTTCAAGGGAGGAACCTGATAATTTGTCGATGAAGAAGGGGATGCCTTGGGCATCCCCAAGCTTAAATGCTTGAGTCTTCTTGAAATATGCAGGGGTGAACTAAAAGGAATCCCCCCCTTGGTCACGCCGCCCTGTGGGGTGGGCCCCCCTGGCTCCCCTCTGGCCCTTCTTCGGTGCTCTGGAAGCTTCCGAGCAAAATAAGATATTGGGCGTTGATTTCGTCCGATTCCGAGAATATTTCCTTACTAGGATTTCTGAAACAAAAAACAGAAGAAAGCAACAACTGGCCCTTCGGCATCTCGTCAATAGGTTAGTTCCGGAAAACGCATAAAAACGATATAAAGTGTGAACAAAACATGTAGGTAATGTTATAAAACAAGCATGGAACATCAGAAATTATAGATACGTTGGAGACATATCACCAACCACTATGCCACTTGTGTCCACCATACCTACCTACTACATGGTATTTCTCCTCCATTCCAAAGTAAATTGCTTGAGTGCTACCTTTAAATTTCTATCCTATACCTTTGCAATATATAGCTCATGGGACAAATAGCCTAAAAACTATTGTGGTATTGAATATGTACTTATGCATTTTATTTCTTATAAGTTGATTGTTGTGCGATAACCATGTTCCTGGGGATGCCATCAACACTTTGTTGAATATCATGTGAGTTGCTATGCATGTCCGTCTTGTCTGAAGTAAGGGCGATTTACCATGAGTTGAATGGTTAGAGCATGCATACTGTTAGAGAAGAACATTGGGCCGCTAACTAAGGCCATGATTCATGGTGGAAGTTTCAGTTTTGGACAAATATCCTCAATCTCATATGAGAAAATTAATTGTTGCTAAATGCTTATGCATTAAAGAGGAGTCCATTATCTGTTGTCTATGTTGTCCCGGTATGGATGTCTAAGTTGAGAATAATCAAAAGCGAGAAATCCAATGCGAGCTTTCTCCTTAGACCTTTGTACAAGCGGCATAGAGGTACCCCTTTGTGACACTTGGTTAAAACATATGTATTGCGATGATAATCCAGGTAATCCGAGCTAATTAGGACAAGGTGCGGGCACTATTAGTATACTATGCATGAGGCTTGCAACTTGTAGGATATAATTTACATGATGCATATGCTTTATTACTACCGTTGACAAAATTGTTTCTTGTTTTCAAAACCAAAGCTCTAGCACAAATATAGCAATCAATGCTTCCCTCTGCGAAGGGCCTTTCTTCTACTTTTGTGTTGAGTCAGTTCACCCATTTCTCTCCCATCTCAAGAAGCAAACACTTGTGTGAACTGTGCATTGATTCTTACATACTTGCATATTGCACTTGTTATATTACTTTACATTGAAAATATCCATGAGATATACATGTTGTAAGTTGAAAGCAACCGCTGAAACTTAATCTTCATTTGTGTTGTTTCAATGCTTTTACTATGAATTTATTGCTTTATGAGTTAACTCTTATGCAAGACTTATTGATGCTTGTCTTGAAAGTACTATTAATGAAAAGTCTTTGTTATATGATTCAATTGTTTACTCATTGCATTACCATTGTTTCGAATCGCTGCATTCATTACATGTGCTTACAATAGTATGATCAAGATTATGATGGCATGTCACTTCAGAAATTATCTTTGTTATCGTTTACCTACTCGGGACGAGTAGGAACTAAGCTTGGGGATGCTGATACGTCTCCAACGTATCGATAATTTCTTATGTTCCATGCCACTTTATTGATGATACCTACATGTTTTATGCATACTTTATGTCATATTTATGCATTTTCCGGCACTAACCTATTAACGAGATGCCGAAGAGCCAATTGCTGTTTTCTGCTGTTTTTGGTTTCAGAAATCCTAGTAAGGAAATATTCTCGGAATTGGACGAAACAACGCCCAGGATCTTATTTTTCCACGAAGCTTCCAGAACACAGGGGGAGATACGAAGTGGGGCGACGAGGCGGCCACACAATAGGGCAGCGCGGCCCAAGCCCTGGCCGCGCTGGCCTGGCGTGTGGGGCCCTCGTGGCGCCCCCTAACCTACCTCCTCCGCTTACTTAAGCCTTCGTCGATAATAACTCCAGTACCGAGAGCCACGATACGGAAAACCTTCCAGAGACGCCGCCGCCAATCCCATCTCGGGGGATTCAGGTGATCGCCTCCGGCACCCTGCCGGAGAGGGGAATCATCTCCCGGAGGACTCTTCACCGCCATGGTCGCCTCCGGAGTGATGTGTGAGTAGTTCACCCTTGGACTATGGGTCCATAGCAGTAGCTAGATGGTCGTCTTCTCCTAATTGTGCTATCATTGTTGGATCTTGTGAGCTGCCTAACATGATCAAGATCATCTATCTGTAATGCTACATGTTGTGTTTGTTGGGATCCGATGAATATGGAATACTATGCTATGTTGATTATCAATCTATTATCTATGTGTTGTTTATGATCTTGCATGCTCTCCGTTACTAGTAGAGGCTCTGGACAAGTTTTTGCTTGTAACTCCAAGAGGGAGTATTTATGCTCGATAGTGGGTTCATGCCTCCATAAAATCTGGGACAGTGACAGAAAGTTCTACGGTTGTGGATGTGCTGTTGCCACTAGGGATAAAACATCAATGCTATGTCTAAGGATGTATGTGTTGATTACATTACGCACCATACTTAATGCAATTGTCTCGTTGTTTGCAACTTAATACTTGGAGGGGTTCGGATGATAACTTCGAAGGTGGACTTTTTAGGCATAGATGCATGCTGGATAGCGGTCTATGTACTTTGTCGTAATGCCCAATTAAATCTCACAATACTCATCATAACATGTATGTGCATGGTCATGCCCTCTTTATTTGTCAATTGCCCAACTGTAATTTGTTCACCCAACATGCTTATTCTGATGGGAGAGACACCTCTAGTGAACTGTGGACCCCGGTCCATTCTTTTACATCTAATACAATCTACTGCAATACTCGTTCTACTGTTTTCTGCAAACATCATCATCCACACTATACATCTAATCCTTTGTTACAGCAAGCCGGTGAGATTGACAACCTCACTGTTACGTTGGGACAAAGTACTTTGGTTGTGTTGTGCAGGTTCCACGTTGGCGCCGGAATCCCTGGTGTTGCGCCGCACTACACTCCGCCGCCATCAACCTTCAACGTGCTTCTTGGCTCCTACTGGTTCGATAAACCTTGGTTTCATACTGAGGGAAAACTTGCTTCTGTACGCATCACACCTTCCTCTTGGGGTTCCCAATGGTCGCATGTTGTACGCGTATCATAGACCCAAGGCTGAAAGCAAGAAATGCGATCGGGTCCTTAACAGCCACCGTCCGGATTGATCCTCGTCGAAGCTGGCACGAACCACTTGGCGCGACCAAATCGCCATGGCTAAAGATCCTGCACACCATGGCCTCCGAGCTGAGCTAGAAACGCCCTGCCAAAACCGGCAGCCAACGGAGGTGGATAATTGGAGAGAGAGAGAGTCTTGATGCATCTCTCTTGACAAAGAATATGGATGGGAGTTTGCTTACCTAGCGTACGTGACTTGTGATCACTGAAGTGTGGGACCTCACGCATGGGAACCACACGTAAGTGACAGACTTGTTGCTCTAATAACTCGGGTGATTATTAAACTATGGATCCTTCTTAGTCACTCCAAAATGAAGCTTTTGGGAGGTTTTTGAAATTTCCATGTTTGAAACCAAAAACCACTTATCTTCAAATGGTTAGAAAATTTTAAAAAAATCAGAAAAATGAAAAACCAAAGTATATAGACTTCTTATGTCATGTAGTAAGCATTCAAGTTGATAAACAAGGTCTAGACATATTCAAACTAGGCAAACCAGTATCTAAATTTTTATACCCATTTGAATCTTGGTCAAATCCTAGGTTTCACCAAGATTAAATAAGTTTAAAACATGAATATGAAAATGTAAGCATATATGCTTCTTAGTCACTCTAAAATGTACCTCTTGGGAGGGTTTTAGAGTGACTAAGAAGGATACAAGCTTCCATTTTCATTTTCATGTTTTAAACTTGTTTAAACATGGTCAAACCTAGGATTTGACCAAAAGATTGAAATGGGCATAGAAATTCAGGAAAAAATCAAAAGAATGAAAAACCAAAGGACATAGCATTCTTATGTCATATATATATATAGTAAGCATTCAAGTTGATAAACAAGGTCTAGACATATTCAAACCAGAAAATCATGTATATATATCTACCCCTAAACCTAACCTCTGTCTTATGAAGTCAACCATGCATGAAGAGAAGTGGTTTTTGGTATCAAACATGGAAATTTCAAAAACCCTCCCAAGAGCTACATTAATTTTGGAGTGACTAAGAAGGATAGATGCTTAATTTTTCATATTCACGATTTAAACTTGTTTAAACCATGGTAAAACCTAGGATTTGACCAAGATTCAAATGGGCATAATTTTTAAAAAAAAATCAAAAAATGAAAAACCAAGGCAGATAGTCTTCTTATGTCATTTTTGGAGGTTTTTGAAATTTCCATGTTTGAAACCCAAAACCACTGCTCTTCATGTTTGAAACCCAAAACCACTTCTCTTCATGCTTGATTAAATCCTAGGTTTGACATAAGAAGACTGTGTGCTTTGGTTTTTTCATTTTTTGGTTTTTTTTAATTTTCCGCCCATTCGAATCTTGGTCAAATCCTAGGTTTGACCAAGAGGTAAACAAGTTTAAAACATGAATATGAAAAATTAAGCATGTATCCTTTTTAGTCACTCCAAAACGAAGCACTTGGGAGGTTTTTAAAATTTCTATGTTTGAAACCAAAAACCACTTCTCTTCATGCTTGACTTCACAAGACAAAGTTTAGGGTTAGGGGTAGATACATGATTTTTCTGGTTGAAATATGTCTAGATCTTGTTTATGAACTTGAATGCTTACTGTATGACATAATTAAGAAGGCTATGTGCTTTGGTTTTTCATTTTTTTTCATTTTTTTGAATTTTTATGCCCATTTGAATTTTGGTCAAATCTTAGGTTTGACCAAGATTCAAACAAGTTAAAAACATGAACATGAAAAAGTAAGCATGTATCGATCCTTCTTAGTCACTACAAAATGAAGCTCGTGGGAGTATTTTCCTCACACACGTGAGCTTGGTACCACTACACAAGAACCATGCATATGTTAAAACTTTTGAATCATGTGTTTTTTCTTCTCTTGATTACTGCCCAAAGGAGAAAAATTATATTAAATGGGTGTTTTCTATGAAGTGCCTACCGCATGAAGTGTACACACTACCACCAGTCCAATTTTCACAGGTCTGCATAACAGACATGGTAGATACGTACGATGACAATTTCCAACGATCCATGGATTATCTTTGTGTGCAACCATATACTGAATTATTTCTGGGCTAAAAGTTTTATTTCAAATGTAATTGGAAGGAAGGGTACATGAATTAGAATTAAAAAACTAGGTAAATACATGACATGCCCCCAAGATGTGGAAGCCTAAAACAATGGCCAAACATGTGCGGTGCATCCAAGTATAACACATAGCATGCACCAATAGTTTGACCTAAATTTGAAATCAAGCCGAAGGTGGTTCGAAAAAATCGTAAAATGGCAAAACAAAGCATGAAGTTACAAATTTGTGATGTATTATATGTCCATTAGGATATTACAAGGCTGACAAGTATACCTATGTTGTAAAATTGAGCAACATAATACACAATATCTTTACTATTAAATTGCAATAGGTGACCGCCTGGTGTCACAAACGGGCCAAAAAACGTGTTATTTCTAGGCCCAACATAATCTATACCTTGGATTGTTCGTCCGTCCGTCGGTCCATCGTGTGGGGTCCTCCTCCCTAGCGCCCGCGCGCCACATACCTTTCCTTTCGCTGAAGATTCATCCGGACGGGCTTTTTCGGTAGCGGCCCACTTTGAGGCGCGATGGTTTCCTTCATGTGTTAGAATTCATTTCACTCGGCTAGGCCCAGCCCAGAAGCGAGGAGAGTTGTCAACCTACGATTTGCTTGCTAAGGACGTGGGAGGTGGGGTATTTAAGCTGCTCGGAATGCTTCTGGCTGGGCGAGGTGGGACTAAAAACGCTGCAACGAAATACGTGCGTGTTTTCTTCCGGCAAGGGCGCACATTGAGGTGGGACAATAGAACACGTGACCGCGGGGATTCTCAGAGCATCTATTGTCCGTACGCGTGAATGGCGTGAACGAGAAGCTCAGATAGTCAGATTGGAACCACTTTCGGCAGGGCGCGTGTTGAGGTCAGATTGACATCTATGAGTGCATGCATGTGTCTGGAAGAGTGTGTAGCAGCTACGGCATCGTGTATGAATTAAGGACGTGTCTAGCGAGCGCTCGGAGGCTTGTTTGTCCAAACCAGCCTCCATCCCAGAATAGAAGATTTTGCCCCGTACTTTACCCAAACCATCCCACGTCCTAAAATAGAAACTTTTTCCCCCCGCGCTTGTTGTATACAGAAACAACCAGCCGCACAATTCAATGATGTTATCCCCTGCTACTGCCCTCCTGAGCATCCAGGAACACATGATGTGGCTCGTTTAGAATTGCTGTCGGCATGCACATTTGCTAATGAACACAACAAATCCAGCTTCTTCCAGCTGACAACGCGTGCAATCCGAGCTCCATCTCAGTGTCTACCTACAGTTTCTTCTCTCCTTGTTCTACTATGACAAAAAATAACATGGAAAAAATGACCAGCTCCGGTCGTCAGCGATCATCTCTTGTTCAACAACGCTAAAACAGGGGAAAAATGACTAGCTCCGTTTTTGGGTGATCGTCTTCCCTGAAGACAACACTTTGCTACAGCCTCCAACGATCATCGTGGAAGTGAAACCCTCTGAAGCTGGCGCCACAGAGAAAAGCTGACACAAAACAAAGCAATATAGACTTTGAGTTTGAGCCCAATAACTTCACACAAGAATTAAACTGAGAAGTACAAAGAACTGAGAGAATTTGGGCTGCTCATTAAGCTTACTAAGCCATCTTGCAATACTCTTACTACTCCATGTCTCACAAAGCATGTGAGGGTGGCAGTTGTTTGTTCGCTTCAGCAATCATCCACCTACGTGAAGTTTGCTGGTAAAAACAACTTGGTTAGGTGATACGAACAACTTAGTTAGATCACTACGCAAACTCAGAACACTGGTTTGTAAAACAACTTGGTTAGATGATGAGAACAATTTAGTTAGATGGTGGAAACAACTTTAGCATGTTGATGGAAGCAACTTAGTTATAACCGTCTGGTTCATTTGAAAAAGCCTAACCCAGTGCAAAATCATAATTCACATGGATCGACATATGCAGGGGATTAGTGTTTCTATGCTAACAAAGCCCCTAGAATCCAAAGTGTGTAAATCTACCCACACGTGACTTCGTTTCACCATGTCCCTAACCTAAAAACAGCACTCTGCACACAAAGTATATCCGCCATGACCTGTAGAACACAAAAACACGGAAGAAACCACAAAAAAAGGGGCTGTCAAAAAAATCGATGCTACCTCTGACAAACTAGACATGGATTGCTAATCATACAGTATACATATGGGCGATCTGGGTGCACAATGGTTTACCTCCGTCCCCAATCTAGATACCACCGTCCATGAACGCCATCTCCAAATCTCATCCAACCTCACGTCCGGGCCGCAAATCCGTGTCCGCGCATGGCGCACTCTCGGTTGGCTCCCTCCCCGCCGGCCAGCTCCCCTCCATCCCGGCTCGCTCCCCAACAACGAGATCCCCGCCCTCCCACCGACGAGCTCAACCGCTCTCCCTCACCGCTCGCTTCCCGCCGATGAGCTCCACCAATCTCATGCGCGGCTCACTCTCTGGCGACGAGCTCGTCGCACCTGCGCCCGCGGATCACTCTCCGGCGCTCCTCCCATCGCTCGCACTTGTGGAACCCTAGCGAAAATGAGGCAGAATGGGGAACGAAATGCGGTGGGTCTCCAGATGCCGAGCTGTCGGAACGATGCGAGAAAACACGGTCCCGATGAAAACCATCGGACGGCCAGGAAACGAGGGCTCGGATGAACCAGACAGCCACCGAGCACTTTTTAGCACTTGGGTGAATTAATTACATGTGGCTACAATTAATTTCTGAGTGTGGCTTTTTATACTGTACATAGTGAGCTACTTGGTTGCAAGTCAAGCTACCTTGACACTAAAAAATCTGCAACAACTAGTAGAAAAAATCAAGTAAAAATATGTTTAATCGGTCAAGGAATAAATCTATGAACTGAAGTAGAAACTAGAGTATATATACACCAGTACCTAAAAAAGCTGCTCAACTTTGTTGAGATACGATGGTATATAGACGTACTTTAGTTATATAGATACGTCTGTAACTACAAATATTGAGCTGATTAAATTTGTGGAACCATCAAAGCTACTTAGTGTAGGATGTCAGTGAATACTTGACTAAGCGTATAAGAATGGCAAGTGCATGTATACCGTCAAAAGTTGTCCCTATTGAAGTTTGCAGAATATTAATTAATAATTAAACACGTTTTTTAGACTGGGAATAAAAAAAGTTGTGAAACTAATTTTCCATAATAATTGGAATACATCTTTCAGAAACAAGATACGCTTGGGAGGCGCGCGAGCGCCAGTGAGGAGGACCTAGAAAAAGCAAAAATAAGAGCATCCAAAACATGATTTAGTTCCAACGAAACATAATCTGCACAAACATGCATGTACGTGCATATAGGCATGGGAATGAAACCTAAATATCTCTATCTTTTAGGCAAAGCATCTACCCTTTGCAAAAATAAATTGAAGAATCAAAAACATGATTTAGTCGAACTTTGAATTAAATAATTATACAGTCCGAAAAAATAATCATACACTACGAACAAAGAAAAAATACTGGTACTAACTTTGTAGAGTAAGAGGAACCAAACTTCCTAAATAAATAAACAAATAATTATACAGTGGGAAACAAATTTTTATACAGTAGGGAACAATGATCTGGATAGTGGGGAACAACATCCTACACGGAAGGGAACAAGAGTTCGGATGTAACGAAACAACATCCTAGACATAGGGGAACAACCGCGTAGACGGTGGGGAACAACAGCCCAGACAGAGGGGAACAACCGCGTAGACGGTGGGGAACAACAGCCTAGACAGAGGGGAACAACCGCGTAGACGGTGGAGAACAACAACCCAGACAGAGAGGAACAACCGCGTAGACGGTGGGGAACAACAGCCCAGACAGAGGGGAACAACCGCGTAGACGGTGGGGAACAACAGCCCAGACAGAGGGGAACAGTCGCGTAGACGGTGGGGAACAACAGCCTAGACAGATGGGAACAACCGCGTAGACGGTGGGGAACAATAGCCTAGACAGAGGGGAACAACCGCGTAGACGGTGGGGAACAACAGCCTAGACAGAGGGGAACAACCGTGTAGACGGTGGGGAACAACAACCTAGACAGAGGGGAACAGCCGCGTAGACGGTGGGGAACAACAGCCTAGACAGAGGGGAACAACCGCGTAGACGGTGGGGAACAACAGCGTAGACAGAGGGGAACAACCGCGTAGACGGTGGGGAACAACAACCTAGACAGAGAGGAACAACCGCGTAAACGGTCGGGAACAACAACCTAGACAGAGAGGAACAACCGCATAAACGGTCGGGAACAAGAGCCACATAACGGAGGGGAACAACCTATACGGTGGGGAACAACAACCTCCACGAAAGGGAACAACAACTTTGAATCATATGGGAACAACCTCATAGATTGAGAGAAACAATACCATTTGTAGCCAGAAACAACTTAGAGACATATTAGGAAAAACACCATAGGTTGAGGGGAACAAAATCATTAATAGCTGGGAAAAACTTGTTGACAAATGAGGAACAAACCAACAAATTTAGGAGAACAATCCAACATATGGTGTTAACAAAAATGTCGCCTACACACGAAACAAACATACACCGCCAGAGAAACATATCACGGCTAAATAGAAAATGAAAATATAGTGTCCGAGAAACATACCTCATATATGTAGGGAACATATCCTCACTGCAAGAAAAAAAGATTATAAACAATAAAATTAAAATTAAAATTAGAAGAACAAGAAATATCTAAACATAGTTTTGAAAGATAATACAAATAAAGAAAAAAAAAGTAAAAAAAAACATGATGATAAAACATACCAATGGAAAAAAATAGCCGAACTAATTAATAAACATGTAAAGGAATAAAAAAAATTAAAGAAGAAAGATAGAAAGAAAAAAAGAGTAAAATAAACATGTATAAAATAAAAGGAAATGAAAAACGAAAAAATCCTATCCAAAACTAGAAGAAAGACATACCTAAGAGGAGAAAAAACGCTCAGGTCACAAAAAAAACGAAGAACGAGCAACCAAACGCTGGCTACTAGAAACCAACTCGCCCTACTAGCGCCTGTACACGAATAAATAAAATCAATGTGCTCAACTAATAAACATGGCGTCCTCGTCCCAACGGCTAGCAGCTCTCTCGCAGCCAGAACACCCAGGATCGAATCCTAGGCTCCGCCGATGTGAACATCCTTTTGAAGACCATACACTTCTTGAATGGGCCGGCCCACGATCGCGACCCCTTCAGCGAAACGGTGCACCGCAGCGCGCGTGCGCTAGCGAGCAGTTTCCGGGGGGTGCTGTACGCCGACCTGGTCGGCGCGGACCAGGCGCCGCACACCCCCAGGCGGGTTGTTGGGCCGGCCCAACACATTCCCACTCTTGTTTTTTTGCTTTTTCGTTTTTTCTGTTTAATTTTCTTTTTACGTTCTTAAAAAGCTGATTCTTTTTAGACCCGATTTTTAAAATTATTTAATTTTTTCAGAAATTTAAATATTTTTAAAATTTGAACATTTTTCAGATTGGTACAATTTTCAAATTGGAACAAATTTTAAATTGGAACAAATTTTAAATTAGAACAAAATTTAAATTGGAACAAATATTTTTTAAAAAAATATTATTTTTATATATGAACAATTTTCGAATTTGAACAATTTTTATACTTGAACAATTTTTGAATTTGAACAAATTTATACTTGAACAATTTTCTCATTTGAACAATTTTATACTTGAACAATTTTCGAATTTGAAATTTTCTCAAAAAAATTTAGTTAGAACATTTTACATTCAAAAATTTATGTAAATTTAAAAAATTAAATCTTAAAAACGAAAAAAGAAACAGAAATAAAAAAACAGAAATGAAAAAAAAACATAACAGAAAATGACTCAGAAAAAAAGCGGCCAACTGGCCCAACACCCGAACTGGGCCGGCCCGTACCGCGCGGGGGGTGTGCGGCGCGCGGTACGAGCCGACCTGGTCGGTGTATAGGAAATCCGGCAGTTTCCGTCGTGTGCGTCCTCAACTCTTTCCGTCGTTGTTAGGTAAAATCAGATAAGCTGAATCAAAGTCCAAATAGGAAACCAAATCCTCGCAGCACGTCTCAGGACAATAAAAGCCGCCTGATTCGCTGGGCATGAGAAACTCCCAAACGAATCGATCCTAGAGGCGGAATCGGAACACACTGCCGCCCCCGCCAGCTCCTTGCGCTTCTGCCACGAACATCGACGAAGACGGATCGAAAAAACACGGAGGCGCTACAATCTTGGAGCGGCGCTGGCGATTCGGGTCAGCATCGATCCATCTTCGCTGGACGGCAGCGCTGGCGCTCGCACGAACCTGGAGGAAGGCGGATCGAAAAAAAAAGGCCTAGAATCGTGCGGCGGCTCACGAATCGGGTCAGCCGCAAAGTGAAGCATCGCTATTCTGGAGATTAGAGATACACGGCAGAAGGGAAAAGAGGCGGCGCCTGTGGCATGGTGCATGTGACGGTGTACTCATCTCCATGACTCCATTGACACCGCCGTCCGCCCCAACATCTGGATTGCCACGGCCCGACGTGAAATCCAGAGAAGCCACTCAATACACAGCAGGCTAATCGATCACGTACATGGATTCTGATTCTCTGGAAGCCCTCGCGTAACCACTCAAGGAAACTTCAGCTAATGAAACACCTATACTCCACAATCAGTTCAGGCCACTGTTGTGCATCTGGCGGCCCCTGGCATCGATGAATGAGCGCGTCCGCGGCAACGAAGAAGCTGCAGCTCGTCGGCATCCCAGATGATCAGGTCCTGCATCCCACCAAGCTGATCTGCTAGAACCTTCTTTAAATGTCAGTTATTTATGCCAAAGAATAAGAATATTAATTTTTTGATGGCTGATGATCATTAAACTGCAGCTGAGCTCTGGCTTGTAATTCTGAAAGAGTATATTATTTCCCAATCTTGATAGGCAATAGAACAGACAGACAAAGTTCATACGCAAGGACTAAGAGCATCTCTAGCAGACACCGCATATCGGCCTCTATATAGCAATTTGAATCGATATGCGGGTTTAGGTTGTTTTGTTTTTGGACAAGCTAGACACCGTATTGGTGATCTGGCCCGGATTTGTTTTTCGTATTGGAGGGAGTATGTTGCTATCCCCTTACTCCCACGCTCGCAAGCTTTCCGTCGTCAAGGAGCTCGAGCGGGACCGTCGGGCCTCCGACTTCGCGCCTCCTATCCCTACCTCCAGCGGGGATGCAAGCCGCTGCGGTCATTTGAGTGGCGTGAATCGCGTTTGTACCGCGATCCGCCGCTGCGCCGCTCCGCCTACAGCGAGCCGTCGAGCTCCACCGGTCTGCCGCCGCGCCACCTCACCTAAAATGAGGCGTCGAGCTCGAATGTCTCGCCCCCGGTGCCGCGGTTCTACCAGGGCGACTTAGCGGAAGACGAGGACATTCCGATGCTCGCCGCCAAGCTAGAGCACGCCGCACGTGCGCTAATGGCCGGCGATTTCATCCCCGACTCTGTCCTAGGCACCGTCACGAAGTTGGGGGGAGCAGAGCCGCCACAACGCCGACAAGAAGACGGCATGGCTCCGCAATCTGGCGGCGCATGACACCTGCTACATCGAGCTCCACGGCGGCGAGTGATGAGCTGAAGCTTTCTCCGCCGCCGCGGCACGAAGCTCTCCGACTTCGATGAGCTATATTTTCGTAGTCAGCGGTGGCGGCGCCACTAACGTAGAAAGCGGAGCACCGGGCACTGTTGTTTATCTCCTTTCTCTGTCGAAATACAATGAAAAATCTAGCGTGAATTTTTGTTTCAAATTATGCAGTTCGGTTTGCAGCTGGTCTGTGCGTTCATTTTTCAATCCGTAAATCTGCTTTGGGTGGCCTGGATACATGCTTTTGAGGTTTGAGGTTTAGGGTCTGAAATGTCCTTCTAGAAAAATAGCCACAGTCAAGCATCAAATGACATAAGCAGATTTATACTAGACACCATGGTCAATCGCTACTGGAGCCCCCTTCTGGTTTTGCAGGATCTCCTACCTCGTCGCCGACCCCAGCCGGGTGCCGCTTCCAACACGCGCGGCGTTTATTCGTGCACCTGGTACTAGGTTGCTTGCCATGTTCCTAGCGTGAAGCCGCACCATCTTCTACCTGGCTTTCTTCACGGCTGCGCTGCACTAGGAGCCCCACTCCTCCCTTAGAATGGTTGCACCATTAATAAATAAATAAAAATACTCCGTAGTTTCTCCCGATGCAACGCACGGGCTCTTTTACTAGTATATATATTACCCGAAATATACGATTAAAAAGTTAAAATGGACATCTAGTTTGTAATGATATTATTTTTGTACCATAAAATTCATATTATGTTGTAATCAAATAAATGATATAGGGATGCACGTTGGCATTATAATCCCTAACAGATGGAGTAAGCACTTCAGTTATGAAAAGTACCGAACAATGCATGCGAAAATGATTTTTATTGGAATACTGGTTCAACTTATTTTGTTATAAAGGGGAGCGCCGTGAGATTGATCGACCTAAATTTGTAAACAAGCCAAAGTTATTGTGGGGCTCGATATAAAAAGTTCGAAAGAAATGATGGAGTCATATAATTCGTTGTTTACATACTTCCACTGTGAACAATACTAACATAATTTACTTGAAACTTGTTGGCCATGCCATTCTGCTACAACCCCCCCCCCCCCCCACCCCAAAAAAAAAATTCAAATAGTAATCCTTGTGGCACGACCATGTTGGGGTTCACTTCTGGGCTTCTGGCTATCTACCCAGCCGAGCATGCGGGCTGTATTACCTTGTACGAATCCTCGTTTTAAACCAAGAAGTGAACAAACTCCCCCCCCACCCCGCCACACACACACACACACACGCGCTCTCTCTCTCTCCACTAACCGGCTTTAGATATCGCATCATTTGTCTCTCAGACTCCATTGATTTGCCCCAAGTTCAACAAGGTCGCTCCCTTTTCCTCTGAGAGTTCATTGATTTTTTTTCTTGGTGTCACTTGTGCTAAACTGTCATTCCTTGTACTCCCTCCGATTCATATTACTTGATGGTAATATAGATGTAGATAGACACATTTTAGTTGTAGATACATCCATTTTACCATCAATTAATATTGATCGGAGTTGCAGCGTGGTATGAGGCCTGCCGCCTGCCACCGTCGGCGAGGTTCCAAGTAAACGGTGCCAACAGAAGAGTAGCGCGGCTCCGGATTCAACCACGCGCGAGGCGGCGATGGACGGCACCATGGAAATAAATGCTACGAATTTGGAGGCCATCGCGTACAACATCGCTAGAACGGCGCAGGTCATGTGCTCCCACGACGGCTGCGGGGTCAACGTCAGCTACCACGAGTCCCTAAGCCACCAGATCGCGTGCCCGCACGGCCGGTGCAACTGCACGGAGCAGGGCTGCGAATTCGCCGCCCCACCGTCAGCGCTCCTCGTTCACCTCGCAGAGGCCCACTCGATTCAAGTGCACAGGTTAGAGTATGGCAAATCCATAGAGTTCCGGGTGACCATGACGCACCCGTGTTCGCCGTGCAGGCGGCTCGTCGTCGAAGGGGATGACGGCTCCGTGTTCGTCCTGTACATAGACGCGCTCGGCCCGGCCATTGTCTTGTCTTTGGTATGCGTCAGGTCGGCCACATCCGTGTGGCCGCTCTACAGGGTGAAGATCTGGGCGCACGGCCCGCCGCCGTCCTCGAAATCGGACTGCAGGCGGGATGTCGTGAAGATGTCTGCCGATGCTTCTGGCAGCGCGTCGCCGGGCGCTGTCGTGTTTGAGGAGCTCACGTCGTTCCTCGTTGTGCCGGGGCCATACCTCGTTGGTGCTGGATCGTCCAAGGAGCTGCGTTTCTACATTCGCATATGCATGCAGATGTAGCTACTGCTACTTTGCGTAGTTGAAAAAACTGTCAATTTGTATAGTACTAGAGTGTTCGTACGGCTGCTATTTTTTTATGGGGTCTTTGTTTCATATTTGTGCTGAACTGTTTGTAGTAGTACTTATACTTAATAATAATGCAGCGTGGAAGTGAATACTCTTTTTTTGTGAATCGGAAGTGAATACTCCAACTACTATATGTAATTGTAACCCCTCCATCTGATTTACTCCCTCCGTCTCGATTTATAGGGCTTGGTTTATTTTGCAGCAGGACCAAGGCATTGTTTCATTGGATGACGAAAACTCTCTGGAGCGCTGCCTCCTCCGGATGACAATAAAACATGATGTACAATGGGTTCTTTTTTAGTCTTATCTTTGGTAACGAGACATCCTAAATTTGTGGTGAGAGAGATTATGCTAAGAGATGATCTCTTAGCTAAGAGAAGGCAAAGTCTTTTTTCATCTTTCTCTTTCTTCCACATCAACGTTTATCCTATGTGGCACTGCTAAAATATCACCATTGTACATGCCCTAATACTCCACTAATGGTGTACAAAGCGTGCATGCAGCCGATCACATGCCCCCATGCAAACTTGTTTGGTTTCACACTCCACCAGCATGCACAAGGCTGTTCCCAGAGAATAGAAAAAGGAGAAAAGGGAAGGTGGAGACTAATTCGAGAAGGTTACTAGTACTTCTAATTTAAATGCATGCAGGCCTTAGATGAGAGGTAATATGGGACAAATATTTTTTCAGACTAGGCCCTGTGAACCGCGACAGAGGTGTATAAAACTATCTGCACTTCCAGATCATTTCTCCTGTTTTTTAGATGTCCTTTCACTTACTATAAAAAACAAAGAAGCACTATAAGGGCTGCTTTGAATCAAAGGAATGTGGAGAGTGTAGAAATAGGAAAGGTGTAGGATTGAAATTTTCCCATAGGAATCAAATCTAACATAATTCCTATGTCAATCCTATGAATCAAAGAAGCCCTAAGTGGTTACCGGTGCTTAATGCACAGTTCCAAAGAGTTCATCCCGCAGTCCAACAACAACCAACAACAACAACCAAGCCTTTCAGTCCCAAACAAGTTGGGGTAGGCTAGAGTTGAAACCCATAAGATCTCGAAGCCAAGTCATGGTTCCGGAACGTGGATAGCTAACTTCCACGCACCCCTATCCATGGCTAAATCTTTGTCGATATTCCAAACCTTCAGGTCTCTCTTAACGGACTCCTCCCATGTCAAGTTTGGTCTACCACGACCCCTCTTAACATTCTCATCACGCTTTATCCGTCCGCTATGCACTGGCGCTTCCGGAGGCCTCCGTTGGATATCTCCAAACCATCTAAGACGATGTTGGACCAGCTTCTCTTCAATCGGTGCTACCCCAACTCTCTCCCATATATCGTCGTTCCGTACTCGATCCTTTCTTGTGTGGCCACATATCCATCTCAACATGCGCATCTCTGCTACACTGAACTGTTGGATATGTCGTCTCTTCGTTGGCCAACACTCAGCGCCATACAACATCGCAGGTCGGATAGCTGTCCTATAAAACCTGCCTTTTAGCTTTTGTGGCACTCTCTTGTCACAGAGTACGCCAGAAGCTTGGCGCCACTTCATCCAACCAGCCTTGATTCGGTGGCCCACATCTTCATCGATATCGCCATCTTTACGCAACATGGACCCCAAATATCGAAAAGTGTCTCTCTCCGGTACCACCTGCCCATCAAGGCTAACCTCTCCCTCCTCGTGCCTAGTAGAACTGAAATTGCACCTCATGTATTCAGTTTTAGTTCTACTAAGCCTAAAACCTTTCGATTCGAGTGTTCGCCTCCACAACTCTAACTTTCTATTAACCCCCGTTCGGCTATCATCGACTAGCACCACATCATCCGCAAAGAGCATACACCATGGGATGTCTCCTTGTATATCCCTTGTGACCTCATCCATCACCAAATCAAAAAGATAAGGGCTCAAAGCTGACCCTTGGTGTAGCCCTATTCTAATTGGAAAGTCATCAGTGTCGCCATCGCTTGTTCGAACACTTGTCACAACATTATCATACATATCCTTGATGAGGGTAATGTACTTTATTGGGACTTTGTGCTTCTCCAAGGCCCACCACATGACATTCCGAGGTATCTTATCATAGGCCTTCTCCAAATCAATGAACACCATATGAAGGTCCTTCTTTTGCTCCCTGTATCTCTCCATCAGCTGCCATACCAAGAAGATGGCTTCCATGGTAGACCTCCCAGGCATGAAACCAAATTGGTTTTTGGTCACACTTGTCAACCTTCTTAAGCGATGCTCAATGACTCTCTCCCATAGCTTCATAGTATGGCTCATCAGCTTGATTCCACGGTAATTAGTACAACTTTGAACATCCCCCTTGTTCTTGAAGATTGGTACTAAAATACTCCGCCTCCATTCTTCGGGCATCTTGTTTGACCGAAAAATGAGGTTCAAAAGCTTAGTTAGCCATACTATCGCTACGTCTCCAAGGCCTCTCCACGCCTCGATGGGGATACCATCAGGACCCATCGCCTTGCCGCCTTTCATCCTCCTTAACGCCTCCTTAACCTCAGACTCTTGGATACGTCGCACAAAGCACATGCTGGTATCATCAAAGGAGTCGTCTAGCTCAATGGTAGAGCTCTCAGCCTCTCCATTGTAAAGGTTGTCAAAGTACTCCTGCCATCTACGCTTGATCGCCTCATCCTTCACAAGAAGCTGATCATCTCCGTCCTTGATGCATTTGACTTCGTTGACATCCCTCGTCTTCCTCTCCCTAAACTTGGCCATCTTATAGATGTCCCTTTCGCCTTCCTTCGTGTTTAAACGTTGGTAGAGGTCCTCATACGCCCGACCCCTTGCTTCACTCACCGCCCGCTTTGCAGCCTTCTTCGCCACCTTGTACTTCTCCATGTTAGCTGCACTCCTGTCCAGATATAGGCATCTGAAACAGTCCCTTTTCTCCCTAATAACTTTATGGACCTCATCGTTCCACCACCAGGTATCCTTAGCTTCCCTTCTACTTCCCTTAGTCACCCCAAACTCCTCTACTGCGACCTTCCGCAATCAGGTCGCCATACTCGTCCACATCATGTTTGCATCGCCTCCTTCCTCCCAAGGGCCCTCCTTAATAACCCTCTCCCTGACAGCCTGGGATGCCTCACCCTTGAGCTTCCACCACTTTGTTCTAGCGACTTTGGCGCGCTTACCCCACTGACACGGATCCTAAAGCGAAAGTCAGCAACCACCAGCTTATGTTGAGGGACAACACTCTCTCCAGGTATCACCTTACAATCAATGCAGGCGCGTATGTCTTCTCTTCTAGAGAGGACAAAATCAATCTGGCTAGAGTGTAGACCACTACTGAACGTCACTAGATGGGATTCTCTCTTCCTAAAGAGGGTAGAGCGAAGCTCAGGACATCTTCTCCTTCTTGGTTCCTGAAGAGGGTGTTAGCTACGACCATGTCATAGGCTAGAGCGAAGCTCATGACATCTTCTCCTTCTTCGCCACCTTGTTCATCCCGCAGTCCAAATAACTAATAATCAGATAATGTCAATTTGTGCGTATGTAGTCTCAAATAGTATGATGGTGGAGATACACATTTTTTAACTACCATGATTTTCGGTAAATGCTTAGTCAATTTTGACATAATTTGACTTTCTAAAAATAATACGGAGTATAAGCCTTAAGCTTTGAGATGGAGGTACTATATTGGGTTTTCCTCGTCTTAAGCAAAATCCCTTCCCATCCCCTTAAATAGAGTACTCCAGCCTCGAGGCTAGGAGATAAGAGAGGCCATCGATAGGCCATACTCCTCGCGCGCTCGCAATGCTGGAAACTGTCACCGTTACCCTGAAGATGGACTCCACCGTGCTTCACAGCATTTTCTGCTCCCTTCCCCTCAAGCCCCCCGTCTTCAAGGTCGATCCCTTTCCCTCCCACACTCCATTGATGTTTCTTTTGTGGGTTCACTACTGCAAAAATGGCAATCCAGGAACTTTGATTTGTGCAGTGCAAGGGTAATCATTTGGCATGCGGCCGCTGCCTCAGCGAGCTTCCCGGGAACCGGTGCCATAGGTGTGTGGAACCCCGCAGCGGATTCGAGCAGGACCCGGCAATGGACGCCGTCGTATCAGCGGCGACGGTTGAGTGCCCCCACAACAGCTGCGGGAGCTTGGTGGCCTACCACCAGGTCCACGACCACAAGATTGCATGCCCGCACGCCCCTTGCGCTTGCACGGAGCCCGGCTGCGACTTCGCCGCCCCGCCAACAGCGCTCGTCGCCCACTTCGCAACGGCCCACTCGATCCAAGTGCACAAGCTCCCACCGTACAACACGACCAAAGTGTTCCAGGTGCCGGTGCCGGGTTCGCCGTGCCTGCGGATCATCGCCGAAGGGGAGGACGGCGCCGTGTTCGTCCTGATCATCGGCGTGCTCGGTTCGACTTCAACCACCATCGTGTCTACCATGTGCGTTAGGGCGGCCACGTGCGTGTGTCCTCTGTACACGGCAAAGATGTGGGCGAATGGGCCGGCGTCGTGCTCGTTGGCGCACGCAAGGAGCAGGGAGGACACCGTGAGTGTGTCTTTGGAGGTGTCGAGTTGCGCCTTGCCGGGCGACGTCGCGTTTGATGAACTCACGTCGTTCCTCTCGGTGCCGCTGTTGTACCTGGTGCTTGGTGGACCTTCCAAGCTGCTGCGTTTGTACATTCGCATCGAGAAGGAGAACAATTAATCCTCAAAATAAGTGCCCCTACTCCATATGATGATACGTACTAGTATAGTGCTAATGCGGATGTAACCTCTAGTAAAGTACTAGTACTAACACTATCTAAGTTGTACTATTATTTCAGTTTCGCTTATATTGTTGTGTAACATCATGAGGAACATAACTTGAACTTATTGGTTTCAAATCTGTGACAACAAAAGAAAAAGAACAAGAAAGGGAGTACTCCGTAACTGTTTTTTGTCCTGCTAATGCAACCTTGAGGTGACAGGGACAACTTTGTACAAAGCATCGTGCTCATATAAATATACGTACAAAATCATCAGCAGTACCTCGATAGGTGCCATGTCCATTGATAGACTGGGTCACTGGGAGATGGATATTACTACTGGATAGCTGTCCTGACGTGATAGGATGCGTACATGCACTGATGCACCCTACTCGGCAGGTGACGATACCTTCCCAACGAAGGTATCCAGTCCCATCCATTGATTATTTTATTATGGATGGAGAGCATTCTAGAAGAGATGTCATGTCTTGGGGCAGAGGTTTGGCTTAATCATGGTTTAGATATGTCCACGACTTTTGTCATTTAAAGATTACTGAAACAGCAACTACATTACTTGACGCTAATGTAGATGTATCTAGACATATTGTAGCATCAAGTAATGTGGATCGGAGGGAGTAATACAATACAGTATACTCAGTATAAGGTTAACTTTGGCACACGCTGGGACGCACATATTTGTTAGAAGTACACACATGCAAGACAGAGCATAGAGTAAAATAATTACTATTTACTTATGGGCAACCAAAAGCTTGTACGTGTCCACTATATATATGGGCATGGACTACTTATTGCTTGTGGATGAGGATAGCTGTTGTGGACAACACAGTGCATGCTGTTAGAGTGAAACGACACACTTATTATGGATCGTAGGGAGTATGCAAGATAAAAAAAGATCTACCATACATATTATTATTATATACTTTTTTGCGAATCTTATTTTATACTTATCAGTTATTTACTCACGACACTGGGAGCATACACACACGATCGTACATACTACAATAGTGTTGTACTACTTTTAACACTACTTGCAAGATAAAATATAGCCGGATGTACAAAACTACTTATCACTGGGTGCATACACACACGATCGTATACATACTAGTACTGTACTACTTTTAACACTAGGCTATCCTTTTCAGTGGTCTTCCTCTTCAGCTTCCACAGCCTGTACCATGCTGCTCTTCTTCTTCTTCTTCTTCTTCTTCTTCTTCTTCTTACTCCCGCTGTCCTGGAATTCCGCCAATTTTTGTTGACCCTTCTCAAAGTTCACTATTCGCCTGTATACCTCATATGTCGCGTATGCGTCGATGCTTGCATACATGATATGCTTCATGGACAAGGGCACCTGCTTCCACAGCTTGTGTTCCTCATGCGTAAGTTTTTTCATGATAGATTTGTACTGGCTGTCTATAATGGCCGCAGCATAGTCAGCCAACGAATCCTTATTGTTACTAGTGGAATCGGCAGGCTTCCACCTTTTCCGGATGTCCACGAAGTTCGCCACTGAGAGGTTGCAACGCCCAAGCCTGGTAATGTCGTTGCCGATGTCAACACCTGCAAATGTTACGTCAGGCCTGCCAAGAAAGTCAGCGAGTTTGGGGCATGGCTGGTCGGCCGAGAAAATCTGGTACAGGAGGCAGTCCGTGCCCATGCATAACTGTATGAGGGCAGCCCTCTGTTCAGGACCATAGGTGTACTCTACGTCTAGGCCAACACTTTTGTACGAGTCTTCTTTCTCCAAGATCAACTCGATTTTGTTGATGTGTTCCTCCACCTTAGACGCCATATTGGTATAGTTCGCCGTAATGGTGGTTTTTCCATGAGCGAGGAAAGTGTGCCCCTGGTAGAACGCTTCCATGGAGGGTAGCGAGAGGGGCACATCCGAGAGTGTCATGGAGAAGACGAAATAAGGAAGACGAATGTTAACCGCCACGCCAGGGCCTGGAAACCGCTAGATGCATGCATTTGGACGGTTTTGAAGATGACGGGCCATAGGGCACGAATGCAGTTTCCCTGTTAAAATAATAATAACCGCCCACGTACTTAATTAATTGGATGATTATTTGTTTCTCGAGAGGAGCCTAGTTTTTTCTACTATGAAACTCTGAAGATCTATTAAAAATCATCAGCATTAGCACAAAGAGATTAAAAAGTAATATTACCTTCGTCTAAAAGGAGGTGTCTTAGTTTTGTCTAATACGGATGTATATAGACATATCTTAGTTGTAGAAATTACAAATATGTCTTTCTTGCACCACTTAGCTACCACTACAAACACTAACGCAAGGTAGATCAGCATCATGCAATGTAGACATTACAGTATTGTTGTACTACTGTACTTGTCTTCCCTGGTCTATGATTCAATATCTAGTATACTTGTCTTGCTTATACACCGGGGAGATTCAAAATACGAGTTGAGCGCCAAAACTCCCGCCTCCATACACATATTTCGAATTCCCATTCGACCCCTATTACCAATGACGCAATGGCAGACAAGTGAAGCCGGCGTGGGTTGGGGTCTCGTTCGTAATTTACACATCCCCTCTGATATATATAGTCTACCGCCTTCCTTTCGTCTTCCCCATTTCCGCCAAAAATCTCTCTCACCTGCCGGACCACCACACCGGAATATCCCAGCCGTACTTAGCCAGCCTACCACCTCACCTACCTTAGGTTACCGACTCCCTCGTCCGCAGCACCAGATCCGCTCCACCAACGCCGCCGTGTACTGCATCGGATCTGCTTCACCGACTGCTTCGTCCGCAGTACCAGATCCGCTTCACAAATGCCGCCGTGCACTGCACTATCTGAGTTCACCGACTCCCTCGTCTGCCGTACCTGATCCGCTTCACCAACGACGCTGTGCACTGCACCGGATCTGCTTCACCGACTCCCTCGTTTCAGATCCGCTTCCCCGAAACCATCATCGACCGCCCCAGATCTGCTTCCTCGACGCCGACGCCCACCTTAACCGCAGCACCCCCGCCATCGTCGACGTGACCCGCAAGGATGCCGAGTATGACTACACTAAGCCGCCGTCGAGGTAACCAGACCCCCTCCCCCCTACACGTTTTGGGCTGTTACCATAGAAGGTTCAAGCATGTCTTGGTCAACTAGAATGTGTCTATATACATCCGAACCTAGTCATAACTGAGATTTATATTAGCATGTAAGTATCTCGAATTGGTTTACTGTCATGCAATCCAATCTAGTTAAACCCGTGTCAATCTATATCTATACCTAATAATATATAATAATAAAGAAACTAAGGCAAAATTTTCGTCCAACTTCAAACTACCCATAAATTTCCGAAAATTACACCTATGCCCCCCGCGAGTTAATACCGATTCGTCCAGTCTAAAAAAGCATCGACAGAGAAGTCCCATAGATCCAGCTCCGCCCTGCTCTCAATGCGCGTGGCAGATGGCAGAAACCTGCGCATTTGCCCATGCCACTCCTCGA
The DNA here is from genome assembly GCF_022539505.1 of Lolium rigidum. Lineage (NCBI taxonomy): Eukaryota > Viridiplantae > Streptophyta > Magnoliopsida > Poales > Poaceae > Lolium > Lolium rigidum. Next base: position 65,870,819 of record NC_061513.1, on the reverse strand, counting down.
GCTCTCTATCTTGATGTGCTTCACACACCTTGATATGCTTCACATAAGGATTATAATACTAGGAAGCTTGTACATGACCTTTTAGATTGTTGCCATGTGCCAGAATCCAAACCCTATACCATACTTCTAGAATACTCTACAAACTCTAGATATTTCATACTACTCGTAAATATCTTACTCTAGAACATTCCCCATTCTACAATTCTCTCTACATACCTTGGATACTTCATGACTAAGCTAGCTCCTTAACTAGCCAACCACATTGATAATATTACTACTAACAATCTCCCCCATAATCTTGTCATATAAACTATCTTTACTACGTATTAAATTTAAAACAGGCCGCGGTGGTTGGTGATGGTACATCAAACGTGTATACAACTCACCCGAACATAAAAAGTAAGGTCAGCGTGATCGGCTCCATGAGGAGTTCTTATCAGGATTAGTTAGGTCACGACCAAAATTCAATCCGTAGCACTAGGTAGCAAAATCAGCATCCCTTTCCTAATTCTAATCGGTAAAACAAGCATAGATCGGTTCAGCCACACATCTTTTTCGTTCGCTCCCATTTTTATTCTCTAAGGAACCCTCTCCTTAACGAGCGTAGATTGATGGAGATGGCTTTTGTACCAGTCAATCTTTATATCAGCAGGAGATCTGTCCTTTCTCCTCTGCCGTGCACTACAAGAAAAGTTCTGATAGACAACGTCTCAAAATCGTCCGCTAAGGGGTATTTTTCGTCGCCCATGGGCCTAACCCGACGAT
>NC_061513.1:65845881-65869954 GCF_022539505.1 Lolium rigidum | reverse complement strand
TTGACAATGGTTCTCGGCCGCTTGCCGACACCCCGCCCTGCAGGCTGCAGCCTGCAGCCCGCCGACCTCCGGCCGCCGCGGCTCTGTTTTTTCAGGTTACCGAGTGTCTGAAGATGGCTTCATCCCCGCTGTGCTTTTGTTGGGCCTTTTTCACATAAGATTTTGTTTTCCTCGTTTCTGGTCTTTTTTCCACGCAAGTTGGGTAGACTAGATACGAGGACAGAGCTACGCGGCGGCGCCGCACGGATGCCTCCCGCGTGCGACGGCCCATACTGCCATGCATGTTTTAATTAATTTATGTGGGCCTATATATGACTACATGCAACATGGAACTATAATATTATTTATGCGCTTCCTGTCTACATACGCACCTATGCCTTTGTGGAAAGAAACGGCAGCAAAATATCGGTCACATGCAGCGTCAATCATACTAAATCTAAAACCGTACTATGTAATGTGATTAGTTGCCAGTTAATTAGTTTAGTGCAACCAGCAAAAAAAAATAGTTTAGTGCCGGATTAATAGTTACCAGCTTAATTACCTGTAGTGACCGGGCATGTTAATTAGGCCAAGTTGTTGATTACCCGGTTAATTAGGCCTACTGCCAGATTAATTAGGTACTTATTAATTGCCCGGTTAACTAGGCATACTGCCAGATTAATTAGGTATGGATTGCCCGGTTAATTAGGCTTAGTTGCTAGATTTAATTGTTAGTTATGTCTCGTATTAATTAGGTACTAAACTACCACATAATTAAGCCCAATTACCGGAACAATTAATCCTAATCGCCAAATTAATTATCCATGTATGTTTTCATCTGCATCTCCATGGGAGAGAGGAGGATTATGCTCGTTTGAGGTGCCACCACCGACGAGCTCGAGGCGCCTCCATCGGCGACTTCAAGGCGGGCGTGGCTGAGGCCGGTGAGCTCAAGGCGCCTCCACCGACGAGCTCGAGCTGCGGGCAACGAAAAGGATGGACGTGGCGTCGGAGTTGCGTCCCGGTAGGGATGATTGAGCCGATGTCAGATTGAGAGCGGGAAAGTCCCTCCTTGGCGTGCAAGTCGAGGAGCAACGCCTGTGGCTCCATGTGCTGGCCGCCGTGCGCCTCCCCGCTGCATGTCAGGCGGCGGCGGCCTCCCAAGGCTGCGTGCTCGCACGGCGACGGCCTCCGTCGCTGCTTGCTCGCGCGGCGGCGGCCTCCTCCTTTCGCCCCTCTTCGGCGAGCCCACTGCCGATGTGTGCTCGCGCGGTGGCGTCCTCCTTCCGCCCTATGCGGCAATGCGTTACTAGACGAGCACTTCCCGTGGTGGGTGGCCTCACATGGAGAGAAAGAGAGTGTTTGGGTGGTTCAGAACTCGTGAGAAGATCAGGCAGTGGAAAGGAGTGGATGTCACGGCTCCTATAAGGACCCGATGACGTTTCCCGAGTCATAACGCGCCCGCCGCACCGCGAGCAAACCGTGCGGCGTCGCTCGGTATCATTTCCCTAGATACGATACCCAATAAAAATAGGGATTTCTATTTTCGTGCCCTCGGTTCCTTAGTTGTGCTCAGTTTTCCCCGGCTCCTTAGTTTTTCCTCAGTTTTCCCGAAGTCCTTGTTTGAAACCCGCAGAAGCAGCTTAGACGGCATGATTCCCATTAAGTTGACCGTTCCGTGCTGACGTGTGGGGCCGCGTCGTGTGGGCCCTCGTCGCGTGGAGCTGGTAGAAAGGGACCGCGTGGGACAGGACGAGATAGCGTTTGGTTGCACGTGAGCAGGAGCTGAGTTTTGTCTCTCTCGGCCCAAATTGTCATTTTCCCTTTTAAGAGCACCTTTTCCCCTCTTTCTCTCTCGTCTTTTCACCAAATTAGTATCAAATCTAGAGAAGCTTCTATTTCTGCCTTTTGACCCTCGTTTTTTGCCCAATATGGCAGCAAATCTAGAAGCTAGTATATGATAAATTCACGCAGAGCATAATCGGAAAACTAAGTATAATACATAACTGCATACAGCAGCCAAAAGCAGCCAATAACATTGTTAATGTTCACGACAAACTAAGATGAAAAAAATACAAGACGCACGCAATGTATGGCCAGCTAGAAGATTCCTCATTGCTCATATATTTCTTCGTCGCCCCATTCGTGCATTATCCCAAGGAAATATTCATTGAACTCCTTCCGTTTGCAGTGTGCGGCCAATACATCCTCCAGATGGTATGGCCTGTGTTCATTTCTCAGACCGTCGTTTCCCATTCTATCCACATATCGTGGCCACTCATCCCAGGCCTTTGTATCATGAATGTACTCTCTGATATAACCCAAATCGGCGTAGTAGATGCATCCAGGTAGAAGTGTCGGGTGCACTCTGGTGTCGATGGAGATACACCGGATATAATGCACGAAGAAGGCATGACTGCCAATGTTACTGACCGGATGGAGAGAGCAGCTCTGAGTGTCCACACGGTACACCAATGGTTGGTCCTCCGAAGCATGTTGTCCAACAACACAAGCGACGAGATCACCATCCGACTTCACAAGATAGAACTTGTCATTTCCAAGTTGTGGAAATGAAATTAGTGTCTCCATCTTGACAGATGTCTCGCGCTGCTGCACGCAATCGTACATTGGTGCACACTATTCTTCCGGACTCAAAATTATCCACGACTATTGCATACGGTTCACCATTGAACGGGGTAATGCAACGCAAACTATGGTTCTCCATCGAAAAACTACCATCTCCCCAATCTTCATATATATCCTTAGTTGGAGTGCTCTCATCGACCCAACTAATTTCGTTCGGGTAATGTGAGCAAACGAAGACCATAGTCGGGGATTTGATTACAGCGACTGAATTCAGAAAAACAGATGGCATCTGCGCCTCAAACATAGTGTTCGATGCCTTTGTGAGTGGGTTCAGAAGCCGTATCTTGTGCGGCGGGTTCTTATGGGCAAGCACGATGACACCACGGCAAAAGCCGACGAAGTAGTATCTAAAATATATTGATGAAGATAACATTCAACACTAAGATTGAAAATAAGAATATATTAACCCTATAGATATGGAGGAATTTGGAGGAATTTGAACCTTGCACGAACTTCCGATAGATCTATGGTGACGTAGCGGGATGTGCCGAGTTGGAGGAAGGTGAACTCAGCGGCGCGTGGAAGGGCGTGGTCTACCATGATCCATTCGTGCAGGTGCACGTCGGGCTCGAGTAAACCCGAGCGCCAATTTCTACAGACTTGCCTCATAGCAGAGTAGGCGTCCACGTACTCCTCATTCGCCAGTAAGCATTCGCCGATCTTGTGAAGTGGTGCGTCACCCACGAGAGAGGCCCAGCTCACGGAGGCTCCGCGCTTGGATGCGCCGCCCTCGGAGGCGACGGGCTCGGCGGCGATGGGCTCTGAGGCGCCGGGCTCGGCGGCGACGGGCTTGGAGGCGACGGGCTCGGAGGCGACGGGCTCGGAGGCGACGGGCTCGGCGACGACGGGCTCGGATGCGATGGACTCGGCGGCGACGGGCTCGGATGCGACGGGCTCGGAGGCGACGGGCTCGGGGGCGATGGCCGCCAGCGCATTCTTCTTCTCCATCGCCGGCAGGGCTCGTACGGCGGTTGTGGTTTTTCCTTCGATTTGGAGAAGTTGATGGGACGTGAGAGGCGTGGTTTCGTGCGTGAGCGAGAATGAGACGTACTGTGTGCAGAGGGAGGGAGAGAGGGGCTTACGCGTCCTAAATCCGACCCGCGTCCACTAGTGCACGTTTGCACCGCGACACGCGTCAACAATGGCACGTCTTCCACTTCTGCACCGCAACACGCGTCCTCGAGTCTAACCTTGGAAATTTAGATATACTCAGGTATACCCTCGAGTCATATACTAGCATTTTTTGTGTGCTCGGTTTTCCCCTTGGGTGCTAATACTGGCTAGTGCAATATACTCGGCTTTACCCTCAAGTGGCTGGTCAACAGAGAGTCAACAAATGGGATTAACCAGTTAAATGAGTTATTTAATGTGCAAAAAATTCCGAAAAAGAGTGGCACTTACTCATGGAGTCTTTACCACAAGTTGCCACTTCTCAAATCATAGATAAATCAAGTTTTACCACAAATTGCCACTTCTCAAATCACCTAGTAGCTATGAAGGTGCATGGTTTTCCACAATAAGCCCTACCCAAAACAGCTTTCCCCAAAACATACTTTGTCTGAATGAGGCCATAATTTTCACACTCATGTATATTTGTATTGCAAATAGTTTGAGGTAGGCCAAGATGGGTTTCATTGTACAAAACACACATTTTTCATTTTTTAAATCTCATATATGAATCCCTTAGTCTGTTTACTACTCACTTGCCCTTGGTTTCTTGATACTACTCAGTTTTGCCCTCTCCCTTCACAAATTCTCACAGACGCCCAACATTGCCCTAATTGGTCTAGCACATGTCACGCGGATCGTGCCCGCCGACCGTTGATCGTATGATTTAACGGGCAGGATAACCCCTATCTCTCTCTGGTCGGGGCCACCATCCTCTCTCTCTCTCTCTCTCTCTCTCTCTGTCGGCGGTTAGCTTCCACCCTCTATGTATGCTAAAGGGCGGTTACCCAGTACGCTAAAGTTTGGTTTTCTGTATTATTTTTCACGAGATAAATTATAAACTCTTTTAGGTATTATTTTTCACGCAAAAAATGATAAACCATCACCGATTTGTACTTTTCACGCAAAAAATGATACACCATCACCCATTTGTTGTAGCCATTACTTTTCACGCAAAAAATGATACACCATCACCAATTTATTGTAGCCATTACTTTCCACGCAAAAAATGATACACCATCACCCATTTCTTGTAGCCATTACTTTCCACACAAAAAATGATGAACAATCACCGATTTCTTGTAGCCATTACGGTAAAATGATAAACTATCATGAATTACCATTTCTTTTAGGCATTACTTTTCACGGTAAAATGATGAACAATCACCCATTTCTTGTAGCCATTACGGTAAAATGATAAACTATCATGAATTACCATTTGAAGGGATCTCGGGATACTAAATTAGTGTCATAAATGCTACTACTTTTTCCTATATATGTGGTCAAAGTTTAAAGGGAAGTTTGACTAAACACAAAACCTAGATGACTACCCCCACAACGATCATGTCCTCCTTAATTTATTGTGTAAACCCCCACAAGACCACAACGGTCACCTCCTCCTTAATTTATTGTGTAAACCCCTACAACGGTCATCTCTCGCTTATAAACACCCACAACGGCCATCCCTTGTGTCAATAGGTTCTGCCTCTCTCTTCTTCGTTCACATACACTTGATCCATTGCCATGGCTTCCACGTCTCGGACGCGGACCGGAAGGGAAGGGGCGGCCGGGGTGGTGGATCATCATCATTGCCACCACCACCGTCAACACTGCCATTGATCATATAGGAGTTCTTCATCGTCGTCTATGAAGATCCTTTGGTCAAGAAGGTACGTCCGCATTCCCACATATATGATGCATGTGATTAATTATGGGCATGTTCTAAAAAACCTTTAATTTCAAACGGATCGGCGCTCGATCTCTTTGCAGGCACTCCCAAAAAAGTTTGCGGACTATCTTGACGGCCAGGAGCCAGCTAAGGTGTATCTGCGAGCAGTCGACTCGTGGTCCTCGTCTCTGGACCGTGGAGGTCCTATTTGACGGTCAAGGCCGGATGTACCTCGACAAGGGCTGGGAGAATTTCGCCCTCGCACACGGTGTGGATTTCGGCTGCTTCGTACACTTCAAAAAAGAAGGCAATGATGTGCTCACAGTGAAGGTGTTTGACGGAACAATGTGCAGGAAGTACTACTACTCGGACGATGAAGATACTGACGATGAAAGCGACGACGACGTGAAGCCATGCATCCATCCCCTTTAGATAAGGGAATTATGACCAAGAATATATATGTAGCTTCATATGCATCGATTTAGAGATCTAGCTATATATTATGCATTTAAAAAATTATATCGCAATTTCCACCATGATTTGAGCACCACGGCCTCCAAACGATGCCGATATCGGCATGGTCGTAACGGCTATGCTCGCCGCCATCGCTAGGTCACCGTCGGGAAGCACCATGTTTAGCATAAGATTCACTTTAGATTAAGTTGCGAAAATAGTCACCTGCCATTGGCCGAGGCAGCCCTACGAGCGGCTCTATATGATATTCTCTAAATAAATAGACGACCCCGGCGGTCATTGGCTGCGGAGGCCCCACAGAGCGGGAATATATAATTTTCTCTAAATAAATAGAAGACCCCATCGGTCATTGGCTGCGGCAGCCCACGGAGCGGTAATATATGTCTTTTCTCGAAAAATAGACGACCCCACCGGGTCATTGGCCGCGGCAGCCACACGGAGCGGTTATATATGTATTTTCTTGAAAAATAGACGACCCCACTGGTCATTGGCTGCGGCAGCCCTATAGAGCGGCCCCATTTGTCATTGGCAGCACTGCGTATACAATCAGGAAATAAAACGGCCCACGCGTCAGCGACAAATGGATGGCTACTCGTCAGCACGAGACGGTCAGAGAGGAACTGCCCTCTGTGCAGCCCCACCTCGATCTGTGCAGCTCCACCCGTCAGATTAACGGTAACGGTAAGGCCTCTGACCTGACGGCAACCCTCCCGTCCGAGGGGTTTCAAACTGGAGGGAGGAGAAAACTGAGGAAAAGTTAAGAGGCTGGGGAAAACTGAGCACAACTAAGAAACCAGGGGCACGAAAATAGAAATCCCATAAAAATAAAAGGAAGCCAAAACAAGAACGAGAATAAAAAAGAGAGTAAACTAAGATTTCAGTACATGGATCACTGACCTCCGTACAATCCTATAATAGCCAAGATTTTAGGTACATTACAATCCCTCAAGTCTCATTTTACCGCTTCCGTCTAAGTCAATTTTGGTATAAAAAAATTGGTTCGTCCTCTACCCCTTCTAGTATTCTCCATACTCTTTAGAATTTCACTGGAGGCCTCCGTTGGATATGCTTAAACCACCTTAGTTGGTGTTGGATTAGCTTCTTGTCGATCGGAGCCACCCCTAGTCTATCGCGAATTATCTCGTTCCTAATCCGGTCGCTTCTTGTATGGCCGCACATCCATCTTAGTATGCTCATCTTCGCAACACTCATTTATTGAATGTGTTGTCTTTTAATTGGCCAACATTCTTCCCCATATAGCATCGCTTGTCTAATTGTTGTCCTATAGAACTTACCTTTTAGTTTTTATGGAGCCTTCTTGTTACATAGGGTACCAGATGCTTGCCGCCACTTCATCCACCTTGTCTTGATCATGTGGCAAACATCCTCATCGATATCATCATGGCTTTGCAACATTGATCCCAAGTATCAAAAGGTGTCCCTCTTAGGCACTACATGTCCTTCTAATCTTACATCTCCGTCTTCGCCGGCAACACCACTAAAGTCGCACCGCATGTACTCGGTCTTGGTCCTGCTAAGTCTAAACCCCTTTGAGTCCAACGTCTGCCTCCGGAGCTCTAACTTCCTATTTACGCATGCCCTAGTTTCATCTACTAGCACCACATCTTCAGCAAAGAGAATACACCAAGTAACTCGTATATCCTTGGTCACCTCATCCATCACCAAGAAAACAATGTATGGGCTCAAGGTTGGCCTTTGATGTAGTCCTATCATGATTGGGAAGGTATCGGTCTCACTATCACCTGCGTGAACACTTGTCATAACATGGTTGTATATATCTCTAATGAGTGTAATGTACTGTAATGGAACTTTGTGTTTCTCCGGCGCCCACCACATGACCACCCTTGGTATCTTGTCATATGCCTTCTCCAAGTCGATGAAGACCATATGTAGGTGCTCCTATATCTCTCCATAAGTTGGCGAAGTAAGAAAATCGCCTCTGTAATCGACCTCCTAGGCATAAAACCGAATCGGTTTTTAGTGACATTCCTCACTCTCCTCAAGCGATGCTCGATGATTCTCTCCCAAAGTTTCATAGTATGGCTCATAAGCTTAATCCATCGATAATTAGTACAATTTTGAATATCTCCTTTGCTCTTGAAGATAGGTACTAATATGCTTTTTCTCCACTCTTCGGGCATCTTGTTTGACCGAAAAATATGGTTGAATAGCTTAGTTAGCCATACTATTGCCACGTGATGACCCACAAGTGTAGGGGATCGCAACAGTCTTCGAGGGAAGTAAAACCCAATTTATTGATTCGACACAAGGGGAGACAAAGAATACTTGAAAGTCTTAACAGCGGGGTTGTCAATTAAGCTGCACCTGGAAACAGACTTGCTCGCAAGAGTTTATCAGTAGTAACAGTTTTATAGCGATAGCAGTAGTAAAATATCAGCGACGGTGTAACAAAGACAGCAGTAGTGATTATAGTAAACAACAGGATTAAAATATTGTAGGCACAGGGATGGATGAACGGGCGTTGCATGGATGAGAGAAAATCATGTAACAATCAAAGTAGGGCATTTGCAGATAGTGATAAAACGGTATCCAAGTACTAAGCAATCCATAGGCATATGTTCCATATATAGTCGTACGTGCTCGCAATGAGAAACTTGCACAACATCCACTACAAGAAAAGTTCTGATAGACAACATCCCAAAATCGTCCGCTAAGGGGTATTTTTCGTCGCCTATGGGCCTAACCCGACGATATGGCTTCTGTTGTCGAAACTGCATCAGGCAAAATCCTACCACGTTTTTTTCGGTCCGTCGCGCTTGGGCGCCCTTCCGCCACGAAAAATCGGACCATTGCAGAAGTGTTTCCGGGAGCCCGTTGACTGCTGACGTCATGCAAAGTGACACGTGGCAGACGCCGTTAACTGGCAGTTAACGGCGTAAACCGGCTAAACCCCGTGGTAGATGGTAGGCCCACACGAGGCCTGCCACGTCTTAAGCAGTGCCGGCCCATTAAGTTTGCGGGCCGGGCCAGCTGACTTAGTTTGACCGGTCAACTATATAGTTGGGCTGGACCATTAGTTACGTGGGCTGGGCCTAACCTCTCAGGTTGACTGGTCAAAACTTTAATGGGCCGGCCCACTAAGCATGTGGGCCGGGCCGAATGCACTAGTTTGACCGGTCAACAGGCAAAATGGTCGGCCCACAAGACATGTGGGACCCACTTTTCTGTTATCGGGCCAACCCATTTACAAAGTGGGGTCCACCTTAAAGCAAGTGGGCTGGCCCAAGAAGTTATTGGGCCGGCCCACTTAGCATGTGGGTCCCACTTTCCTCCTATCGGGCCGGCCCATTTAGTACGTGGGGTCCACAATAGATCGAATGGGCTGGCCCAAGAAGTTATTGGGCCGACCCACTAAGCATGTGGGTTGGGCCAAAAACACAGGTGGGTCCCACTTTCCTGTTAATGGGCCGGCCCATTTAGTATGTGGGGTCCACCATATAGCAAGTGGGCCAGCCCAAGAAGATAGTGGGCCGGGCCAAAAACACAGGTGGGTCCCACTTTCCTTTTAAAGGGTCGGCCCATTTAGTATGTGGGGTCCACCATATAGCAAGTGGGCCGGCCCAACAAGAAAGTGGGCCAAGCCAAAAACATAGGTGGGTCCCACTTTCCTGTTAAAGGGCCGGCCCATTTAGTATGTGGGGTCCACCGTATAGCAAGTGGGCCGGGACAAAAACACAGGTGGGTCCCACTTTCCTGTTAATGGGCCGGCCCATTTAGTATGTGGGGTCCACCGTATAGCAAGTGGGCCGGCCCAACAAGATGGTGGGCCGGGCCAAAAAGGCTGGTGGGTCCCACTATCCTTGTGGGCCGGCCATTTTGCCTGTGTGGGGTCCATGGTAAATCAGGTGGGCTAGCCCGATGAGTTAGCGGGCTGGCCCAATAAGCTTGTGGGGCCCACTTTTCTGTTACTGGGCTGGCCCAGTAGTGGATGGGGTCCATCTTAAAGCAAGTGGGTTGGCCCAATAAGTAAGTGGGCAAGCACGTCTAGTTTAGGGTATATATGCCGGCATAATAGGCGCTTTAGGATTTTGCGGGCCGGCACATATGTGATTTCGCTTAATTGGGCCGTTTAAGTGATGGGAATTTGTGATTTAGATACTGAGAATATTTACGCAGCACATGGTTTCTGTCGGATAGCCTTACTTACCACAAGCACCAAAGAAAAAATGCGCGAAAGAACTATAAAACACTACAAGAAAAGTTTCCATGGCCAACGAAGTTGAAGTCGCGCCGTGGTTCTTTGGTGTACCATGGTCGACGATTTTGGGTCTGTCCGTTGTGCATGTCAAAACGTTTTTTTTCTCGTTTTTAGGCCACCTAGCCCGACGAAACCGGCCAAAACGTTGCGTATGGTGGCCCGGGACGTGGTGCATCTCGAATTCTCGGGTTCGCCGGCCGAATCAACGCAAATCCGCACCGCCGAGGGATGTAGGGCCCAGATGGAAGCCTCTCTGGCATTGTTTTTTTTCTCGATCGCGCCATCTCGTTCAACGCTCTCCGATCGAGCCGTTTACGATGTACTATAAAACTTTCTTTTCTTGGATTTTTTTGGCACCTCAAATTTGGTCACTTGCCTTTTTCTTTCGATCCTGTACCGCCTCTCAAACGGTGATACCGCTGCTGCTAAATGGGACCCGCATGTCATCCTCTATGTACTATAAAACTTTATTTTCTTGGATTTTTTTGGCACCTCATATTTGGTCACTTACCTTTTTCTTTCGATCCCCTGCCGCCTCTCAAACGGTGATACCGCTGCTGCTAAATGGGACCCGCATGTCATCCTCTATGTACTATAAAACTTACTTTTCTTGGATTTTTTTGGCACCTCATATTTGGTCACTTACCTTTTTCTTTCGATCCCCTGCCGCCTCTCAAACGGTGAGACTGTTGCTGCTAAATGGACCCGCATGTCATCTTCTATGTACTATAAAACTTTCTTTTCTTGAATTATTTTTGGCTCCTGATATTTGGTCACTTGCCTTTTTCTTTCGATCTCATGCCACGTTTGAAACGTTGAGGAACCTGCTGGCTCATGGACCCGCATGTCATCCTCTATGTACTATAAAATTTCATTTTCTTGGTTTTTTTTCACCCTCCGATTTTTGGCTATTTCCTTTTTCTTTTGATCCTCTGCTGCCTTTGAAACGTTGAGGACTCGCTGGCTCATAGGTCCCGCATGTCGGCCTCTATGAACGATAAAGCTTTCCTTTCTTGGAGTTTTTTTTACCCCCTAATTTCTGGCTACTTTCTTTTTTCTTTTGATCTCAAGCCGCATTTGAAACGTTGGGACCTGCTGCAAAATGGGACCCGCATGTCATCCTCTATGTACAATAAAGTTTCTTTTCTTGGATTACCTTTGGCTCCTGATATTTTGTCACGTGCCTTTTTCTTTCGATCTCATGCCGCCTTTGAAACGTTGACTAAGCTGCTGGCTCATGGGTCCCGCATGTCATCCGATCCTCTACGAACAATAAAAGTTTCCTTTATTGGAGTTATTTTTTGACCCCTAATTTCTGGCTATTTGCCTTTTTCTTTTGATCCCCTGCCCCTTTGAAACGATGAGGACGCTGTTGGCAGGTCGGTCCCACATGTCATCCTCTATGAACAATAAAAGTTTCCTTTGGTGGATTTATTTTTGACCCCTAATTAATTTCTGGCTATTTCCTTTTTTGTTCTTTTGATCCCCTGCCGCCTTTTTTTGCGATTTTTTTTTTGCGAATTATCCCCTGCCGCCTTGGAATCGTTGACGATGCTGCTGCCTCATGGGTCCCGCATGTCATCCTCTCAGAACGGTAAATATTTCTTTACTTGGATTTCGTTTACCAACTGATTTTTGTCTTATTTTTTCCTTTCGATCTCCTGCCGCCTTTAAAACGTTGTCGAGAGGCTGCTGGCTCACGGGTCCCACATGTCAGCCTCTATAAACAATAAACGTTGAGGATGCTGCCTCATGGGTCCCGCATGCCATCCTCTCAGAACGATAAATGTTTTCTTTTCTTCGATTTTTTTACCAAGTGATTTTTGGTTTTTTTCATCCCCTGCCGCCTTTAAAACGTTGACGACGCTGCTGGCTCATGGGTCCCCGATGTCAGCCTCCCCGTACAAGAAACATGTGATATCTTGATTATTTTGCAGACAATAAACATTGTATTTCGCTCTGAGCTATTGCAAACGGATAAATTAAATATTTATTTTTACATAAACAAACTTATATGTTGAATCTCCTTGTTTTGTGTTTTTGCGAAGCATAGGACTTTCCTGTTTTTTAGATAAATCCGAACTTTCCTGTTTTGGAGTGGGCTGAAATTATACGAGTCAAAAGGCCCGAGCAGGATAGTTCGAAGGCCCGGATGTCCGGATGCAGCCCAATTGAAATCTTTCTTTTCTTGGATTTTTTTCACCCCCTGATTTCTGGCTACTTCATTTTCTTTTGGTCCTGTGCCGCCTTGGAAACGTTGAGACTGCTGCTACAAAATGGGACCCGCATGTCATCCTCTATGTACAATAAAATTTCTTTTCTTGGATTATTTTTTTCTCCTGATATTTGGTCACTTGCCTTTTTCTTTCAATGTCATGCCGAGTTTGAAACGTTGAGGAACCTGCTGGCTCATGGGTCCCGCATGTCATCCTCTATTAACAATAAAAGTTTCCTTTGTTGAATTTATTTTTTACCCCTAACTTCTGGCTATTTTCCTTTTTTTTTTTGATCCCCTGCCCCCTTTGAAATGATGACGACGCAGCTGGCAGGTCGGTCCCACATGTCATCCTCTATGAACAATAAAGGTTTCCTTTGATAGATTTATTTTTGACCCTAATTAATTTCTGGCTATTTCCTTTTTTATTTTGATCCCCTGCCGCCTTGGAATAGTTGAGGATCGGCTGCTGCCTCATGGGTCCCGCATGTCATCCTCTCAGAAAGGTAAATGTTTCATTTCTTGGATTTTGTTTACCAACTGATTTTTGGCTTATTTTTTTTGTTTCGATCTCCTGCCGCCTTTAAAACATTGACGACGCTGCTGGCTCATGGGTCCCCAATGTCAGCCTCCCCTACTGCAAATCCTCTTTACGCAAAGGTTGTATTTCTAGCTAGATAGCTAAGGTGGATTCGAATGCTGCGTGGTTCAGGCAGCTCAGGTAAGCCTTCTTGCACTGATTAATGGAACTAGTGTATAGCAAGGTCAAGACATGTGGCTCGGTGTACTGAATCTATTTGAATCATGTTGTGGATTCAATCTGATAGCTCTCTAACAGGTCAGCCAAAATAGAAATTAAGTTTTTTTCTAAAACGGAAATGCAAATTAAGATGAAAACAAACATTAGTTATCATAATAGCTGATCATACATACATACTTGCTAAGAGCAAAAGCTTGCCAGAGTTTTACCACCCATACGATTAATTAGCAGTTCAGATAAGATAACCTTATATAAGTATAACTACAAATGCATTTGCTAAGGGCTCATGGGACAACAGAACTAGACAACCGCAAACTTTATGACCAGCATGTCACAGTGGCATCGAAAGATCTTGACCTTCAACTTTGATCCAATGCGAAGTTTGGCACCGCCAATGAACTTTTTCCACATGGAAGTAACAGCCAAGCGGCCATCTGTGGGACTGACGGAGTACCGTCCCTCCACGGTGAGACCTTCACTCTCCATGACGAGGGAAATCTTGCCCCTTCGGCCAGCATTGAGATCCTTGGAGATACTTTTAGGCAATTTCTGATTCAAAGCAAGAGATACCACCAAAAATTAGTCAATGACACCAATGCACTAAAGACTGAACCATGTGAGACTTTGAGCAGAGAAGACATCAAGATAAGAGCGAGTTATGCTTGTCATATACTCACGAACATAGCCTTCGGATGCGTCCCGGTCACCACACGGGTGGCCACGGCAATGAGCCGAGACCTCGGTGATCGCGTGGGGCAGGTGCGGGAGCAAGGGCTGGTACACGAGCTGATGCCGATGCAGGAGACTGCCGGGCGGGTGCAATAAACGGTGCCTCTAGAGGAATCGGTGCTGATGCGAGAGGCTGTTGGGCGAGGTGCGGTAAACGGTGCGGCTAGAGGAACCAATGCTGATGCGGGAGCTCGCTCGGGCGGGTGTAGTATATGGGGCCTCGACAAGAACCAATGCCGATGTAGGGGCCTGCTGGGTAGATGTAGTAAACGGAGCTGAGTACGAGGAACCGGTGCTGATGCGAGGAGAGTGGGAAGCCGGTGCCGGTGCCTGGTGTGGGTGCCCTTTGTGACATCCGCTCCTGTTCCATCGAGGGATCTGCAGCTTTGATCATGTTAAACCCAGCAAGCTAGAACGAGAGGGAATGGTTTAGAACAAGCTGCTCGTAATGCGAGTAATCAAAGGATATGAGTACAAAAAAGTTACATATTATATATTTGGAAGTGTCTCCAACTACGTAAGCGATTACGTATATCTGCCCATTTGAGTTTCTGATCCTCAGCTCGTCGCCCTTCTTCAGACCGTAGTCAAAAGCAAACTTTCTCCAATCATGTCCATACAAATATGTGATGGCTTGCGTCTTGTAGACATACACCTCATAGACCGTGTAGGTGTTCATCAATTTTCCATTGCCATGCATAGTGAAAGACCCTTCATGCGGACAAATCTGGTTAATCATTGGACGAAGTTCACAAGGTACAGTCTGCAGGTGAAAATTGATACTAATGTAAGAAGCAGGAAGACTAAAAACAAGACTTTACTATATGCCAATTCATGCTAAACCACTGAGAATACATACCTGTAACTCTGTGAAGGAGTTATTAGAAAGGTAGAAAGAGCCATATGAGGTGTTATATGCGGGGTATGTACATGGGCCCGCCATATTCCCGCAAGCTCGGCATCGGGATGGTGAAGGAAACATGGGAGGTACTACTGGTGCGTAGCGCTGAATGTAAGTGGAAGAATTAGGTTGTGTAAAGTGCATAGTTCAGAGCAATGCAAATGTTGACAAGCGAGTGCATAACACTATGTTACAAATTGAATAGTCAAAATTTAGTGTATGATGAATATAAGCATGCTAATTTGGCGTTTCCGAATTCCAAAAAGCATTAGACGAGCCGGTGATAATATCGGACATAAATCATGGCATGTATATGTGGCTTAAGAAAATATACCCGAACCCTTAGATGGTTACGGCCCGACTGGTCCTTGGACTTGAGCTTATATAAGCATCCGAGAAGGTGGGGCTGACGAGTAACTTGGTGGCAGCCTCTGCGGATGCCTCATCGAGCATCGGTTGAAATCCTTTTGACCAATGAAGGCTTAGCAGTTTCGAGTCGCATATGAAAATTGAAGAGCAACGAGACATCAGCAGTGATATATAAAATGAATCTATGATACACTGATGCATATAGTGCTGGATGTAAGTGGAAGAATAGGGTTGTGTGTGTTTCTGAACTATTGGTAAGCATTAGACAAAGCCGGCAATAAACAGAAAAATCAAATCATGTATGAGGATTAAGAAAATATACCTGCTTACTGAAAAGGATACCACCCAGCTGGCTCGTGGCCTTGTGCTTGAGGAGGTTTTCGGAAGATGGTGGCGGCACCATCGTCTTCACGATAGCCTCATCGGGATCATTTTTTTCCATTTGAGTAGAGGCACGGAAGCTTCATCCTGCATATGAATAGCAACAGAACTCATCATTGATATTTAATAAATCTATGAGATAGACTGATGCAAGTAGTGCGGGATGTAAGTGGAAGAATAGGGTTGTGCATAGACAACAGTTGACAACAATGCAAATGATTACAAAAGAAGCCAACGGAACTCAACAGTTTACATACTAGATGAGACAGACTGAAAAGTGAAAAATTAGTGTATGATGATTGTAAGCAAACGCGAGTGTTTCGAACCTTTGCTAAGCATTAGGCAAAGCCAACGAGTAATTAAACAGATAATAATAAAATCATGTATGTGGATTAAGAAAATATACCAGATTCATTAAAAGGTCACCACCCAGCTGGCCCATGGCCTCGTGCTTGTAGAGGTTTTCGGATGATGGTGCCGGCACCATCGTCCTCACGGCAGCCTCATCGGCCTCATTTGCATCCACTTGAGTAAAGGCGCAACGGTTTCGACTGCATAAGAATGGGAACGAGATCTCAGCGGTGATATTGAATGACTCTAAGACGGATCGATGCATATAGTCGTTGGATGTAAGTGGAAGGGTATGGTTGTGTATGGACAACGAGTTCACAACAATGCAAGGGTGTGTTCGGTTACGAAACGACGTGGAATGGAATGGAATGGTTCCTTTCAGAGGAATGGAATGGTTACATTTTTTCGGTTGGGAAAAATGGAGAGCAGAACAGATCGAGGTTAAACTAATCATTTGTCTCAAAATTGTAATTAGCAATTGCAAATGACATTTTAATCTCAAAGTCGTAATTAACAACACCTAATGGTGCTCTTTTAATCTAAAAATCGTAATTAACATCATTTTTTGTTGGGTTAGGGAAACTGGAGAGTAGATGAACATTGCTGTATGATGATTGTAAGCAAACGAATTTGGTGTTTCTAAACTTTTGGCTTTGAGATCTTATGGGCTTCAACTCTAGCCTACCCCAGCTTGTTTGGGACTGAAAGGCTTGGTTGTTGTTGTTGTTGTTGTTGTAAACTTTTGGCAAGCATTAGAAAACACCGACAGTATGTTATCACCAGAATTTGACCGGATCAGAGGTGGGCCGCGATTGGAGATGGGCTTGAAGAATATATATAGAAGAAATACATGAATCGGCCTTGTGTACCAAGTTTGGGCTAATTGCCCGTGTATCTGTACCATAGTAGGATACGTATCGGTTAGAAGTTAGAGTTTTACCCGTGCACGGTTAGGTGCACGCCTGAATTAGAAAGTCCCTCGGACTATAAATATGTATCTAGGGTTTATGAAAGAAACAACAACCAACGTTCAACACAAACCAATCTCGGCGCATCGCCAACTCCCCCGTCTCGAGGGTTTCTTCCGGGTAAGCACCATGCTGCCTAGATCGCATCTTGTGATCTAGGCAGCACACGCGTTTATTCGTCTCCCATGCGTTGCTCGTATTGAAGCCTTTTTGATGGCGAGCAACGTAGTTATCATAGATGTTTTAGGGTTAGCATTGTTCTTCGTATCATATGCTATCGTCGTGCAACCCCTAGGCATCTAGCCGCCCTTACGCTCGTCACGGGTGTAAGGGCGGCACCCGCTTGATCATTATTTAGTAGATCCGATCCGTTATGATTGCTCCTTGTTCTTCAAGGATTAGTTTAATATCTGCATTGTTAGGCCTTACAAAGGGTTGGAGGATCCAGCGGCGTGTAGGGTGTAGTTTGCTAGCCCTAGACAGGACGTTCCGAGGATCAACCTCGTGTTGGTTTTTAGGCCCTGTCTAGGATCGGCTTACGATCACCGTACGCGAGCGCGAGGCCCAATCACGAGTAGGATGTTCCGATTGTGCGGTGAAAACCCCAAATCGTAGTAGGTCGCTTCAGCTTTATCTTGATCAAGCGGGACCACCATCCGATCGTACACCTCGTACGCATCATGGGTGGATCGGCTCTTTGAGCCGATTCACGGGACAACTCGAGAGCCGATCGAGGCTCGTATTTAACGTTTACGTGTATGCCATGCGAGGAAACTAAGCGAGGCATCATCCAACACCTTCCACGACCAGGTATAGGTCAGGTGGCACGCCCTTGCGACAACATCGGACGTGTGCGCGAAGGCTTTGCGGGCCGTCGCTCGGAGGGACCGGGGCCAGCCGCGGTCCCGGGAGATTCCCGGCTCTACGGTGTTGCCCGTCGCTGCCCGCCGGTGGGTTTCTGACCGCAACACATTCGGGCACGCCCGGTGGGACAATCTTCGACATCCACCGCATCGCCATCTACATCTGAGATGGCGGAAGGCACTCCGGTCAAGTACGAGGATCGGACCGACGAGCTCAAGAAAAAGCATGACGAGATCAAAGCGGTCCTCGAAGCCGACCTCATCGGCTCTTTCCACGGAACCCGCTCCCATGGCATCGGGTGGAAGGGGTTCTCACCTGAAGGCGCGCTCGATGGAGTGGACCTGTCCTCCCCGTCGGAAGAACGCACCAAGTCGCTGCGTCAGGAGATCAACTTCATGGTGGCTCATTCGCTGCACCGCCACTCTGAGAGCCTGGTGAACACTTTGGAGCGTGTCGCTCTGCGCGTGATCCAGGAAATCATGAGCCATCAGTACTCTCCGTCAGGACCGGCTCTGGGGACTTACCAAGGAGAGATGCCACTCCAATCCCGTCCACCGCTGCCGTTCGCGTTGGCAGCACCAGAAGTGCCGAACTCATCGGCATACGTCGTCTACAAGATTGGTGGTGACCCTAGTGACTACCAATTCCTACATGAGGCGCCCAAGGAGATCCCGCACGGATACACGTGCGCATACGTGCCAGACTGCAGCAACTGGGCACTCTCGAACCAGGCTGCAACGGCAGGGACTTCTGGAACAACAGGAGCAACGTCGGCAACAGATCTCGAGAAGCAGACGTGGCTAGCTAAGTACGCCACTCCGATAAACCTCCAGAGCTCAGCTCCTGCAGTTGGCTCAGAACTGGAAAAGCAAGCATGGATGGCTAAGTATGCCACCCCGGCGAATCTTTAGGGTTCGACACCTTCAGCCATCACCGCGGATCAGATTTGTACAATTCTGAAAGACCAGTTCGGCATGATGCCGAAAAGGAGGACAATCGGCTATACCAAGCCGTACCCCAACGAGTACGAATTGATCCCACTACCACCCAAATATCGGCTCCCGACTTCACAAAGTTTAGTGGATCGGATGGTTCCAGCTCCATCGAGCATGTGAGCCGATATTTGGCACAGCTGGGCACGATCTCGGCATCGGACGAGCTGCGTGTGAGGTTCTTCGCACGGTCCCTCACGGGATCGGCTTTCGGGTGGTACACATCGCTGCCACCGAACTCAATCCGGACTTGGAAGCAGTTGGAAGAGCAGTTCCACATACAGTATCACTCAGAGGCTTCCGAGGCTGGTATTGCCGATCTAGCGCAAGTACGAAGCGCGGGGAAACAGTGTCAGAATACATCCAGCGCTTCAGGACCATTAGGAACCGATGCTATTCGGTTCACGTAAGTGAAAAGAAGCGGTCGAGTTGGCGGTGGTGGGTCTCTTATCATCGATCAAGGACGTGGCCTCCCAAGCGAGACTACCCTTCATTGGCGCACATGGTGCGAAGCTGTCGGCATATGAACAGCGCCACCCGGATGTTTACCGGGACAAATTCAAGCGTGCGGTGGTCCCGGTTGAGGGCGGACGAGGATGAAGGTGCTGCGGGAGATCAAGGGGTAGCAGTGGCTGAATGGACTCGGGCGGCAAGCCCCGTGTCCTGTAAGTGGGTTAGGCCACAAGGTCCTCCAAAAGGGTTCGACTTCGACGTGACCAAAGCTGAGAAGATTTTCGACCTCTTACTCAAGGAGAAGCAGCTAAAGGTACCCGAAGGCCACAAGATCCCCACGGTGCAGGAGCTGAACGGAAAGCCATACTGCAAGTGGCATAACACGTTCACCCACGCCACTAACGACTGCAGGGTGTGGCGTCAGCAGGTCCAAATGGTGATAGAACAATGGCGGCTAATTTTCAACCAGTACGCCATGAAGGTCGACACACACCCCTTCCCCGTCGTTAACATGGTGGAGTATACTTACCATGGAAGGTGCCAGCCAGATTTCTCATGCAACATCAACATGATGGGACCTAGGCACCACTCTGGTAAGGATGGAGATGAGGGCAGCTGCTCTCATAGCAAAGACACAGAGGAAGCTGCTCCACGCGATCGGCTCCGCCACGACGGCAAGCGCTACATCACAGAGGGAGAAGTGAGGAATGTAAGATATCAGCGACCTCTCTCTGATCACCTCCTCAACAAGTATGTGGGTCAATACGACCAACGCCGGCGATACAACGACGATGATGAAAAAGATCGTCTGGCTAAGGACGACAGGAGACGTCGCCGGCATGATCGCGACGAGGAGCGATATGAGCGCCACGCCAAGGAAAAGTCGAGAGAGCAAGACGACGTGGATAGGCACTGGGACTGCCCCTTCTTCAGACACTGCTGGGATTCTGGAATGAGCCGATTGCCTACAATCGACAACTGCCCAGAATGTAAACAAAAGAAGAAGGATGCAGCTAACATGTCCGTGTTCAAACGTCTAGGGCCTCTCCCGCCTCGGAACA
The DNA here is from genome assembly GCF_022539505.1 of Lolium rigidum. Lineage (NCBI taxonomy): Eukaryota > Viridiplantae > Streptophyta > Magnoliopsida > Poales > Poaceae > Lolium > Lolium rigidum. Next base: position 65,849,735 of record NC_061513.1, on the reverse strand, counting down.
AGCATGCTGAGTCCGCTCGGGTGGAAGATCTCGAGGAACTAGAGGACGATGATGAAGAAGAAGACAAGTATCATCGGCCAAGGTGGTGCCCCGATGGGCTCAGCCGTTCCCAAAAGCGAAGGGTTCAGCGTCTACGTGGGTTGGAGGAAGCTGAAAGGTTATACCTGCACACGTTGAGGAAGGCGCGGCCTGATCTGGCCGCTAAAATTCAGCGAACCCTGGACGAAGAAGGTCGACCACAAAGGAAAGAGTGGCGCCCCAGACAAAAGAAAGCCGATGATGAGACATCGGCTGGCACAAACATGGTCTTCATCCTTCCAACGGAGTTTAGCGCTCTAGGATTAGACGAAGCACCTGTGGCACAACTCGACTGCGGCCCACGGCCGGTCATCTTCGAGAAGCCACGAGAGAGAAGCTACAGGCATCTGAAGGCCCTGTACCTGCGAGGTTACATCAATGGGCAGCTCTGTCAACAAGATGTTGGTGGACACCGGAGCGGCGGTTAACATTATGCCATACTCCATGCTACGTCGGTTGGGACGCTCCAGCTCGGATCCGATCAAGACCAATGTGACACCGAGCGATTTCAACGGCCAAGCATCCGACGCACAAGGTGTTCCGAACGTGGATCCGACCGTAGGAAGGAAAACTGTCCCTACGACGTTCTTTATTGTCGACGAGCAAGAGCTCCTATGCTTGTCCTACTAGGGAGAGATTGGATCCACGCCAATCTGTTGCATTCCATCCACGATGCACCAATGCCTAATACGGTGGGATGGAGATGAAGTAGAAGTCGTCCACGCGAGATGATTCAGCCGAGATTTCAACGGCCGGCATGAACGTTTGGGAGACATCAGGCCAAGAGCCACTCTCAGGCATCAATTTGGACGACTGCGAGCGCATCGACGTGACAAAGGACGGGGTTAGGCTGGTTTTATCCACCGGCCTGACTGTGTAACAAAAGCAACATCAATGGACAAACGTGGCGATGCCGATCCAGGTGATCGGCCTCAAGGATTTATGGAGGAACATTGCAAAACCTTCATCGAGCAAGCAACATGGAGGCCGATTCCAGCAATCGGCCAAAATTATCCTCACCATACATTTTGCCTGGGTTCAATGACGATCTAAGGGGCAATGGGTTTACGTCGGCTGATGAGCTGGAAGAAGTCCACATTGGTCCTAACAGAGCCGACGTTCACATAGAGTGCCTTGGCTAATCACAGAAGCCGATTTCAGCAGTTACCTGGCAGAATCGGCTCGGGGGGCACCTAATCAGATGAACATGTGCGATACATGTGCAGTGGAACATTGGGTCATGTGCGATACGTGTGCAGTGGAACATTGGGGGCCGATAGAAAAATCGGCCCGTAAAAAAAAACAAAAAAAAGCATTTTTTCTCACGCAGCTGAGGAACAAAGCCGATGCATAGCCATCGACTCTAGCAAAATGACACAGGAGCTAACCGCTGCGTGTTCAGGGCACAAGGCAATGCTGTCAGAGGAGTTAAGCCGTTGGTGATTATCCACATATCGGCTTTCAACGGAAGGAAAGTGATCGGCTCTGGCTTGCTCTACATGGTGGTTCTCTCAGACATGATCAAGCCCAAGTCCATTTGTCTGAATTGCGTGTCCTCGTCTCTGACTGAGACTCGGGGGGCAGCTGGCCTGGTGGATGCTCTATCTTTGAAAGCCGATTGGGTGGCCATCGGCTAGTCCCGCGTCGTGATTTTCGTCAAGGGTGGTGATCCAGCAGAACTCAAACTCATTGATCGAAAAGATGAAGGATAGTTCATGAGGGCTTGATGCGCTGACATCGGCTTATTGAGCTTTGACCAAGATTGCAATCACCCCGTGGTCGAAGAGATGAAGGGCGGATTATGAGAGACCGATGCGTTGCCATCGGCTCATTGAGAATCGGCTTAAAAGAAATAGGCAAAATCAAATTGGGGAAACTTCTTCATTAATGAACGAGGATTTCTTACAAAGAAAGAGCCGATTGCTCAAAGAAGGAAGAACAAAAGAAGGGTCTCGTTGACCAATCTACTACTACTAGGCCTACACTAGTAGATCCTAGTCTACGGGCCATCGCTGCCCTTGTCGTCATCCTCGGAGCTCTCATCGGCACTACCGCCGATGGGCTCCTCGTCGGCCGCTCCCGTAGCCCTCTACGGGAGCTTCATCCTCCTCTCCATTGTCGCTGCTGTCGTCGTCCCACCACATGCGGAGGCGTTTCGCCGGCGGGTAGCCCTCGAGGGAGTCGTCGTCATCGTCTTCCTCTTCTTCTTCTTCAGAGGAGGGGCAGCCGTCCCAGGGGAACAGGTCATCCTCGCTTTCTGATTCCAGTCCCCCGTCGGCGAGGAACTGGAGATCGTCATCTCCGCTGGTCAAGGACTGGTCGTCCTCGGACCAGATGGAGGAGGCGTGGTCTTCCTGGTCCCATTCTTCTGGTGCGCGGATGTCCTCCGGCGTCTCGCGGGAGGAGGAAGAAGACATGGTGGCACAGGAGGGTTTTTGGGGTGCTAATGCGAGGAGGATGAAGGAGAAGCAAACTGCTTGGAACAGTTAAATAAAGGGATATGGTAGAGATTCAATGCCACAGCAGTTTCCGAGGAAGTTGTGCCCAACAGAAAAATTTCGCAGGCCACGCGGAGAAGTGGAAGAGGCAAGGCATCGTAATGAAGGATATCGCGGCAGTTCTGCTTCTGCCACGACATGACCCGACGAAAGAAAGCGTAATGATTTTGGAAATGTCATTTCCAAAACCAGGGGGGGCATGTGTTATCACCAGAATTTGACCGGATCAGAGGTGGGCCGCGATTGGAGATGGGCTTGAAGAATATATATAGAAGAAATACATGAATCGGCCTTGTGTACCAAGTTTGGGCTAATTGCCCGTGTATCTGTACCATAGTAGGATACGTATCGGTTAGAAGTTAGAGTTTTACCCGTGCACGGTTAGGTGCACGCTCGAATTAGAAAGTCCCCCGGACTATAAATATGTATCTAGGGTTTATGAAATAAACAACAACCAACGTTCAACACAAACCAATCTCGGCGCATCGCCAACTCCCCCGTCTCGAGGGTTTCTTCCGGGTAAGCACCATGCTGCCTAGATCGCATCTTGCGATCTAGGCAGACACACGTTTATTCGTTCTCCCATGCGTTGCTCGTACTCGAAGCCTTTTTGATGGCGAGCAACGTAGTTATCATAGATGTTTTAGGGTTAGCATTGTTCTTCGTATCATATGCTATCGTCGTGCAACCCTTAGGCATCTAGCCGCCCTTACGCCTGTCACGGGTGTAAGGGCGGCACCCCGCTTGATCATTATTTAGTAGATCCGATCCGTTATGATTGCTCCTTGTTCTTCAAGGATTAGTTTAATATCTGCATTGTTAGGCCTTACAAAGGGTTGGAGGATCCAGCGGCGTGTAGGGTGTAGTTTGCTAGCCCTAGACAGGACGTTCCGAGGATCAACCTCGTGTTGGTTTTTAGGCCCCGTCTAGGATCGGCTTACGATCACCGTACGCGAGCGCGAGGCCCAATCACGAGTAGGATGTTCCGATTATGCGGTGAAAACCCCAAATCGTAGTAGGTCGCTTCAGCTTTATCTTGATCAAGCAGGACCACCATCCGATCGTACACCTCGTACGCATCATGGGTGGATCGGCTCTTTGAGCCGATTCACGGGACAACCCGAGAGCCGATCGAGGCTCGTATTTAACGTTTACGTGTATGCCATGCAGGGAAACTAAGCGAGGCATCATCCAACACCTTCCCGACCGGGTATAGGTCGGGTGGCACGCCCTTGCGACGGCATCGGACGTGTGCGCGGAAGGCTTTGCGGGCCGTCG
>NC_061513.1:65778863-65845781 GCF_022539505.1 Lolium rigidum | reverse complement strand
TTGATAACCCACAAGTATAGGGGGTGTATCGTAGTATCTTCGATAAGTAAGAATGTCAATCCCAACGAGGAGCAGAAGGTGTTGACAAGCAGTTTCGATGAAGGATTCACTGTAAATGCTCACAGACAAGTATTCAGTGCGAGAGTAACAATTGCAGCGAGTGGCCCAATCCTTTTTAGCACAAAGGACAAGCAGGTTTGATTTCTTATAATGACGAAGCGTTCTCGAGGACACACGGGATTTTAGTCTAGTGCTTTCGCTACATACGGCTAAATAATCTTCATTGTTATGATAAGTGTTGTGTGGGTGAACCTATGCTAATGTACCGCCCTTCCTAGGACTAATACATACTTGTGATTATACCCCTTGCAAGCATCCGCAACTACAAGAAAGTAATTAAGAATAAATCTAATCACAGCCTTAAACTCGAGATCCTGCGATCCCTCCCGCATCGATATACCAACGGGGGTTTAGGTTTCTGTCACTCCGGCAACCCCGCAATTGGCAAACGAATACAAGATGCATTCCCCTAGGCCCATAAATGGTGAAGTGTCATGTAGTCGACGTTCACATGACACCACTAGAAGAATAACACCACAGCTTAAATATCATACCATTGAATATTACTCAACCATAGTTCACTACTAACATTTAGACTTCACCCATGTCCTCAAGAACTAAACGAACTACTCACAAGACATCATATGGAACATGATCAGAGGTGATATTATAATGAATAACAATCTGAACATAAACCTTGGTTCAATGGTTTCACTCAATAGCATCAACAACAAGTAGAAATAGATACCGGGAGAGTTTCCCCTATCAAACAATCAAGATCAAACCCAAATTGCTACAGCGGTGACGTGGTGCTGCGGTGGAGATGGCGGTGATGATGGTGGAGATGATGATGATGGTGATGGAGATGATGTCCAGCTCGATGACGGTGACGATGGCGTCGATTTCCCCCTCCGGGAGGGAATTTCCCCGGCGGATTCCTGCCCGCCGGAGAGCTCTTTTCTCTCTCGGTGTTCTCCGCCCCGCGAGGCGGTCAGTAACCCTTCGTGAGGTACCCTCTGTGGCTTAGGTCTTCGGGACGAAGGGTTTCGCGAAGAAAAGGAGGCGAAAGGGGCTGTGGGGCCCCCACACCACATGGTGGCGCGGCCAGGCCATGGGCCGCACCGCCCTATGGTCTGGACCCACCTTGGGTCCAGCTGGCTCCTCCTTCTGGCTTCCTTCGTCATCTTGAAAAATAGGATTTTTGGTATAATTTCCTTCCACAGTTGATCTTCCGAAATATTGCGTTCGATGGTGCTTTTTCCAGCTAGAATCCCGGCTCCGGTGCTTGATCCTCCAATAATGATGAAACATGCAAAATAGATGAAATAACATAAGTATTGTGTCCAAATATGAAATATATCAATGAATAACAGCAAATTATGATATAAAATAGTGATGCAAATTGGACGTATCAACGGCGTCATCCGTCTTGCCCGTGAACATCTTGGCCTTTCAGCGGCCCTTCTCAGAGCCAATATGCCGTTGCTGAGGCCCTTCTTCTCCTTCGTCCTGGCGACTACCGGCGACACCGTCCCAAGTGGTGCGTCCCGGCGACGGAGTTGCTTGGAAAGGATGCGGAGCGAGATCCGATGTGCGGTCCAGAAGGACTCGATTGATTTTCTTCTATATGTTTTGGGGTCCTTTTTGTAAAGTTGCAGGTCCTATTAGTTGTTGTCTAGTTCTTTTGGACCTCTATGTAATTTTTTGGACTAGTTTCCATTTGCACCGATAAACTTGAATTTTGACAAGTTCACGGGGAAAAAAATTCTTTTGCACATATGGACTATCATGTATGAACATTCTTGAGATTTAAACTATATGTAATGGCCAGCACTTGCGCAAGGGGCTCGTCTAGTGCGCACTAGTTTCCATTAGCACCGATAAATTTGAATCTTGACAAGTTCTTGGAAGAAAAAATTGATTCACATATAGCCTATCATGTATGAACATTATTGGGATTCAAACTATACATAGATGGCCAACACGTGTGCAAGGGGGTCCCTCTAATGTGCACTAGTTTCCATTAGCACTGATAAATTTGAATCTTTACAAGTTCTCGAAATAAAATTGCTTCACACATATGCCCTATCATGTATGAACATTATTGGGATTCATATTATATATAGATGGCCAACACTTGTGCAAGGGGGTCCTCTAATTCTTGGGTATTTTGATCTCTCTCTCTCTCTCTCTATCGTTGGTGGCCAGAACAACACACATATGCATGCACTTTATGCGCAAAGGCGTGGGTGCCACTAATAATTCATGTGTGTGCGTATATTTGAACATATTATTGGGGATTTCAATCTCTATCTCTCGATCTATATATCGTTGGTGGCCAAGAAACACACTTATATATATACGCATGCACTTTATGCGCAAATTAAGGCGGGTGCCTCTAATAATGTGTGTGCGCGCTCGATCGATGATCCCTAAACCTTAAACCATAAAACCCTAAAACCCTAATCCCTAATCACCCTAAACACTAAACCCTAAACCCAAAAACCCTAAACACTAAAACCTAAACCCTAAAAGCTAAACACTAAACCCTAAACCCTAAACACTAAACCCTAAACCCTAAACCCTAGACCCTATACCCTAATTAACACTAACCCTAAACCTAGCCCTAATTAAACCCTACATATATAGGCAAACGACACTTAATTGCGCATCAAGCAGGCGACCAACTAATTAGCGCTGATAAATTAATTAACTTGAATTTTGACAAGTTCTCGATCTCGATTGAAAACACATTTGATTAAGTAGTCTCATAATATATATAATTAGTGTGCATGCGTGCATGGTATACCTTGCATATCATTCGTGCATATATTTCAATATATATTTGAACATATTCTTGGGGATATGTATATATATCAATCTCTCTCTCTCTCTCTCTCTCTCTCTCTCTCTCTCTCTCTCTCTCTCTCTCTCTCGATCTATATATCGTTGGTGGCCAAGAAGCACACTTATATATATATAAGCGTGCACTTTATGCGCAAAGGCGCGGGTGCGTCTAATAATTAATTCATGTGTGTGCGTATATTTGAACATATTATTGGGGATTTCAATCTCTATCTCTTGATCTATATATCGTTGGTGGCCAAGAAACACACTTATATATACGCATGCACTTTATGCGCAAATTAAGGCAGGTGCCTCTAATAATCTGTGTGCGCACTCGATCGATGATCCCTAAACCTTAAACCATAAAACCCTAAAACCCTAATCCCTAATCACCCTAAACACTAAACCCTAAACCCAAAAACCCTAAACACTAAACCCTAAACCCTAAAAGCTAAACACTAAACCCTAAACCCTAAACACTAAACCCTAAACCCTAAACCCTAGACCCTATACCCTAATTAACACTAACCCTAAACCTAGCCCTAATTAAACCCTACATATATAGGCCAACGACACTTAATTGCGCATCAAGCAGGCGACCAACTAATTAGCGCTGATAAATTAATTAACTTGAATTTTGACAAGTTCTCGATCTCGATTGAAAACACATTTGATTAAGTAGTCTCATAATATATATATAATTAGTGTGCATGCGCGCATGGCATACCTTGCATATAATTCGTGCATATATTTCAATATATATTTGAACATATTCTTGGGGATATGTATATATATCAATCTCTCTCTCTCTCGATCTATATATCGTTGGTGGCCAAGAAGCACACTTATATATATATACGCGTGCACTTTATGCGCAAAGGCGCGGGTGCATCTAATAATTAATTCATGTGTGTGCGTATATTTGAACATATTATTGGGGATTTCAATCTCTATCTCTCGATCTATATATCGTTGGTGGCCAAGAAACACACTTATATATATACGCATGCACTTTATGCGCAAATTAAGGCGGGTGCCTCTAATAATGTGTGTGCGCACTCGATCGATGATCCCTAAACCTTAAACCATAAAACCCTAATCCCTAAACACCCTAAACCCTAAACACTAAACCCTAAACCCAAAAACCCCAAACCCAAAACCCTAAACCCTAAACCCTAAACCCTAAACACTAAACCCTAAACCCTAGACCCTATACACTAATTAACACTAACCCTAACCCTAGCCCTAATTAAACCCTACATATATATATATAGGCCAATGACACTTAATTGCGCATCAAGCAGGCGACCAACTAATTAGCGCTGATAAATTAATTAACTTGAATTTTGACAAGTTCTCGATCTCGAATGAAAACACATTTGATTAAGTAGTCTCATAATATATATATAATTAGTGTGTATGCGCGCATGGCATACCTTGCATATCATTCGTGCATATATTTCAATATATATTTGAACATATTCTTGGGGATATGTATATATATATCAATCTCTCTCTCTCGATCTATATATCGTTGGTGGCCAAGAAACACACTTATATATACGCATGCACTTTATGCGCAAAGGCGCAGGTGCCTCTAATAACATGTATGTGCACTCGATCGATGATCCCTAAACCTTAAACCCTAAAACCCTAATCCCTATCCCTAATTATACCCTAAACGTACACCCTAAACACCCTAAACACTAAACCCTAAACCCTAGACCCTAAACCCTTAACACTGCACCCTAAACCCTAAACCCTAAACCCTAAACCCTAAACACTAAACACTAAACCCTAAACCCTAAACTCTAACCCTAGACCATAAACCCTAAACCCTAAACCATAAACCCTAAATATATTTCAATCTCTCTCTAGATCTATATATCGTTGGTGGCCAAGAAATACACTTATACATACGCATGCACTTTATGCGCAAAGGCACGGGTGCCTCTAATAATGTGTGTGTGCACTCGATCGATGATCCCTAAACCTTAAAACCCTAATCCCTAATCCCTAATTATACCCTAAACGTACACCCTAAACACCCTAAACACTAAACCCTAAACCCTAAACCCTAAACACTAAACCCTAATCCCTAACCCTAGCTAGACCCTAAACCCTAAACACTAAACACTAAACCCCAAACCCTAAACCCTATATAGACCCTAAACCCTAATTAACCCTAACCCTAACCCTAAAACCCTAGCTAGCTAACCCTAAACCCTAATTAAACCCTACATATATATATAGGCCAACGACACTTAATTGCGCATCAAGCAGGCGACCAACTAATTAGCGCTGATAAATTAATTAACTTGAATTTTGACAAGTTCTCCATCTCGAATGAAAACACATTTGATTAAGTAGTCTCATAATATATATTTAATTAGTGTGCATGAGCGCATGGCATACCTTGCATATCATTCGTGCATATATTTCAATATATATTTGAACATATTCTTGGGGATATATATATATCAATCTCTCTCTCTCGATATATATATCGTTGGTGGCAAGCACACTTATATACATATATACGCGTGCACTTTATGCGCAAAGGCGCGGGTGCGTCTAATAATTAATTCATGTGTGTGCGTATATTTGAACATATTCTTGGGGATTTCAATCTCTATCTCTCGATCTATATATCGTTGGTGGCCAAGAAACACACTTATATATATAAGCATGCACTTTATGCACAAATTAAGGCGGGTGCCTCTAATAATGAGTGTGCGCACTCGATCGATGATCCCTAAACCTTAAACCATAAACCCTAAAACCCTAATCCCTAATCCCTAAACACTAAACCCTAAACCCTAATCCCTAAACCCGAAAACCCTAAACACTAAACCCTAAACCCTAAACCCTAAACCCTAAACCCTAAACCCTAAACCCTAAACCCTAGACCCTATACCCTAATTAACACTAACCCTAACCCTAGCCCTAATTAAACCCTACATATATAGGCCAACGACACTTAATTGCGCATCAAGCAGGCGACCAACTAATTAGCGCTGATAAATTAATTAACTTGAATTTTGACAAGTTCTCGATCTCGATTGAAAACACATTTGATTAAGTAGTCTCATAATATATATAAATAATTAGTGTGCATGCACGCATGGCATACCTTGCATATCATTCGTGCATATATTTCAATATATATTTGAACATATTCTTGGGGATATGTATAGGTATCAATCTCTCTCTCTCTTGATCTATATATCGTTGGTGGCCAAGAAGCACACTTATATATATACGCATGCACTTTATGCGCAAAGGCGCGGGTGCGTCTAATAATTCATGTGTGTGCTTATATTTGAACATATTCTTGGGGATTTCAATCTCTATCTCTCGATCTATATATCGTTGGTGGCCAAGAAACACACTTATATATATACGCATGCACTTTATGCGCAAATTAAGGCGGGTGCCTCTAATAATGTGTGTGCGCACTCGATCGATGATCCCTAAACCTTAAACCATAAAACCCTAAAACCCTAATCCCTAATCCCTAAACACCCTAATCCCTAATCCCTAAACACCCTAAACCCTAAACATTAAACCCTAAACCCTAAACCCTAAACCCTAAACCATAAACACTAAACCCTAAACCCTAGACCCTATACCCTAATTAACACTAACCCTAACCCTAGCCCTAATTAAACCCTACATATATATATAATCCAATGACACTTAATTGCGCATCAAGGAGGCGACCAACTAATTTAGCGTTGATAAATTAATTAACTTGAATTTTGACAAGTTCTCGATCTCGAATGAAAACACATTTGATTAAGTAGTCTCATAATATATATATATAATTAGTGTGTATGCGAGCATGGCATACCTTGCATATCATCCGTGCATATATTTCAATATATATTTGAACATATTCTTGGGGATATGTATATATATATCTGTCTCTCTCTCGATCTATATATCGTTGGTGGCCAAGAAACACACTTATATATATACGCATGCACTTTATGCGCAAAGGCGCATGTGCCTCTAATAATGTGTGTGTGCACTCGATCGATGATCCCAAAACCTTAAACCCTAAAACCCTAATCCCTAATCCCTAATTATACCCTAAACGTTCACCCTAAAGACCCTAAACACTAAACCCTAAACCGTAGACCCTAAACCCTCAACACTGCACCCTAAACCCTAAACCCTAAACCCTAAACCCTAAACCCTAAACCCTAACCCTAGACCATAAACCCTAAACCCTAAATCATAAACCCTAAATATATTTCAATCTCTCTAGATCTATATATCGTTGGTGGCCAGGGAACACACTTATATATACGCATGCACTTCATGCGCAAAGGCGCGCGTGCCTCTAATAATGTGTGTGTGCACTCGATCGATGATCCCTGAACCTTAAAACCCTAATCCCTAATCCCTAATTATACCCTAAACGTACACCCTAAACACCCTAAACACTAAACCCTAAACCCTAGACCCTAAACCCTAAACCCTAAACACTAAACCCTAATCCCTAACCCTAGCTAGACCCTAAACCCGAAACACTAAACCCCAAACCCTAAACCCTATATAGACCCTAAACCCTAATTAACCCTAACCCTAACCCTAAAACCCTAGCTAGCTAACCCTAAACCCTAAACCCTAATTAAACCCTACATATATATATAGGCCAACAACACTTAATTGCGCATCAAGCAGGCGACCAACTAATTAGCGCTGATAAATTAATTAACTTGAATTTTGACAAGTTCTCGATCTCGAATGAAAACACATTTGATTAAGTAGTCTCATAATATATATATAATTAGTGTGCATGAGCGCATGGCATACCTTGCATATCATTCGTGCATATATTTCAATATATATTTGAACATATTCTTGGGGATATATATATATATCAATCTCTCTCTCGATCTATATATCGTTGGTGGCCAAGAAGCACACTTATATATATATGCGCGTGCACTTTATGCGCAAAGGCGCGGGTGCGTCTAATGATTAATTCATGTGTGTGCGTATATTTGAACATATTCTTGGGGATTTCAATCGCTATCTCTCGATCTATGTATCGTTGGTGGCCAAGAAACACACTTATATATACGCATGCACTTTATGCGCAAATTAAGGCGGGTGCCTCTAATAATGTGTGTGCGCACTCGATCGATGATCCCTAAACCTTAAACCATAAAACCCTAAAACCCTAATCCCTAATCCCTAATCCCTAAACACCCTAAACACTAAACCCTAAACCCTAAACCCAAAACCCCTAAACACTAAACCCTAAACCCTAAACACTAAACCCTAAACCCTAGACCCTATACCCTAATTAACACTAACCCTAACCCTAGCCCTAATTAAACCCTACATATATAGGCCAATGACACTTAATTGCGCATCAAGCAGGCGACCAACTAATTAGCGCTGATAAATTAATTAACTTGAATTTTGACAAGTTCTCGATCTCGAATGAAAACACATTTGATTAAGTAGTCTCATAATATATATATATATAATTAGTGTGCATGCGCGCATGGCATACCTTGCATATCATTCGTGCATATATATATTTCAATATATATTTGAACATATTCTTGGGGATATATATATATCAATCTCTCTCTCTCGATCTATATATCATATCGTTGGTGGCCAAGAAGCACACACATATATATATATATATATACGCATGCACTTTATGCGCAAAGGCGCGGGTGCGTCTAATAATTCATGTGTGTGCTTATATTTGAACATATTCTTGGGGATTTCAATCTCTATCTCTCGATCTATATATCGTTGGTGGCCAAGAAACACACTTATATATATACGCATGCACTTTATGCGCAAGTTAGGGGGGGTGCCTCTAATAATGTGTGTGCGCACTCGATCAATGATCCCTAAACCTTAAACCATCAAACCCTAAAACCCTAATCCCTAAACACCCTAAACCCTAAACACTAAACCCTAAACCCCCAAACCCTAAACACTAAACCCTAAACCCTAAACATTAAACCCTAAACCCTAGACCCTATACCCTAATTAACACTAACCCTAACCCTAGCCCTAATTAAACCCTACATATATAGGCCAACGACACTTAATTGCGCATCAAGCAGGCGACCAATTAATTAGCGCTGATAAAGTAATTAACTTGAATTTTGACAAGTTCTCTCGAATGAAAACACATTTGATTAAGTTGCATCATAATATATATACAATTAGTGTGAATGCGCGCATGGCATACCTTGCACATATCATTCGTGCATATATTTCAATATATATTTGAACATATTCTTGGGGATATATATATATATTTCAATCTCTCTCTCGATCTATATATCGTTGGTGGCCAAGAAACACACTTATATATATACGCGCATGCACTTTATGCGCAAAGGCGCGGGTGCCACTAATAATGTGTGTGTGCACTCGATCGATGATCCCTAAACCTTAAACCCTAATCCCTAATTATACCCTAAACATACAACCTAAACAATGTAAACACTAAACCCTAAACCCTAGACCCTAAACCCTAAACACTACACCCTAAACCCTAAACACTAAACCCTAAACCCTATAATTCAACCCTACATATATAGGACAATGACACTTAATTGCGCATCAAGCAGGCGACCAACTAATCTCTACTATATTAAATGTCTAGAGGTGGTGAGATGGTTGGTTGGTACGTCTTGCTCCCACCAGGAGAGAAAATCGCCCGTGGATGAGCAAAAGAAATCGCACGCACGCCGCACAGGGAAAAAACCCGGGGCAGCAAAAAAACCGCTAAAGAAAACCCAGAAGGAACCGCAAAGCCACGTTCTTGTTCAACCCTTGCCCACGACAGCACGAATCCGCGCCTCCACATTCCCCCTCCTCCTCTGCCTCCGCTACCGTCCCCAAACGCACCCCTACTCCCTGCTCACGATACTGCCCCACATTCCGGCCTGGGAGGAGCAACAGCCGTGGTGGAGCGGGAGGAGCAAGAAATAGTCGGATTCCACGGCCGGCGGCAGCGTCGCCTAGGAGAGAGGTCACCCGCGGTTTCCTGCCGACGGGGATTCGTGGAGGAATTGGAGGAGGATGGGGTCAGGGGTCATGTTCGACGTAGGTTCCGCCGGAGGTAGGAAGCGGCATGCGCGCCTTCGCGGTAAGAGCATCCATTCCCTCAGTCTGATTCGATCTGCGCTGTACGGATGGCGAATTGATTGATTCGGGATGTGAGCGAGAGCGGTTGAATTGCTCGATGAAATAAATTGGCTCTCTGATTCATGGCGTGGCTCCAATAATATTGTTCAAATCCATGATTTTTCTGTGTCCCTATCCATGATTCCAGTTCCAGCATTAGGTCGTATAACTGAAACTGCTCGCGTTGTTTTGGATTCTGATACAGTCGATTGTTACAGGGGAAGGGAGGGATCGGGGAGGGATGGCTGCCGCTGGTGCTCGATCGGCGTGAGGGTGACGGAGATGGTCTTCGGCGTTGTGTTCACCCTCTAGATGGCCATCCGGTTCCCCTACGGTTCGATGAGGTTTGGCCGTCAATGCCAAGCCGATGCGGGTTCCGGTCGGCTGGGTGTTTTGACTTTGCGTGCATGGTCTTATTTAGTCCATGAGCGCAACGCCGCAACATCAGGTGACGAGCGGGACCTTCTTCAAGGTATGGTGCAAATCATTTGCATAATTTTACTTGTTTAATCTGCCAACCCTACTTACTTGCCCCCAATCGGGAGTCACCGCTGCCTCTGTCTCGCCCCTCCCCCCGAACTCGACCACACATGTCCTCTCTCGCGACCACCTACGATTCGGTTCTTCCTCTTGTGGTGGTGCTTCGGCTGCAGCGACATTGGCTGAAACAGCCACCCAGGGTTCAGTTCTTGCTCTGTCGACTGGCGGTGGTCCTTCTTGTGGTGGCAGAGGTGGCTGGAAAGCGGACGCCGCCAAGGCGGTGGCTCCTTGCGCCCAAGTAAAAGTATCGCTCTCACTTTAATTTTGGGGACTCACTAGTCGACGTCGGCAACTCTGATAACCAGCGGCCTCTCGGACATCCTCGTCTCCGGGAGGCTGCCCTATGATCAGACCTAATTCAGCAAGAATTTGGCCACTATCCCACATGTGAGCTTCGTATTGTAGTTGCTTGGATTCACTTCGATGAAATTAATTAAGTTTTGGTCTAAACGTTTGGTTCTCTTGATGTTTTTGCAGAAGGATGCAAGTAGTCTTTAACCGGCTGTTGGTAGTTGTCGAATTTGGTGGCAACAACTACAACTGCAGTGTGCCCTTGTTTGCAGAGAAGAGCCTTACAGAGCCACACAGGGAAAAAACCCGGGGCAGCAAAAAAACCGCTAAAGAAAACCCAGAAGGAACCGCAAAGCCACGTTCTTGTTCAACCCTTGCCCACGACAGCACGAATCCGCGCCTCCACATTCCCCCTCCTCCTCTGCCTCCGCTACCGTCCCCAAACGCACCCCTACTCCCTGCTCACGACACTGCCCCACATTCCGGCCTGGGAGGAGCAACAGCCGTGGTGGAGCGGGAGGAGCAAGAAATAGTCGGATTCCACGGCCGGCGGCAGCGTCGCCTAGGAGAGAGGTCACCCGCGGTTTCCTGCCGACGGGGATTCGTGGAGGAATTGGAGGAGGATGGGGTCAGGGGTCATGTTCGACGTAGGTTCCGCCGGAGGTAGGAAGCGGCATGCGCGCCTTCGCGGTAAGAGCATCCATTCCCTCAGTCTGATTCGATCTGCGCTGTACGGATGGCGAATTGATTGATTCAGGATGTGAGCAGAGCGGTTGAATTGCCTGATGAAATAAATTGGCTCTCTGATTCATGGCGTGGCTCCAATAATATTGTTCAAATCCATGATTTTTCTGTGTCCCTATCCATGATTCCAGTTCCAGCATTAGGTCGTATAACTGAAACTGCTCGCGTTGTTTTGGATTCTGATACAGTCGATTGTTACAGGGGAAGGAAGGGATCGGGGAGGGATGGCTGCCGCTGGTGCTCGATCGGCGTGAGGGTGACGGAGATGGTCTTCGGCATTGTGTTCACCCTCTAGATGGCCATCCGGTTCCCCCTACAGTTCGATGAGGTTTGGCCGTCAATGCCAACTGATGCAGGTTCCAGTCGCTGGGTGTTTTGACTTTGCGTGCATGGTCTTATTTAGTCCATGAGCGCAACGCTGCAACATCGGTGACGAGCAGGACCTTCTTCAAGGTATGGTGCAAATCATTTGCATAATTTTACTTGTTTAATCTCGCCAACCCTACTTACTTGCCCCCAATCAGGAGTCACCGCTGCCTCTGTCTCGCCCCTCCCCCGAACTCGACCACACATGTCCTCTCTCGCGACCACCTACGATTCGGTTCTTCCTCTTGTGGTGGTGCTTCGGCTGGCAGCGACATTGGCTGAAACAGCCACCCGGGTTCGAGTTCTTGCTCTGTCGACTGGCGGTGGTCCTTCTTGTGGTGGCAGAGGTGGCTGGAAAGCGGACGCTGCCAAGGCGGTGGCTCCTTGCGCCCAAGTAAAAGTATCGCTCTCACTTTAATTTTGGGGACTCACTAGTCGACGTCGGCAACCTGATAACCAGCGGCCTCTCAGACATCCTCGTCTCCAGGAGGCTGCCCTATGATCAGACCTAATTCAGCAAGAATTTGGCCACTATCCTACATGTGAGCTACGTATTGTAGTTGCTGGATTCACTTCGATGAAATTAATTAAGTTTTGGTCTAAACGTTTGGTTCTCTTGATGTTTTTGCAGAAGGATGCAAGTAGTCTTTAACCGGCTGTTGGTAGTTGTCGAATTTGGTGGCAACAACTACAACTGCAGTGTGCCCTTGTTTGCAGAGAAGAGCCTTACAGAACCGTACAGGGAAAAAACCCGGGGCAGCAAAAAAACCGCTAAAGAAAACCCAGAAGGAACCGCAAAGCCACGTTCTTGTTCAACCCTTGCCCACGACAGCACGAATCCGCGCCTCCACATTCCCCCTCCTCCTCTGCCTCCGCTACCGTCCCCAAACGCACCCCTACTCCATGCTCACGACACTGCCCCACATTCCGGCCTGGGAGGAGCAACAGCCATGGTGGAGCGGGAGGAGCAAGAAATAGTCGGATTCCACGGCCGGCGGCAGCGTCGCCTAGGAGAGAGGTCACCCGCGGTTTCTCGCCGACGGGGATTCGTGGAGGAATTGGAGGAGGATGGGGTCAGGGGTCATGTTCGACGTAGGTTCCGCCGGAGGTAGGAAGCGGCATGCGCGCCTTCGCGGTAAGAGCATCCATTCCCTCAGTCTGATTCGATCTGCGCTGTACGGATGGCGAATTGATTGATTCAGGATGTGAGCAGAGCGGTTGAATTGCCTGGTGAAATAAATTGGCTCTCTGATTCATGGCGTGGCTCCAATAATATTGTTCAAATCCATGATTTTTCTGTGTCCCTATCCATGATTCCGAGTTCCGACGATTAGGTCGTATAACTGAAACTGCTCGCGTTGTTTTGGATTCTGATACAGTCGATTGTTACAGGGGAAGGGAGGGATCGGGGAGGGATGGCTGCCGCTGGTGCTCGATCGGCGTGAGGGTGACGGAGATGGTCTTCGGCGTTGTGTTCACCCTCTAGATGGCCATCCGGTTCCCCCTACAGTTCGATGAGGTTTGGCCGTCAATGCCAACTGATGCAGGTTCCAGTCGCTGGGTGTTTTGACTTTGCGTGCATGGTCTTATTTAGTCCATGAGCGCAACGCTGCAACATCAGGTGACGAGCAGGACCTTCTTCAAGGTATGGTGCAAATCATTTGCATAATTTTACTTGTTTAATCTGCCAACCCTACTTACTTGCCCCCAATCAGGAGTCACCGCTGCCTCTGTCTCGCCCCTCCCCCTGAACTCGACCACACATGTCCTCTCTCGCGACCACCTACGATTCGGTTCTTCCTCTTGTGGTGGTGCTTCGGCTGCAGCGACATTGGCTGAAACAGCCACCCAGGGTTCAGTTCTTGCTCTGTCGACTGGCGGTGGTCCTTCTTGTGGTGGCAGAGGTGGCTGGAAAGCGGACGCTGCCAAGGCGGTGGCTCCTTGCGCCCAAGTAAAAGTATCGCTCTCACTTTAATTTTGGGGACTCACTGGTCGACGTCGGCAACCTGATAACCAGCGGCCTCTCAGACATCCTCGTCTCCAGGAGGCTGCCCTATGATCAGACCTAATTCAGCAAGAATTTGGCCACTATCCCACATGTGAGCTACGTATTGTAGTTGCTGGATTCACTTCGATGAAATTAATTAAGTTTTGGTCTAAACGTTTGGTTCTCTTGATGTTTTTGCAGAAGGATGCAAGTAGTCTTTAACCGGCTGTTGGTAGTTGTCGAATTTGGTGGCAACAACTACAACTGCAGTGTGCCCTTGTTTGCAGAGAAGAGCCTTACAGAGGCCTGAATTTAATGCCGGATGTCACCGATGGTGCTGAGGTATTGATTGCCGATGGGGCAGTTGATCTTATAACGTAAGGGGTGATGCACACTGGGTGCTTTACCGTGTACTTTACACAGAATATTTCTGCTCTATAATGGCTCAGTGTTCAGCTTTGGTTTGTCACCATAGAGCACATCATTTCTTCTTGCGGTACCATTACTGTTGTCTGGACTGCCAATGCTAAATCTCTTGTTTCTCATGTAGATAGCTTTGAGTTTGACACCAGGGGAGTGCGCTGCATCAAGATTCTGAGATGTCTTCGAGCCAGGTTGGTTTATTGCGCCTCTAATCACCTCTTTGTTATTTGTAGATAATTTTATTTTGCTTACTTCAAACAGTCAGTATACACATGTGTCTAGGAATAGGTGTCTGTATTTCTTTGCTGAACTTTTGCATATTGGAAGTTTTGTTCTTTTTGTTAACATCTGATTGGCCGAGGGCCCTACTCTTAGAGAGTCAAACCTATTATTTCAAAGTAGTTTCCATACAATTACTTTCAGGATAGGACGTTGTGCCATTGTAGTTCTCAATTTAATTTTGCGATGCCCTTCATTGCTTTAGATAGCCTTTGTGCTGGATACAGACAATCAGCATTTGCAAATTCGTGTTTTGTTCATTTAGTATATTACACTATGTGTAGGAGAGAGCCACCACACTCTTTCATGCGTGAATTCTTCTACATAAACCAAACGGATTTTTTTTAAAATCTTGTTCACGTGAGATTGAGACTGAAACCAGACCATTAATATTGGAAGATTTAGTTTTATCCTTTAATTCTACCTCGCTTTTGACATGCATCAGTTTTTGTATGGAGGTCAGTTCTCCTTAAAATTATCATGTGAATTAATGGACAGAGCAGCATTTTATGTCATATGCTTCTATGAGCATGTACAACTATAATTTCTTGGTTCGCAGCTCTTCACCAAATGATCTTGGATTGCACTCTCAGCCTGACATACACCATCCATCTCCCTTGAAAAAAAAAATCATCAGTCAATTACTGTTGTCGACTAGGCCATTTTTTTGCCAAGGAAATATTGCTCTGCTGATTTATTACCACTGCAAAATCGATGATATTTTATATTTAATTTACCTACAGATGCGACAATGTAGTGGGAACTGAGAAGAGTAAATCCATTTGACCGAAAACGGCCATTATGCTATGACCATATGGGTGATTACTTTGGTTGTGCAACGATCAGACCAGCCATTACAACTGAAGTGCTTGCTCCCCATAGACCAGCCGTAATATACCCATACTAATTATCTGATTACATGAACAATGCTGCATTATGAACTTTAAATCCTATTGCAGCGTGCTTGTAGTGCAATTTTAATGTTGAGTTTTACATTTAAATAAAACTAGGAGAAAGCTCGTGCTTCACTACAAGTGTCCTCTACGGATCAGAGAGTTGATGAGGCGTCCGATCTTAGATGATGTCGAAGCAACTCCTCTGCCCACATAACTTCGTGTTTTTCCTATTTTCCTTTCATGAAGCTTTTCGATGTGGTACATGCGTAGGGATCAAGCCCGCAATCTTGTTCACATGATAATGCCAACTACCCCGCTCATCCTTGCATGTAATTAGCCAATATAACATAAGCGCGCAGATCTGGAATTTGATTCCTTATTTCACTATCATTGGATCAAAAGCTTTGCCACAGAAGAAGAAATTTTGATACACACCTAATAAATTTGTCTCTTCAATTTGCATAAAACAAATCAAAAAGTAAGTTGACGAGGTGTAATAACCTTTTGCCCGTTTTTTAACCTGGACTTGTTCTGTCCTTTCCATTCACATTTGTCATAATTTTTCACAATTTATAATTCTTGTTTACTGTCTTGGTGCTCTGTTTGTCCATTAGTTGATTTAAGTTGCTTTGTTTGTGAAGGCAATTAGAGAAAGATGATAGCTGCACTACCTCAATGTCCCGTTAATCCATCTGGAAAATTCTGATTGTACAAATTCACTTAGAAAATCAGGGGATTATATCAAAATTTGGAAATCAACCAGCTATGCTTATAGTCTCATTTACACAGACAAGAGCAACATATTTCGTGCCAGGCTTTGCAAACAACAGATTGAATCCCGGGAGTACATGGACAACCACTCATTTCTCCTTATTTCTGAATTCCACACACGCTGAATAATCCGTCAGGATGTATCTTTCTGAAAGCCATACTCATACTTGCGCACCCTGCAGCAAAAATAGTTCCAATACGATCCCAAGCCAGAAGACCTGCACCTCCACCTCCACGCCACCCCCTAGCATCGATAGTTGCATCTGTATTCAGTTACATCCATCTAATTTCAGGAGGAGACCATTTGGTACAGAAATCTACACCTCGCCCTGAACCTTTTTTTAGATGAAACCTCATCCTGTTCCTATCCCGAAATCTCAATTAAACTAACCAATTCATCAGTAATCAGCATGGATCTATGTGGTTGGTATTGGATTAGTCTGCAGGTGGCAGCAACCAGGCTAAATTCTAGCGGCTGGAGCAACCATTGACGACCTGAAGCAATATTCCCCACGTCGCCTTATTCATCCACTCAAGTCAAGCAGTTGTCGAAATTACGTGCACTAAATGCAGCGACCAAGTTGGGAGAACGCCGCATCCGCCACCGAGCCGCCGTGCTGAAAGGCCGCTCCTTCCAAGATCTGACGCCTCGTTGGTCACTACTCTCGTGAGCGTTGCTGCTGGTCCCAACAGCACGCCCAGATTAGGCCCGGCCAGCCCCACCTTGCAGCGCCTACTCTTCCACGTGGAGCAGGGTCTCCCGACAGCAGCCACTGATGGATCTTCCATGGACCAAGTAGCAGCTCAACTTGAGAAGCTAGGCCTTGATGGATCTTGCATGGACCAAGTAGCAGCGCCGAAGCACGTGTAGTGCAGGAATATTACCGGAGTACGGGGGATTGGGGTTGCGCTTTTCGCCGGGATGGCGCCGCGCCACCGGCAATCCGGCCGGACAGTGGGGCAGCCGTAACCTGGTCGATGGCATGTGCAGGTGGGGGTGGCTGATGAGTAAGATGTGAGAAAAAGATGATTATTCGATTGGCGAGAAAAAAAACCCAACCGGTACGACTCAGACCGCGGTGGCCGGGTCGAGTGCGCTGCGTGGCGGCAGGTGCTGGAGTCTGGTGCGGCGCTGCGGTGGCCGGGGCAATTGCGGCGGTGAGCACGGCCTGCAGCTGCTGCGTGAAGTTGGGATCGAGTTCGGTCCTTAGACGCTGAGTGCTCTGGGTTGAGGGGAGCGGGGGGACCTGGAGCAAGAGCGAACGAACCGCTACCATGGCATTTGGCTGTATTATGTATTTTGGTGGGAGGGTAAAACCATATGAAAAAAATCGTGGACACTTTTTTTTTGGCAGAAACCTTAGCTCCTTTATTATTAGGTATAGACTAGGACATTTGCCCGTGCGCTGCACCGGGATAGTTAAAATCCTTATCACGCAGACATCTAAAATACTCAGCGCAATATATTTTATCGCTTTTTTGCCTCAGTTCTAAATATATTTTTCTCTGAATTTGCCAACTTAATAGAATTTTGATTTAACCATGTATATTTGTCCATAAATATACTTTTTAAAAACATTAACATCGCATGTCCTTAACTTGTTATTTGATTTTATAGTTATAATAAAAAATTATATATCCTACCTAAATTTTGTTTGGACAAAGCTTTGCTGGGACCCATATTTTCATTCTACCAGGGTCGAGCTTGCTACCATCCATGTTACCTTTTGTAATTTATCTAGCATAAATTAATAAAATTATTTTTTTTTTATTAAATTACTGTTTACGAATTTTGAAAAAAGATCTTTGTTTAGGTACTAATTAAGGACACCTTCAACGTGCTACCATATTTCGGACAGCCAATCCATCCATTTTGGTGCATATGCGATTGCCGACGAATACTGGTCCCATGTTCGTTTACGCCTGGTAGCTGCCCCAACGGCGCGCGCGACCCTGCAAATTTAGACAACTTAATGTCTACATTTTTAAGGAATAACAACTTAAATAAAAGAAAAAATCGAAAATTTATGCAGAAGATACTTTAAAGCCGGTCTTGCCGATGTACACAAAGTCTAAAATAATATGAACACAAATGATAATGCGAGAAGTACAAAAGGAGTTTCTTTTGCTAAGGAAGCTCAGGTTGAAACTTTCCATACTACCACAACGATATCATGCTGATGTGTTACGTACAAATACATATGCTATAGGTGGAAATACTGACATGCTGCACCCGATCGATCATGCAGAAATCCTCCACTGTCGGGTCCTATGCCTTGAGCACCAGCGCTATTGCGTCCTTTGCTTGCCTTGCCTCGGCTGGGACACGAGTCGTCGACAGAGTCAGGCTTCTCCCAGCCAAGCAGTCTTACCTTACTCTAACCACTCGGTGCTGTTTTAGATAACATCAATGATCTAACTTTAGCCAGCTCAAATGAAAATCATGCTAGCTGAATTCCAAGCCATCCTAGAATTCAGCCATACAACATCTTGAGTATATTGTGATCAGCGAGTGCACCACAAAGACGAACCAACCCGAGGTTGGGTGGTTAGGAGGGTGGTTGTACCCCCAGCCCACCAGAGTTCAAATCCCAGATTTGACATCTGTGTGTTTCAGTGGGAGGCGACGTTCCCGTCGACAGCGAGGCGCCTATGGTGACTTCGTCAATTTCAAGATCCAATCCGCCGGCTCAGTCTTCCGGAGGTGCTCATAGAGGTAGGGTGTGTGTGTGCGCGTTCATAGGGGTGAGTGCATGCGCGTGTATGTGAGCGTCTGCGTTTGTACTGTGTTTCTCAAAAAAAAAAAAAGACGAACGACCACCCCATGCGCCCTTCCAATATGTAGAAACCCACTCTTAATTCTTACCGCATGCTTTGAGTGATTGAGTTCAATCAGCAAGCTTAGAGTATACTCGTGCAATCAGCAAGCTTAGAGTATACTCGTACTGTGTGGCACTTCGTCTCCAAAACTGCTATACCCTCTTCTTCAGACAAGCCTATACCCGATGCCCTCTTCTGAGATGCAGAAGCAACTTTGGTGTCGCTGAGGCCTGATCCCTCAATCTCGATCATGCCCACATCGCCACACTTGTCGATGTCCTCAGAGAAAACCGTTGCCGTCGCGAGAATATCTCCACCGGAATAGTACTTCTTGGCACCTTTCTTTTGGTTGTGCACATCTTCAGCAAGCAGTCCTGCTCGTCATTGATTTTCTCCATCCTCAAGCTCTCCGTCAGATAGAGGTTCAGCAAAGACTCCTGCTCGCCATTGATGCTCTACATGCTCATGCACTCGTCGGGGTGCATCTTCAGCGACGAAGTCTGCTATGTCCTCCATCTTCAGCGAAAAATCATTGCCGTGAAAGCCCCTGTCATCGCTCCGATCTGTGGCCCACCGCGGCGTGCGATTTCACTGTCGGGTTTTGCCGAGAGGGTATTGTAGATTTCTTTTTTTTTGCCGAGAGCTTGAGGGTATTGTAGATTTCTTTGTGCTTGCGTGAACGCAGATTTTGGGATCTGACGTAACCGGCGACGGAGTCCTGGTGTTTATAATGGTTGGGTAACTTGGGTGGACGTGAGCCCTAGCGCTCGTGGGATTCGGTGCGGACTGCGGATGATACGGAGGACGTGGCGGCCGTATATTGTCGCTCGTATCCAGAGTGGATTCGAGCGCCCAAAGGAAACAAAAATTGGAACGTGGCCAGACCATAGTCGATCGTACCCGGAGCAGATTCTAACGGGGGAAAAGAGTTCTACACGGTTATGCCACGGATTTGCTGGGCTGGGCTAATTATCTCTGGCGTATAAACGAAACGTACGGACGAAACATACCACGGACGAACAAACAACGGACCAACAAACGGACCAAACCACGGAAACGCTTCTCCCTTTATTATTAGGTATAGATTGTACTTGTTGTAAGATATTAGACTATCAATCTTTCCCTATGTTATCATCATTTTCTGAGATTCTTTGACACGTCCTTTTTCTGGGATTTGCTTTTAAATTACTGTGCAATTTTTTGTATTTGCTATTTGGCATGCCTCATGATTGCATGATTAAGACATGCTCCATTGACTTAGTGTTTGTATTCTTGGGATGTTGCAGGTTGTGCTGGGTTGAACTCCAGAGTAGTGGCAGAGTTTGGAATATTTGATGCCTTCCAAGTCATTGCGCTATTCGTTGTTTAACTTTTCTCGGTGTTATCAACTAGAGTGGTGATAACGCATATCGTGAAATAGAGAAACTATGGAGTGGTATTTATAGAGAAAGGTAAGTAACAAATAGACCGGCCGAGAAGTTGTTGTACAGTCAGTTTATTAAGTGTTCCTCTCGATGTGTAAAGAGACCACCCACGTAAAATAATGGTATCAGCTGTGACTAAGTGCCACTGGTTAGGCTGTTAGGGCATGTACAACGGATGACATCAGCTGGAGTACATACGATCGACTTCTGTAAGAATCGCAGCTTACCGACTGCAGTGCGTCGTTCATCGTGGGTATTTTTAGGTTCTAACTGCAGTGGGCAAGAAAATATTTTTCAGTTCACTCTCCTGGATTACGGGGTGCTACAAATAGCCTATTATTCTTACCGATGTCTATAGCTGATTTGGAGGGCACTTACAGGGCGTCGGTAATAATGCACACGCCCTTAGGTTAAGTGTAGTTAAGTGTTAGATTTGACTGAAGTTAAATGTGCCTTGAGTTTATCCGAATCAAGGATCATCCATCCTTATCTCCAGAATTAATGATATAGGAAATCAAGAATTTCACCGTTATATTAGAAAAGACTAAAAAACCGTAGCAACGCACGGGTATTCAACTAGTTAGCGTTAATAAGTTAATTAACTTGATTTTCGACAAGTTCTCTCGAATGAAAACACATTTAATTAAATTGTCTCATAATATATATATAATTAGTGTGCATCCGCGCATGGCATACCTAACTTGCATATCATTCGTGCATATATTTCAATATATATATTTGAATATATTCTTGGGGATATATATATAGTTCATTCTCTCTCTCTCGATCTATATATCGTTGGTGGCCAAAAAACACACTTATATACGCATGCACTTTATGCGCAAAGGCGCGGGTGCCTCTAATAATAATGTGTGTGTGTGCACTCGATCGATGATCCCTAAACCTTAAACCATACAACCCTAAAACCCTAATCCCTAAACACCCTAAATCCTAAACCCTAAACGTACACCCTAATTAAACACCCTAAACACTAAACACTAAACCCTAATTAAACCCTACATATATATATAGGCCAACGACACTTAATTATGCATCAAGCAGGCGACCAACTAATTAGCGCTGATAAATTAATTAACTTGAATTTTGACAAGTTTTCGAATGAAAAACACGTACATTTGATTAAGTTGC
The DNA here is from genome assembly GCF_022539505.1 of Lolium rigidum. Classification (NCBI taxonomy): domain Eukaryota; kingdom Viridiplantae; phylum Streptophyta; class Magnoliopsida; order Poales; family Poaceae; genus Lolium; species Lolium rigidum. Next base: position 65,824,005 of record NC_061513.1, on the reverse strand, counting down.
CTCACAATATATATATATATATATAATATAATATAATTAGTGTGCATGCATGCATGGCCTACCATGCATGCATATATATATATTTGAACATTCTTGGCGATTTCAATAATCTCTCATCTCTATCTCTCTCTTTATCGATTGGTGTGGCCAGCGCAACGACACACATTATGCTTGCACTTTACGCGCAAAGGCGGGTGCCTCTAATAGTGCATGTATGTGCACACTCGATCGATCTAGCTAGAGTTTTGATTAATTATGTAGCACACTAATAAAAAAGTTGTAATTTAATTCACAATAAGTTATAATTAACCCTAACACATAAACCCTCTAAATAAACCATAAAACCCTATATAGCTAGCTATAGGCCAACGACGACCCTTAATTGCGCATCAAGCAGGCCAGGGGTCCTCGCGGTCCTCTAATTAAATATATGTGCCATTAACATAAACCCTAAATCGTATATATATAGAAAACTAACCTTAATTAGATAATCAAACCCTCGTTAAAACACATAACCCCAAGCTAATTAATAACCCAATATAATAAAACCTTGCTATATATAGCTAGTAAACCCTAGATTATATAACCCCAATTAATATATATGGCCTATATCGATCATATATATATAGACATTATTGGGATTCATTAATTATATAATAAGTACTGATAATTCAATTAATTATATATATAAGTACTGATAACACAAATAAAGAAGTTGTATTTGAATCCACACAACCCTAATCTAAAACACATAGCCCCTAACATGGCCTAATTAATTGACCCCTTTTCTCTAGCTAATTAGTGGAAATTGCACAAAATCAAAAGGGGTCCCTCACTAATTATACATATATATCTAGATTGTGATCAACTTTTGCCCCATATTTGGTGGATGGGTGCATCTTGGCATGTAAAACAATTAATGTTTGCAAATGGCGTTGTCAAAATTTATGAACAAATGATTTCTTTCCATCCAAAGTGCATAAAATGGGAATTTTAATGAAGAAAGTACAAATAAAACAGCTCAACATGCCTCCACACCCCGGTTTTCACACGAAGTAGAGCATATTTAAAGGATAATTCGAGAATTTTACTATTTTTCAAGCAAATTTGCTAATTTCCACCCACTCACATGACTTTATGTCGATTTAACGAAAATAGGGTGAATTTAAACTACATGGGCGGGATAGTTTGAATTGTGCGCGCGGCAAAGGGAACCGCCTATTCCTCAACCTTGTGCACGACAAATTACACACGCAACTCCATTAAACACCACCTACCGGGCGGCCCGGCCGCATGACCCCCCACCCACCGCTACACAACTTATCCCCGTCCGTGCGAAGAGCTTCCCCTCCCCGTCCCGTCCGTGCGAAGAAGAAACTTCCCCTCCCCGCCGTTCTTCTCGAGACGCACCGGCGGTCAAGTTGATCCACGGTAGGGCTGCTATCTCTAGCTCAATCATGCATCGGGCAAGACGGCCTAACGATTTATATTTTCTTGATGCTGCTTAAAAAAATCGTCAGTATGCTCGAACTAATTGGCACTTTATAGTTTTCCGCTCGATTTGTCCTCGATCAATTTGTTCATTTGCGTGGGCATATAGAGTCAGTTCTGCACTCGATCCGTTAATTTGCTGAAATGCCATGGTAAGTTTTGTACACGATCTGTTTGCTAAAATGTCGATGGGCAATTTTTGTTTTGTACTCGACATGATTGCTGAAATGCATAATCATGTACTAGTATAGTTTTGTACTCGACGGATATACATTTCCTACTTCGCCTTAAATTAATCACCAACTGACAAGGTATTAACTTGTCAATGCCTACGGATTGTAGACTAGGGTTTAGTTGAAAGTAGAGGGCAAGTAGATCTCGAAGGTTTCAGCCGAAAAAGTACTCGACGATTATGAAAACTAGGGTTTGAGAGACAATGATTCGATGCTTTCTTCGTCCCTCGACTCCCCCTTATATAGGAGGTGGAGCCGAGGGATTCGTATTGTACAAGTTACAGAGTCCGGGAAGGTTTCTAACTCATCCCGCAAGATTACAGACAATACTTCCTATTACAACTCTGGCTTTCCTTAACAATATCTTGGGCTTCCGAATCCTCTTATTCTTCGAGTAGTGGGCCTTCAGTAAACCCCGGGTACTATCTTCGGCAGGCCCATTGGGGATGCCTATGTCAGTAGCCCCCGAGATTTTGCTTGAATCGTAGAGTCAGGAAAAATCTCCACTGTTTATTTTTACTCGACAACTTAAAACTTCTATATTTCTTCATATGAATTTCTATATTGTACAGGGATAATGGTAGTTGGGGCTAGTTCATCTGACGGATCAGGTACTAGCTAACTGCTCTAGTGGCAATCCGCAAAAACCTACTTCAAGATAACGTCCCTGGACATGATCTCGGGATACTGGTGTAAACTTCGACAGGTGCCGCTTAAGGTCTTACCATTCTGTCAAGTCCCAGTCATAGTTATCGGGTACCTAACGCGTCCGTTAGGATTTTTCTTCGTATCTGTTGATACGGATAAGAGTAGCAAACCGACGTCAGAGACGGCGCCACGCCACACAGAACGGATCTGGGGTCTTACCTTCGCAAAGTTTTGCGGCATTCAGAAATAGATCGCAACTTTGGCGTTCTGAGAATATATTGTCGAGTGCTTATTCGGCTGTTGGAATGGCACATTTTATTGAGTCAACGGATGACTTATATTGCTCTCCCGATGGGAGTATATGTAGAGTTATTTATAACTCGAAATATACTTTCTTGTTCTTCTATCTTTCTTCTTCTTTTCTTTTTTCTTTCTTTTTAATTTCATCGGGCACGCGAACAGCGTTCCCGATGGGAGTAGCCCCCGAGGCTACAGCCAAGGACTTGTGCTTGGGTGTAGGCTCCACGCCTCATACCGCTATATTTTCTTTCTCTCCCGATATTATCAAATCTCTCGGGTGCGCGAACAGCGCTCCCGATGGGAGTAGCCCCCGAGGCTATGAGCAAATATTTGTATTTGATCATAGGCTCACGCCATTTCTATTTTGTTTTTCTTGATCTTTTCATTTTTTCAAAGTAGCCCCCGAGCATTTGATCAAAAACTTGTATTTGATCAAAGGCTCTCCAATATTTTTTCCTGTCGCCTTATTTTATGAAGCTGATAAGTCGAACTTTTCTCCTGCTAAAGTGACGTTATTGCTGACGATAGCCACGATTGCAAGTCCTGAAATCACTAGAAGTCCTCTCCCGCTGCCTTGCGGGCCCAAGTTACCCATTATCTTGACACGTCGTGCAAGTGGGGGACACACGTCCTCCGCTTTTCCTGGCGCACGTACTGTAACTTCTCCAGGGTTAAAGTACTTTTTTACCCCTGTTCCACATGGTCATCATCTGCTTCATATTTTTTCCATCCAACGGTCCGCCGCTTCGCCGCACCTCTATATAAGATCCCCTTCTTCTTCCTCGAGCACTTCCGCTCGCGCCGTTCTCCTGCTCTCCTCTGCAAAATCTCCTCCTACGCCCAAAACTCCCTGAGCTCATCTTCTCCAAGCTGCATTCCTGCGCCATTGTTAATGCCACCGCGCAGATTGACCCGACACAGCACGCCGGAATCAACAATGGCCGCCGTGGATCTGGGAAGCGCGGAGTGGGAGAGGTCAAAAATCTCCGCCCAAGACATCAACCTCTTGAAGAAACTGGGGATCAGCAAGAAGCCCAAGGCACTGTGCTTCCCTAGTGAAGAAAGCTATCCAACCCCTCCAATGGGGTATCGGGTTAGTTTTATCGACCATCTCATCCGCGGCCTTTCTGCCCCCATTCATCCTTTCCTTCGAGGATTGCTTTTCGTTTATGGCCTGCAACTTCACCACCTCACGCCCAATTCTATCATCCACATTTCCATTTTTATCACCCTCTGTGAAGCCTTCCTTGGCGTCCAGCCTAACTCGGCGCTATGGAAGCGCATTTTCTTTGGTCGCCGCAATGGCTCTCCCAATGTCGCCTATAAAATAGGCGGCGTTGTGATCTGTGTGCGCCCCGAAGTCGATTATTTCGACGTCAAATTCCCTGACTCAGTTCAAGGGTGGCGCAAAAAGTGGATGTACATTCAGGAGGAAAACCATGGATGTGCTGAAGACAACGTCCCTCCTTTCGATGGTGCCGAGAAAATCTTGCATCGCCGCTCCTGGGATGCAGAGGCTAGCGAGGAAGAAAAAATATCGACAGAGGCACTGATGACTCGCATCCACGAGTTGCAAAACACTCGCGGCAAAGAGCTGTCAGGTATCCAAATCACGGCGTATTTCCTTAGAATTAGAGTGCAGCCTCTTCAGGCTCGCAAATACCCTCTCTGGAAGTATGCTGGCGATAAGGATGCGGATCGGTTGTCGCTGGATTTAGAGGTCAAGGACTTAGAAAAACTTGTCCGGAAAATCTCCTCCCTCAGCAAGAAAGATCCTGTCCCTTCCTCCTGCCGCGTCAAACCATATAGCGCCACCAATGCGCTTCCCAAGGTAACCTTTGTCGATTGATTTGTTATTGCTTTGCCATCCTTTTCGTAACTCTTTTTATTGACACCTCCCCTTTTTTTGTATAGAACCATCCAAATCTTGTCTCGCTTCCTCCCCTTCCTGAAGGTGGAGAAGTCGATGAACGGGCCGTTGTCACCGACGACAACCAAGATGCCCCTTCTTTTGAGAATGAACCCGCAAATTCTCAAAAATCTGCGGGATCTGCTGAAAAGGAGGCTTCCTCTGAAGCTACTACATCGGCACAATCTCCTCCTCCTGCTGTTTCTCCAAGGAACAAAAGGAAAAGGGCTGATGTCGAAGATTACGGCACCTCCAAAGCCGAAGAAGCTGCTCCTTCTCGTTCGAAGGCAGCTTTTGATCCATACCTTGACGCCCTCATCAGCTCATAAGTCACCTTTTATTTCCCCTTATTTTTGTACTCGAAGTTTTTTGTCTATCTTGCTTTTTATGCTGCCGTCATTTAATCGTAGTGGCGATGAGGAAGAGATACCAGCTTTTGATGCGACTGCTCGAACGAGTACGTCACATACTATAGTTGTTTCTGAGGCGCAAGTTGAAGGAGAAGAATCTTCGCCTCCTCAACAAAACCTCGACGCTCCTGCTCCTCCTGCAAGCCCTCTTGTCCCTTCACCAAAAAGGGCAAGAGTTGAAACAATCCCGGAGCCTACCCTCCAATTGGGTAGCTCCTCTAGTCCTCTCTTGGATGATGTAAGTCCTTAATTTTTCTGTCACTGTCTATACTTTCTCTATTTTGCCTCGTTGTGCCCTTATGTTTTTTCTCATATCGACACTCTCTTTCTTTATCCTTCTTTGACAGCCTATGATCAAAGAACTTATTCGCATTGGTGCCCAATTCGTCGGGTAACGCGAGTATGCCAGCAAGACTGAAGGTAATAAATCCTTGCTTGCCCTTATTTATAAATTCTTGCTCCTGTTGTGTCGCAGTTTTGACGATTCTTAGCTATTTTGTCAGAAAAACTTGCGGAAGCCAACAAACTTGTCGACACGCTTGCTCAGAAATTAGAGCAAAGTGAAGCGGCTCGCAAGTAGGCTGAACTTGATGCTGGCAAAGCTAAAGCGGAGGCTGATAAGGCCAAGGCAGAAGCCGCTGGTGTCGAAGATCTGCAGAAAAGACTTCATGATGCCGAAACTTCTTTGAACGAGCATAAAGCCGCGCAGGCTACTCGTGAAAAGGCGATCATCAAGCGCTTGAACTCGCAGAATCGGCGCTTTGTTGGTAAGTTTGTCGATCCATTCTGTCTTTTTTAGACTTGCTTTTCTTCACTTGCTTGTCGACCAACATATATTTTCTGCGATAGGTAAAACAAACCAAGAATTTGAGCTTGAAGATCCCGACAACAATCCTCTTCTCGACGCACTCTCTGTCCTTGAGTTTCATGGAACCGAAGCTCGCAAAGGCATTGAACAAGCTGACGCAGGATTATCACGGCTGTTCCCCTACTTCTTCCCGAAGAAAACGGAGCCCAAGACTTTCCTTGCTGTTGCTAAGGACTTCAATCCACCAGAAGATCTTGGACTAAAGATGCGCCAAGAAAACATGAAGATTGTTGTTGAAAGCACTGTCGCCTTGGTTGCTGATAGCCAACAAACTATCGACTGGACGAAGATTGGCGACACAGAAGAAATGGAGACCACGAAGTGGCGAGCACTGATCAGGGCAGCAAAGCCCAACACGAAGAAGATTCTTGCCTATCTTGGAATCAAGCCAACTTCGACTCCTAGCCGTCGAAGCCGGAGGTCTAGTTGAATGCCCCTTCTTTTTCTTTCTTTGTTTTTTCTGTTTCTTTTGCTATTGTCGCCATAACAGTTTTTGGCGACAATTATCTTAGTAGTCCCTTTGAAGAACTCCTTCTGTAATGCCTGTGTAAATTTCCTGAAGATCAATGGAATTCTATCTTGTGCAATCATTTGATATTGAAATTTTCTTTTCCAGTTGATATTTGATAACTACTCTGCCAATCCTCATCCTGCCGATACTTCTCCTGCTTCCTCCTTCTCGAAGAAAACACTGGTCGATGATAACCTCATCGAAGGTTCTTCAAGCAAACATTTGTCGCAAGATTTGCAAGAACTTCGCCAACAACTTCAATCCATGAAAAAACAAACTCTGGCAATGATGGAACAATCTCGAAAAGCATCCGAAAGAGAGAAGATTGCTCTCCAACAAGCCAAAGAGGCCATAGCTGCCAAGTATGCTGCTGTGTCGGAAGCTGAGAAAGCAACTATTCGAGAAAATAGCATGCTCGAGCTAATGTCTGAAGCTAGCGTGGATATGCTAGGTATGTTTTTCCAACCTCACACTGCTTCTTCTTTTTACTGTGCCTCCTCTTAGATTTCTTGCTTTGTCGCTCGATAGGCTCGGTTCTCGACGCTGCCGCTGAAGATGAAAGAGTGAATGTAAGAACGAATCTCCTCGTCAATCTTTCACTTAACCATGGTCGTCATGCGTCGGGCCACTCCTGAGCGAACCCAACAGATTGTCAGGTTCCAAGATCGCGCTTGCCAGGTGCGCGAATTTCTTAATTTCTGCACGAGAACCTTGACCCTTGTTTACAAGACGTTATTTCCTCGAGATGAGGCTCCCCAAACTCTTCTTGGATTGATGGAGAAATTCAGAGATGCCCCTCGTATTCATAACTTTGTGCGAGCTCAATTAACCGCTGGAGCAAGGTTCGCCATGATTATGATACACATTTGCCATCCCAAATTGGACCTGATGAAGATTGTTGCTGATTGCTTGGCCAAGAAATCGCGGCGAAAAAATAACATTGACGCAATCAATGACATGGTGACTCCTATAGCCGAGTCGATGATGGATGAACTTCTTAGGATGGATTCAGAATTCTTCGTCAAGGGGACCTATGCTGAACACAAGACAACCAAAGGTTTATCCATAGATAGTATTTTAGGTCTTAACTGAGCTGTACTATATTGCGAGAAATTATGTCTATATCTTGTCGAACTCTTTTTGTTCCGAAGAATTTGTTTATATTGTAAAGTGGCCTATATTGTTGAAGCCCCCGAGCCTTTGGCTGGAGTTTATACTGTTTTGTTATCTCGAAGATTTTCCTCTTGTTGCAAGAAGATATATATATATTTTGCTGTCGATGGGTTACGAGCCCCCGAGTGTCTTGGTGGCGATGTTCTATATTTTTGTTGCGAGGTTTTCAGACCAAAGCAATAGAATTTTGACGAGTACGCTATATTTATAGTTGTTAGCCCCCGATGTTCTATTTTGCGAGGTATTTTTGTACCAAAGCGAAATATTTCGGTAAGTCTAGTTCATCTATATTGTGTATATTTTGTAACTTGAAGGCATTTAGCCCCCGAGCGTATCGAAGAATAAGAAGTATATCTCCACTATCTTTATTATATTGCAGCACCGCGAGCCCGCCTCATTAAAAACCTTTCCAGCCCCACTCGGTGCCCTGAAAAGGAAAAGAGTGCGTCTGAAAACTCGCGGGCGTTTCAAGTACATTGTATTTTTACAGAGGAGGACTATATTTCGACTCTAAGCGTAGAACCGCCTGAGCTGCGCCACGTTCCAGGGGTTTTTCTCGGGAACCCCTGTCTTCTTGTCCTTGATCCTGTGACGACGTAAGGGCCCAACCATGGTGACTCGAGCTTTTCAGTACTTTGCTGGTTGAGCCGTAGGACCAAATCGCCGACCTGGAAAGATCTAGGTCGCAATCGTCGACTGTGGTATTTTTTCAGGTCCTGCTGGTACTTGGTAACTCGTGATAGTACTTCATCTCGAGCTTCATCGAGTGCATCCACATCGTCCTCCCGAGCTTTTCGTGATGTTTCCTCGTCATACTCTGTCACTCTTGGAGAATCATGCTCTATTTCAATTGGTAGTACTGCTTCGGCTCCGTGAACGAGAAAAAACGGAGTTTCCTGTGTCGCCGTATTTGGTGTTGTTCGGATGCTCCACAAAACATTTGGCAATTCTTCTGGCCAAGTATGTCGAGCCTTTTCAAGCCGTCCTAGTAGGCGCTTTTTAATGCCGTTGCAGATGATACCATTGGCTTTTTCGACTTGGCCATTGGTTTGCGGGTGTCCAACTGACGCAAAGTGCAATTTAATGCCTACTTCTACGCAGTATGCCTTGAACTCCTTAGCTGTAAAGTTAGTGCCGTTGTCTGTGACAATGCTATGGGGCACTCCAAACCGAAAAACGAGGCCCTTCACAAACTTTATTGCCGACGTTGCATCTGGTGAATTTATTGGCTTCGCTTCTACCCACTTGGTGAATTTGTCGACAGCAACCAACAGATACTCATATCCTCCTGGCGAGGCCTTGTGCAATTTTCCTACCATATCGAGTCCCCATTGGGCGAAGGGCCAAGACAATGGTATTGGCATCAACTCTGCCGCCGGAGAGTGAGGTATTGCGGCGAATCTCTGGCACACGTCGCAGGTTCGTACTATCTCTTTTGCATCCTCGATTGATGTCAACTAATAAAATCCTGCCCGAAAAACCTTGGCCGCAATAGCTCGACTGCTTGCGTGGTGACCACATATTACTTCATGCACGTCCTTTAAGATTATCCTTCCTTCTTCGGGTGTGACGCACCTTTGCAGGACACCTGAAATACTTCGCTTGTATAACTCCCCTTTGACCACTGTGAAGGCTTTGGATCGTCGAATAATTCGCCTTGCCTCAACTGGATCGTCGGGTACTTCTTTCCTAAGGATATACGATATGTACGCTTGTATCCAAGGAACTTCTACCCTCATCACAAGCTCTTGGTCCTCTTCATCATCCACGGCTTCTTTGAGGGGCGCCGAAGTTTTTTCCTCCTTTGCTTTTTTCTGCACTTTCTTCGGCTTTGTGGATCTCTCCGCTATTTCTTCCCAAAATACACCTGGCGGGATTGGGAGGCATTGCGACCCGATGTTTGCGAGAACGTCGGCTTCATCATTGCTCAACCTACAGATGTGATTTACCTCGCATCCATCAAACAGCTTCTCAAGCTCATTGTACACCTCCTTGTATGCTATCATGCTATCATTGACTGCATCACATTGATTCATAACTTGCTTAGCCACCAATTGTGAGTCGCCAAAGATTTTTAGTCGAGTTGCGTGATACGTCTCCGACGTATCGATAATTTCTTATGTTCCATGCCACATTATTGATGATATCTACATGTTTTATGCACACTTTATGTCATATTCGTGCATTTTCTGGAACTAACCTATTAACAAGATGCCGAAGGGCCGTTGCTGTTTTCAAGCTGTTTTTGGTTTCAGAAATCCTAGTAAGGAAATATTCTCGGAATTGGATGAAATCAACGCCCAGGGTCCTATTTTGCCACGAAGCTTCCGAAGACCGAAGAGGAGACGAAGTGGGGCCACGAGGTGGCCACACCCTAGGGCGGCGCGGCCCAGGTCTTGGCCGCGCCGACCTGTAGTGTGGGCCCCTCGTGACGCCCCTTGACCTGCCCTTCCGCCTACAAATAGCCTTCGTCGCGAAACCCCCAGTACCGAGGAGCCACGATACGGAAAACCTTCCAGAGACGCCGCCGCCGCCAATCCCATCTCGGGGGATTCAGGAGATCGCCTCCGGCACCCTGCCGGAGAGGGAAATCATCTCCCGGAGGACTCTACGCCGCCATGGTCGCCTCCGGAGTGATGTGTGAGTAGTCTACCCCTGGACTATGGGTCCATAGCAGTAGCTAGATGGTTGTCTTCTCCCCATTGTGCTTAATTGTCGGGTCTTGTGAGCTGCCGAACATGATCAAGATCATCTATCTGTAATTCTATATGTTGTGTTTGTTTGGATCCGATGAATAGAGAATACTTGTTATGTTGATTATAAAAGTTATGTCTATGTGTTGTTTATGATCTTGCATGCTCTCCGTTACTAGTAGATGCTCTGGCCAAGTGGATGGTTGTAACTCCAAGAGGGAGTATTTATGCTCGATAGTGGGTTCATGTCTCCGTGAATTTGGGGAAGTGACAGAAATCTCTAAGATTATGGATGTGCTGTTGCCACTAGGGATAAAACATTGGTGCTATGTTCGAGGATGTAGTTACTGATTACATTACGCGCAATACTTAATGCAATTGTCCGTTGTTAGCAACTTAATACCGGAGGGGTTCGGATGATAACCTCGAAGGTGGACTTTTTAGGCATAGATGCATGCTGGATAGCGGTCTATGTACTTTGTCGTAATGCCCAATTAAATCTCACTATACTCATCATAATATGTATGTGCATGGTCATGCCCTCTTTATTTGTCAATTGCCCAACTGTAATTTGTTCACCCAACATGCCGTTTATCTTATGGGAGAGACACCTCTAGTGAACTGTGGACCCCGGTCCAATTCTCTATACTCGAAATACAATCTATCGCAACATTGTTCTACCGTTTTCTGCAAACAATCATCATCCACACTATACATCTAATCCTTTGTTACAGCAAGCCGGTGAGATTGACAACCTCGGCTGTTTCGTTGGGGCAAAGTACTTGGTTTGTGTTGTGCAGGTTCCACGTTGGCGCCGGAATCCCTGGTGTTGCACCGCACTACATCTCGCCGCCATCAACCTTCAACGTGCTTCTTGGCTCCTACTGGTTCGATAAACCTTGGTTTCATACTGAGGGAAAACTTACCGCTGTACGCATCACACCTTCCTCTTGGGGTTCCCAACGGACGCGTCGCCGTACGCGTATCAAGCGACTTTTCCGGCGCCGTTGCCGGGGAGATCAAGACACGCTGCAAGGGGAGTCTCCACATCCCAATCTCTTTACTTTGTTTTTGTCTTGCTTAGTTTTATTTACTACTTTGTTTGCTGAACTAAATCAAAATACAAAAAAAATTAGTTGCTAGTTTTACTTTATTTACTATCTTGTTTGCTATATCAAAAACACAAAAAAATTAGTTACTTGCATTTACTTTATCTAGTTTGCTTTATTTACTGTTGCTAAAATGGGTACTCCTGAAAATACTAAGTTGTGTGACTTCACAACCACAAATAATAATGATTTCTTATGCACACCTATTACTCCACCTGCTACCACAAGCAGAATTCTTTGAAATTAAACCTCGCTTTACTCGAATCTTGTTATGCGAGAGCAATTTTCCGGTGTTAGTTCCGATGATGCTGCTGCTGTTGACCGGCCAAAACCCACCGGCGGGCGGCGGCCTTGTCAACACCGTAGAGCCGGGAAGAGCCTAGAGCTGCGGCTGGCCGAGACCCCTCCGAGCGACGGCCCGCAATGCTCTTCTCGGTCACACGCGGCGATGCGAAGTGCAAGGGCGTGCCACCCGACCTATACCCGGCCGGGAAGGTGATGGGGATGCCTCGCTTAGTTTCCTCGCAGGGGCATACATGTAAACATTAAATACGAGCCTCGATCGGCTCTCGGGTTATCCTCGTGAATCGGCTCAAAGAGCCGATCCACCCATGATCCGTACGGGGTGCACGAATACCTGGTGGTCCCGCTTGATCAAGATAAAGCTAATTAGATCTACGACGATTTAGGGTTTTCACCGCATAATCGGATCATCCTACTCCGAGTTGGGCCTCGCGGCCACGCACGATGCTCGTAAGCCGATCCTAAACAAGGCCTAAAAACCAACATGAAGTTGATCCTCGGAACATCCTGTTTAGGACTTGCGAACGCCACCCTACGTGCCACTGGATCCTCCCCCCTTTGTAAGGCCTAACTATTGCAGATATTAAACTAACCCTTGTAGAACAAGGGGCAATCGCAACGGATCAGATCTACTAAATAGTGATCAAGCGGGGTGCCGCCCCCACACCTGAGATAGGTGCGAGGGCGGCTAGATATGCGAGGGTTGCACTACGTAAGCATGCTTAAACGAAGAACAATGCTAACCCTAGCATATCTATGATAACTACGTTGCTCGCCATCAAAAGCGCTTCAGTACGAGCAACGCATGAACAACGTGGGGCTTGTGCTGCCTAGATCGCAAGATGCGATCTAGGCAGCATGTCGCTTACCTGATAGAAACCCTCGAGACGAAGGAGTTGGCGATGCGCCGAGATTGGTTTGTTTGGGGTTGAACGTGAGTTGTTGTTTATTCCATAAACCCTAGATACATATTTATAGTCCAGCGGACTCTCTAATGCGGGCGTGCACCAAACCGTGCACGAGTAAGATTCTACCTCTAAACTAAGATACGATCTAATATGTTACAGATACACGGGCAATTAAGCCCAACTTGGTATAACAGGCCGATTCATATAATCCTCCATGTATACTTCCTTTAAGCCCATCCTGATCGCGGCCCACCTCTGACTCGGTTAAATTCTGGTGATAACACATGCCCCCCTGGTTTTGGAAATAGTATTTCCAAAATCATTACGCTTTCTTTCGTCGGGTCATGTCGTGGCAGAACCGTCGCAGTATCCGTCACCATGATGACTTGCCTTCTCAACTTCTCCGCGTGGCTTGGCAGTCTCTTCTCTTTCTTTCAAACTTCCTTGGAAACTGCTGTGGCATTGAATTTTCACCATATCCCCTCTTATTTAACCGCTATGAACAGTTCTGCTCTGCATCCCCCTCGCATTAGCAGTCCACAAGTCCTCCTGCGCCATCATGTCTTCTTCCTCCTCTGCCCCATCGGATCCTTCCAGCCAGTCCTCCATGTCCCGAGAGCCGACGCCGGAGCACAACCCGGCGGCGGTCCATGCGGCCAACACCCATCGTGCCATTGCGGCCGGGGAGGAGTCAGACCATGACTTCTCCATCTGGTCCGAGGACGACCAGTCCTCGACGGACGGGGAGAGCGACCTCCGTTTCCTCGCCGACGGGGAATCGGAGGAGGAGAGCGACGACGATCGCTTCTCCGGGACGACTTCACCTCCTCCGAGGGGGTGGTGGAGGAGGAAGAGGAGGAGGAGGACGACGACGACGACGACTCCTCGAGGGCTACCCACCGGCGAAGCGCCTCCGCATGTGGTGGGACGACGACGAGCAGCGACGACGAAGATGGGGATGAAGCCCCCGTGGAGGGCTACGGGAGTAGCGACGAGGAGCCCATCGGCAGCAGTGCCGATGAGAGCTCTGAGGATGACGACGAGGGCAGTGACGGCCCGTAGATAAGACCTCTAGTATAGGGTCAGTAGTAGTAGATGGGGCAATGTATCCCCTAGTACTTCCTTTTGAGAGCAATTAGCTCTTTATGTAAGAAATCCCGCCTATCAATGAAGAACTGTTCCCCAATTTGATTTTGCCGATTCCTTCTGAGTTTTAATTGAGCCGATTCACCTCTCCTACTGACCTTGCCGATTCGCCCCCTTTGCCAATGTGTAATGAGCCGATAACAACACATCGGTCCTTCGACATTCATCCTTCTATTCTTCAATTCCTTAGCGAGCGCTCATCGTTTTGTGAAGAAGGTTGCAACGAAGATCAGCCGATGGTACTTCAATCGGTCCTTCAATAGGGCATCTACCAGGCCTATTGCCCCCCGAGTCTTAGCCAAGGCAAAACAGAGACGAGGATACGCAAATGAGCTGCATAGACCTGGGCTTGATCGTGTGTGGGGAAGTTCCTTATGCAGCGTCAGCCGATTTGAACACAAATCGGCTTCTCTGAGCGGAAAGCCTTCAAGGTGAGCTGCCCCCCGAGCTTCTTTAGTTCTTGCTGGCTAGATCGGCTCCTTTCCTATGGTGAATCTAATGCAATCCATCCTTGACCTGATCCGCCCGCCCATGCTGCTCCTGATATTGTTCTTGAAGAGAGGATCTGAGCTTCCAAACTGCTCCATTGAGGAGTTCCTTCATAAAAAATCTCCGTTTGTGCTTCATTGACCCTCTGATCGTAACAGTTACTCCCCTTGAGTCGATGGCCATGCATCGGCTTTCATATCCTTAAGTCGATGCCTGCTGCATCGGCTGTGTTCGAAAATCTTCGAATTTTCACCTCTTTTTTTTTTACGGCCGACCTGTGCATCGGCCCCCATATTCCAATACCCCTCACCAGAAGATGAGATGCTTCCGTTGCATATCCTCGTATTTTATCTACCTGGGTGCCCCCCCCCCCCGAGCCGATTCTGTCAAGAGAGTTGATGGTATCGGCTCTGTTGGATAACATGTTGAACCCAGGCAGAATGGTGGGTGAGGATAATTTTGGCCGATTGCTGGAATCGGCCTCCACGTTGCTTGCTCGGTGAAGGTTTTGTAAGTTCCCTCCACAGATTCTTGGGGCCGATCACAAGGATCAGCCTTGCCCGATTTACTCATTGGTTTGATCTTGCTACTTGGTCAGGCTGGATAAAACCAACCCAACCTCTGACTTGATGCGCTTGCTGTCGTCCACCTTGAGTGCACCGTAGAGTCGTGGAGCACTAAGCTCTGTCGGCAAGACGAGTACCATGTTTGTGCCAGCCGATGTCTCATCATCGGCTTTCCTCTGTTTGGGGCGCCACTCCATTTTCCGTGGACGACCCTCTTCATCCAGGGTTCGCTGAACTTTTGCAGCCGGATCAGGTCGTGCCTTCCTTAGCGTATGTAGGTATAACCTTTCGGCTTCCTCCGGGCCGCGCAATCGCTGAACCCTGCGCTTTTGGGAACGGCTGAGTCCGTCAGGGCACCACCTTGGCCGGTGGTACCTGTCTTCTTCTACTTCTCCCTCGTCTTCTGAATCCTCAAGATCTGCCCAACGAGGTGACTCAGTGCGTTTGCTTTGTGGCGGGAGAGGCCCTAGGCGCTCGAACACAGACACGTTGGCTGCCTCCTTCTTCTTCTTGTTGCATTCTGGGCAATTGCCGATTGTGGGCAATCGGCTCATTCCTGAATCCCAGCAGTGTCTGAAGAAGGGGCAGTCCCAGTGCTTGGCGTTGTCATCTTGCTCCCTTGATTTTTCCGTGGCACGGCGCTCGTGCTCCTCCTCATCGTGATCATGCCGACGATGTCTTCTGGCTTCTCTAGCCAAACGATCTCCTTCATCACCATAGTTGGTCCGTCGGCGTTGGTCGTACTGACTCACATATTTGTTGAGGAGGTGATCAGAGAGGGGTCGCTGATATCTTATATTCTTCACCTCTCCCTCTGTGATATAGCGCTTGCCATCATGACGGAGCCGATCGCGTGGAGCGGCCTCCTCTGTATCCTTGCTATGAGAGCAGCTGCCCTCATCCCCATCTTTGCCAGAGTGGTTCCCAGGTCCTACCATGTTGATGCCGAACGAGGGACCCGGCCGGCAACCCTCGGGGTAGGTGACTTCCACCATGTTAACGGTGGGGAAGGGTTGGGTGTCGACCTTCATGGCGTACTGGTTGAAAATTAGCCGCCCCTTCTCTATCGCCGCTTGGATGTGCCGACGCCACACCCCGCGGTCGTTGGTGGCATGGGAGAGCGAGTTGTGGAATTTGCGGTACGGCTTTCCGTTCGGCTCCTTCGCCGTGGGGAACTTGAGACCTTCGAGAATCGTCAACTCGTTTCTCCTTTAACAGGAGGTCGAAGATTTGTTCAGTCTTGGTTACGTCAAAATCAAATCCCCTAGGCGGCCCTGGTGGCTTTACCCATTTGCAGGCCACGGGGGTTCCTTCCCGAGTCCACTCAGCCACTGCTATTTCTTGGTCTCCCGCAGGCACTTCATCTTCCTCTGTACCGACCATGACTATCGCATGCTTGAACTTGTCTTGGTACGAGTCCGGGTGGTGCCGTTCATATGCCGATAGTTTCCGAACCATGTGCGCCGGCCGAGGGATAATCTGCTTGGGAGGCCATGTCCTTGAGCTGTGTTGCAAGGCCCGCTACGCCAACTCGATCGCTTCCTTTTCGGTTATACGAACCGAATAACATCGGTTCCTAAGATTCCTGAAGCGCTGGATGTACTCGTCACCGTTTCCCCGCGCTTCGACGTAGTTGTGCTAGATCGGCAATGCCGGACTCGGAAGCTTCGAATGGTATTGCATATGGAACTGTTCTTCCAACTCGCTTCCAAGACTCGGATGGAGTTGGCCGGTAAAGAGGTGTACCATCCAAAAGCCGATCCCGTGAGGGACCGTGAAAAGAGCCTCACGCGTAGCTGATCCGACACCGAAGCCGGTCCTAGTTGAGCCAAATATCGGCCGACGTGCTCGATGGAGCCGGAGCCATCCGATCCACCGAATTTGGAGAAGTCGGGGAGCCGATATTTAGGTGGCAGCGGGATCATCTCGTAATCGTCGGGGTACGGCTTGGAATAGCCGATCGCCCTTCTTTTCGGCACCATGCCGAACCGATCTCTCGGCATGGTACCGATCTGATCCGCCGTGGCCGGGCTGTAGGAGTTGCACTCGAAGATTCGCCGGGGTGGCGTACTTAGCCAGCCATGTTTGCTTTTCCAGCTCCGAGCCAACCGCAGGAGCCGGGCTCGGGAGTTTCGTCGGTGTGGCGTACTTAGTTAGCCACGTCCGCTTCTCAAGCTCGTCGCCGACGTTCCTCCTCGTCTTCGCCGGAGTCCCCGATGTTGTGGCCTGGTTTGTGAGTGCCCAGTCACCACAATCCGGCACATACGTGCACGCGTATCCTTGAGGGATCTCCTTAGGCGCCTCCATTAAGAACTGGTAGTCACTAGGGCCGCCACAAATCTTGTAGACGAGGAATGCCGGTGTAGTCGGCACTTCAGCAGGTGCTGCCAACGCGTATGGCAGCGGTGGACGGGACTGGAGTGGCAACTCTCCTTGATGAGTCCCGAGAGCTGGTCCTGACGGCGAGTACTGGTGGCTCATGATCTCCTCGGATCACGCGCGGAGCGACACGCTCCAACACGTTGACCAAGTTCTCGAGTGGCGGTGTAGCGAGTGAGCCACCAAGTAGTTGATCTCCTCGCCGCGAGCCCACGGTGCGTTCCTCCGACGGGGTAGAGAGGTCTATCCCATCGAGCGCACCTTGCGGTGAGAATCCCTTCCATCCGATGCCATGGGAACGGGTTCTCCGAAAAGAGCCGATGAGGTCGGCTTCGAGGGTGGCCTTGATCTCGTTGTATTGCTTCTTGAGGTCGTCGAGCGGATCCTCGAAGGTGACCGGCGTGCTGTCCGCCATCTCGGATGTAGATGGCGATGTGGTTGATGTAGACGTTTGTCCCACCGGCGTGCCGCGAATGTGTTGACTCGCCAAAACCCACCGGCGGGCAGCGGCCTTGTCAACACCGTAGAGCCGGGAAGAGCCTAGAGCTGCGGCTGGCCGAGACCCCTCCGAGCGACGGCCCGCAATGCTCTTCCGGTCACACGCGGCGATGCGAAGTGCAAGGGCGTGCCACCTGACCTATACCTGGCCGGGAAGGTGATGGGGATGCCTCGCTTAGTTTCTCGCAGGGCATACATGTAAACATTAAATACGAGCCTCGATCGGCTCTCGGGTTATCTCGTGAATCGGCTCAAAGAGCCGATCCACCCATGATCCGTACGGGGTGCACGAATACCGGTGGTCCTGCTTGATCAAGATAAAGCTAATTAGATCTACGACGATTTAGGGTTTTCACCGCATAATCGGATCATCCTACTCCGAAGTTGGGCCTCGCGGCCACGCACGGTGCTCGTAAGCCGATCCTAAACAAGGCCTAAAAACCAACATGAAGTTGATCCTCGGAACATCCTGTTTAGGACTTGCGAACGCCACCCTACGTGCCACTGGATCCTCCCCCCCTTTGTAAGGCCTAACTATTGCAGATATTAAACTAACCCTTGTAGAACAAGGGGCAATCGCAACGGATTAGATCTACTAAATAGTGATCAAGCGGGGTGCCGCCCCCACACCTGAGATAGGTGCGAGGGCGGCTAGATATGCGAGGGTTGCACTACGTAAGCATGCTTAAACGAAGAACAATGCTAACCCTAGCACATCTATGATAACTACGTTGCTCGCCATCAAAAGCGCTTCGATACGAGCAACGCATGAACAACGTGGGGCTTGTGCTGCCTAGATCGCAAGATGCGATCTAGGCAGCATGTCGCTTACCCGATAGAAACCCTCGAGACGAAGGAGTTGGCGATGCGCCGAGATTGGTTTGTTTGGGGTTGAACGTGAGTTGTTGTTTATTCCATAAACCCTAGATACATATTTATAGTCCAGCGGACTCTCTAATGCGGGCGTGCACCAAACCGTGCACGAGTAAGATTCTACCTCTAAACTAAGATACGATCTAATATGTTACTTGGTATAACAGGCCGATTCATATAATCCTCCATGTATACTTGGTATAACAGGCCGATTCATATAATCCTCCATGTATACGATCTTTAAGCCCATCCTGATCGCGGCCCACCTCTGACTCGGTTAAATTCTGGTGATAACAGCTGCCCATCTCAATAATTTTGTTGAACTATGTGAAATGCAAAAATATAAAGATGTAGATGGTGACATTATAAAATTAAAATTGTTCCCTTTCTCATTAAGAGGAAGAGCTAAAGATTGGTTGCTATCTCTGCCTAAGAATAGTATTGACTCATGGACTAAATGCAAGGATGCTTTTATTGGTAGATATTATCCCCCTGCTAAAATTATATCTTTGAGGAGTAGCATAATGAATTTTAAACAATTAGATACTGAACATGTCGCACAAGCATGGGAAAGAATGAAATCTTTGGTTAAAAATTGCCCAACCCATGGACTGACCACTTGGATGATCATCCAAACCTTTTATGCAGGACTGAATTTTTCTTCGCGGAACCTATTGGATTCAGCTGCTGGAGGTACCTTTATGTCCATCACTCTTGGTGAAGCAACAAAGCTTCTTGATAATATGATGATCAATTACTCTGAATGGCACACGGAAAGAGCTCCACAAGGTAAGAAGGTAAATTCGTCGAAGAGACCTCTTCCTTGAGTGATAAGATTGATGCTATTATGTCTATGCTTGTGAATGATAGGACAAATGTTGATCCTAATAATGTTCCGTTAGCTTCATTGGTTGCACAAGAAGAACATGTTGATGTAAACTTCATTAAAAATAATAATTTCAACAATAATGCTTACCGGAACAATTCTAGTAACAACTATAGGCCATATCCTTACAATAATGGCAACGGCTATGGTAATTCTTATGGTAATTCTTACAACAATAATAGGAACACACCCCCTGGACTTGAAGCCATGCTTAAAGAATTTATTAGTACACAAACTGCTTTTAACAAATCTGTTGAAGAAAAGCTTGGGAAAATTGATATACTTGCTTCTAAAGTCGATAGTCTTGCTGCTGATGTTGATCTTTTGAAATCGAAAGTTATGCCTAATGAAAATCATCATAATAAAATTACTACTACAGCAAATGCCATCCAAGTTAAAATTAATGAGAATATAAGATTGATGGCTGAATTGCGTGCTAGGTGGGAAAGAGAAGAAAATGAAAAAGAAGATAATATAGCTAAAGTTTGGACTATTACCACCACTAGTAATGCTAATGTTACACAAGTTGCTGCACCTCCTACTAATACTAATAAAAGAATTGGTGTTAGCAATGTTTCCACTTCTAATGCAAAGCACGAGAAACTGCCTGAAACTGCTAAAACTGCTGAAATTGCCTGTGATAAAACTGCTGAATTTTTTTCCAACATTGGGGATGATGATCCCATTGCTTTAGATTATAATGGTTTGAATTTTGATGATTGCCACATCTCTGAAGTTATAAAGTTCTTGCAAAAACTTGCTAAAAGTCCTAATTCTAGTGCTATAAATTTGGCTTTCACGCAACATATTACAAATGCTCTCATAAAAGCTAGAGAAGAGAAACTAGAGCGCGAAGCCTCTATTCCTAGAAAGCTAAAGGATGGTTGGGAACCCATCATTAAGATTAAGATCAAAGATTTTGATTGTAATGATTTATGTGATCTTGGTGCAAGTATTTCTGTTATGCCTAAGAAAATCTATAATATGTTTGACTTGCCACCGCTGAAAAATTGTTATTTGGATGTTAATCTTGCTGATCATTCTACAAAGAAACCTTTGGGGAAAGTTGATAATGTTCGCATTACCGTTAACAATAACCTTGTCCCCGTTGATTTTGTTGTCTTGGATATTGAATGCAATGCATCTTGTCCCATTATATTGGGAAGACCTTTTCTTCGAACTGTTGGTGCTATCATTGATATGAAGGAAGGTAATATTAAATATCAGTTTCCTCTCAAGAAAGGTATGGAACACTTCCCTAGAAAGAGAATGAAGTTACCTTTTGATTCTATAATTAGAACAAATTATGATGTTGACACTTCGTCTCTTGATAATACTTGATACACACTTTCTGCGTCTAGCTGAAAGGCGTTAAAAAAAGCGCTTATGGGAGACAACCCATGTTTTTACTACAGTACTTTGTTTTTATTTTGTGTCTTGGAAGTTGTTTACTACTGTAGAAACGTCTCCTTATCTTAGTTTAGTGTTTTGTTGTGCCAAGTAAAGTCGTTGATAGAAAAGTTCATACTAGATTTGGATTACTGCGCAGAAACAGATTTCTTTGCTGTCACGAATCTGGGCAAAATTCTCTGTAGGTAACTCAGAAAATTATGCAAATTTACGTGAGTGATCCTCAGATATGTACGCAACTTTGATTAAATTTGAACATTTTCATTTGAGCAAGTATGGTGCCTCAATAAAATTCGTCAATACGAATTGTTCTGTTTTTGACAGATTCTGCCTTTTATTTCGCATTGCCAGTTTTGTTATGTTCGATGGATATTTTGATTCCATTGACTTTCTGTAGCTTTGTGCAATGTCCAGAAGTGTTAAGAATGATTATGTCACCTCTGAACATGTATATTTTGATTGTGCACTAACCCTCTAATGAGTTGTTCTAAGTTTGGTGTGGAGGAAGTTTTCAAGGATCAAGAGAGGGACATGATACAACATGATCAAGGAGAGTGAAAGCTCTAAGCTTGGGGATGCCCCGGTGGTTCACCCCTTCATATATCAAGAAGACTCAAGCGTCTAAGCTTGGGGATGCCCAAGGCATCCCCTTCTTCATCGACAACATTATCAGGTTCCTCCCCTGAAACTATATTTTTATTCCATCACATCTTATGTGCTTTTCTTGGAGCGTCGGTTTGTTCTTGTTTTTGTTTTGTTTGGATAAAATGGATCCTAGCATTCACTTTGTGGGAGAGAGGCACGCTCCACTGTAGCATATGGACAAGTATGTCCTTAGGCTTTACTCATAATATTCATGGCGAAGTTTCTTCTTCGTTAAATTGTTATATGGTTGGAATTGGAAAATGATACATGTAGTAATTGCTATAATGTCTTGGATAATGTGATACTTGGCAAATGTTGTGCTCATGTTTAAGCTCTTGCATCATATACTATGCACCCATTAATGAAGAAATACATAGAGCATGCTAAAATTTGGTTTGCATATTTGGTCTCTCTAAAGTCTAGATAATTTCTAGTATTGAGTTTGAACAGCAAGGAAGACGGTGTAGAGTCTTATAATGTTTTCAATATGTCTTTATGTGAGTTTTGCTGCACCGCTTCATCCTTGTGTTTGTTTCAAAAAGCCTTGCTAGCCTAAACCTTGTATCGAGAGGGAATACTTCTCATGCATCCAAATACTTGAGCCAACCACTATGCCATTTGTGTCCACCATACCTACCTACTACATGGTATTTCTCCGCCATTCCAAAGTAAATTGCTTGAGTGCTACCTTTAAATTTCCATTCTTCACCTTTACAATATATAGCTCATGGGACAAATAGCTTAAAAACTATTGTGGTATTGAATATGTACTTATGCACTTTATCTCTTATTAAGTTGCTTGTTGTGCGATAACCATGTTCACTGGGGACGCCATCAACTACTCTTTGTTGAATATCATGTGAGTTGCTATGCATGTTCGTCTTGTCTGAAGTAAGGGAGATCTACCACCTTATGGTTGGAGCATGCATATTGTTAGAGAAGAACATTGGGCCGCTAACTAAAGCCATGATCCATGGTGGAAGTTTTAGTTTTGGACATATATCCTCAATCTCAAATGAGAAAATTAATTGTTGCTACATGCTTGTGCATAAAAGAGGAGTCCATTATCTGTTGTCTATGTTGTCCCGGTATGGATGTCTAAGTTGAGAATAATCAATAGCGAGAAATCCAATGCGAGCTTTCTCCTTAGACCTTTGTACGAGCGACATAGAGGTACCCCTTTGTGACACTTGGTTAAAACATGTGCATTGCGATGATCCGGTAGTCCAAGCTAATTAGGACAAGGTGCGGGCACTATTAGTATACTATGCTTGAGGCTTGCAACTTGTAAGATATAATTTACATGATACATATGCTTTATTACTACCGTTGACAAAATTGTTTCTTGTTTTCAAAATCAAAGCTCTAGCACAAATATAGCAATCGATGCTTTCCTCTTTGAAGGACCATTTCTTTTACTTTTATGTTGAGTCAGTTCACCTATATCTCTCTCCACCTCAAGAAGCAAACACTTGTGTGAACTGTGCATTGATTCCTACATACTTGCTTATTGCACTTATTATATTACTCTATGTTGACAAACTATCCATGAGATATACATGCATTAAGTTGAAAGCAACCGCTGAAACTTCATCTTCCTTTGTGTTGCTTCAATGCTTTTACTATGAATTATTGCTTTATGAGTTAACTCTTATGCAAGACTTATTGATGCTTGTCTTGAAGTACTATTCATGAAAAGTATTTGCTATATGATTCACTTGTTTACTCATGTCATATACATTGTTTTGATCGCTGCATTCACTACATATGCTTTACAAATAGTATGATCAAGGTTATGATGGCATGTCACTCCAGAAATTATCTTTGTTTATCGTTTACCTGCTCGGGACGAGCGAGAACTAAGCTTGGGGATGCCGATACGTCTCCGACGTATCGATAATTTCTTATGTTCCATGCCACATTATTGATGATATCTACATGTTTTATGCACACTTTATGTCATATTCGTGCATTTTCTGGAACTAACCTGTTAACAAGATGCTTGAAGTGCCGATTGCTTGTTTTCTCGCTGTTTTTGGTTTCAGAAATCCTAGTAAGGAAATATTCTCGGAATTGGGCGAAATCAACGCCCAGGGTCCTATTTTGCCACGAAGCTTCCAGAAGACCGAAGAGGAGACGAAGTGGGGCCACGAGGTGGCCACACCCTAGGGCGGTGCGGCCCAGGTCTTGGCCGCGCCGACCTGTAGTGTGGGCCCCTCGTGACGCCCCTTGACCTGCCCTTCCGCCTACAAATATCCTTCGTCGCGAAACCCCCAGTACCGAGAGCCACGATACGGAAAACCTTCCAGAGACGCCGCCGCCGCCAATCCCATCTCGGGGGATTCAGGAGATCGCCTCCGGCACCCTGCCGGAGAGGGGAATCATCTCCCGGAGGACTCTACGCCGCCATGGTCGCCTCCGGAGTGATGTGTGAGTAGTCTACCCCTGGACTATGGGTCCATAGCAGTAGCTAGATGGTTGTCTTCTCCCCATTGTGCTTAATTGTCGGGTCTTGTGAGCTGCCGAGCATGATCAAGATCATCTATCTGTAATTCTATATGTTGTGTGTCAACACCCGGATTTTTAAGTCCGAATGCCTATTATGTCATACATCGCAATCCCTGGAATATTGTTGTTGCGAGGCATAATAGTTAAGTTTTTCACAGTCATCATTCATTACAAACCATAAGTCTTACAAATTGGAATCACATGATCCATATTACACAAATAGTTGATCTATCGATCAACGAACAAACACAAGTTCATAGTTCAACATAGCGGAAGCGTAAGATACAAGGACTCTCTAGTCCACAGGCCAACGCTTGACGTCGGAAGGCGCTTAGTTGTCGTAGGCGTCCTGCTGGTCATCTCCTTGGTCATCTTCATACTCTGGCCATTTGAATAGCCAGGGACAAAGCCGTGAGTACGTTGAGTACTCGCAAACTAATACTAATGTAAGTGCTAGACATTCTAGTATGGTTTGCTAAGCTCTAGTTTATTTGCATAAAGCTAGTTTTAGTTCACAAAGTTTTGAGAAAAGCTTATTCAAGTGCTAACTAACTCAAGTGGGAACATTAGTGTCATTCCCACCATTCAAGTGGTGATTTCAATTCAATCCACCACAAGTCATTTCACCATCATCTTTCAACATCATTTTCAAAGGTATGGCATCGGAAACTGTATGGCCTTTCCAACCGTCCGTAACCGTGGACGCGGCTATTCGAATAGGTTTACACTCTGCAGAGGTTGCACACTTGTGCCACAACATTTGATTTCATCCGTCGGGATTTCCCCGAATCATCGTAACACAGTACGCGGATCATCAACCATAACCTTTCACTTACAAATCCTAGTATGAGCACCTCTCCCCATGAGCTTGGCCTCCCAGTGAAGACCAACTGTCAACCTGGGAACTGCACAGGGCTTGGGCCGGACATTCACCTCATTTCGCATCATATCATATCATTTCTTTTGTGGTAGAGGCAGCTTTCGGCATAACCCCGATGACGCTTGTTTAGAGGGAACCCATACTAAGACGCATAAATTTCCAGTTAAGCCCTACCCATAATCAGGTATTGTGGGGGTACTTGATAATTGTAAAGGTATCGCATTCAAACCAACACCATTGTTTTATCAAAAATCACTATCTTCTCTTGTTCACATTCACCTTCATAAATCATTCAATGGAATGCATCATCATTCCAAGGTTTCAAAATCATTTCAAAAATCACATTGTTCCCATCTAGAGTAGTCAAGTTTAGTTCATTAGCACTAGCTCTAATTCATGAGGGGTGCTATCTTGCTTTGCTTGGAAAAGACTAACTCCCTACTCTAGTAACCAACTTGTACTTTGACCAAAGTTAACTATAAAAGTAACTCATTTAGAAAACAAGTAAAAACTTGTAAAGTAAAAAACTTGGGATGGGTTCATATAAGAAAAGATAAGAAACATGGTGCCTTGCCCCAAGGGGCTTTGCACTTTGCAAGAATATTAGCTTGCCTTGGTAGTTCTCAAACTTGTTCCTCCTCCTCCTCTTGGTAGCAACCTTCTTCTTCGGCGTACTCTCCGGTGCTACCGTCTAAATTTGAATACGAGTATAATTACTCACTAATTCAATAGCTATTCCACACATCACATATAAACACACAAACTATTCTATGCACACAACATAATCTACTTAGGTGCATGGGTTGTGGGTTTTAAATAAAATTCACTTCTTTGTATTTCATATATGTAAATGATAGTTTCCATAGGGTTCTTGAGAAATAATTTCCTCTCATTGAAATCTTCTTAAGATTTAATTTCTCGAACAATCATGTATGAACTCATATTGACCTAAGTCAAATGTTCATCATCATCATTTGTGAAAATGATTTAAATGAGGTAGATCACCTCATACTATTTAAATAACACTACATTTGATTTAAATCTCAAGTAATTCATATAAGAGATTTTGGACCAGAGGTACAAACATCCCATGAATTCATGTGAGACAAGTTTAAATGAAGTGTAAGACTCCACATAATTTACTTTAATAGTTTTGGATAATATCAACTAGTTAAACTAGTCAAATGATCCATTAATTAAACTATGGCATGATCATGCAAAGTGACCACACCATTTTATTGCATAAACAATTAGTGTAAGTCACATGTGAGCTATTAGAGTTGGAATTAACTTAATATCTATTTTGGTTGATTTTTAAGAATTATTTGAATAGGGACAAGTCCCTGTCTTGTTATTTTTATCACATTTATTCTACAAAGAATCTGGCCATGGTTCCAGTGGCATGTTGTAGATAATTTCAGTAGCTTTCCAACAACATAAAATTCACTAAATTTGGTTTAGCCAATTGGAAACTATTTAATTTCAAATTTGTGCTGTCAGGAAAAAGTTTGGGAATTATTTGAATTGAATTTGAATTAAAAGGCCGGCGGGAAAGCTAGGTGGGCTCAAAGATTCAAAAACGGCCCAAGGCCAGCCCAGCCACGGTACAGTGCCGCGCGGGCTGCCTGACAGCGGGGGCCACTCGTCAGTGACGTTTAAACGCCGAAACGGTATGGAGTAACCAGGGGCGTAGGATTAGATCAAGATCGAACGGCTCCAGTTCATCATCTCGCCGGCGAGAGAGAAGTTCACCGGCGGTGCAGGTAGGGGGTCGGAGGGCTTACGGCGGCTCCAGCAAGGTATGGCAGTATGCTTGGTGTAGATGTGGACGACGGCGAAGCTCCAGGTACAGGTGGCGTCGCCTGAGGTGGCTCCAATCGTCGGCGAGCTTCCGCGGCGGCGTGCGGCAGTGAGGTAGAAATTGGGCGGCGTCAGTGGCTAATGTCGACGGTGGAGTGGTTCTGGCGGTCGAGTGAGAAGAGGGGAAGGTGATGGTGTGCTCAGATCGACGAGGAGAGGTCTCCTTTTATAGGCGAGCAAGGTTACTGCGGGGCAGTGGCAAGGTCGACCATGGCGCGGCTGCTCCGGTGGTCTATCGAGCTAGGCGAGGGCGTGGCGCTGTTCTGCGGTTCCTGGCTAGTCGTTTGGTGGCGACAGCTAGGGTAGGGGGTGGCTGGTTTGGTCGCCTCGCTTCCGCGTCTGTCGCGCCCGCGGCGGGGTTTCCTCTTCGTCTCCGGCGGCAGCGGGCACGGGTCGTGGTCGAGGGCGTATCCAACGGCTTCGCGGTGTCACGGTGATACTCAACGTGCTCGCAGGGGGTCCAGGCAAGGCACAGGGTGGCGAGGCGGCGCGTGTCCAGCGGCGTCTGCGGGTGTCCACGCGCGACGTCGTCGGCATGGCGTGGCCACCACTGGGCGCGCGCGTTCCGGCGGCTGTCGAGCTCTTCCTCGACCGTGGCTTGCTCGAGGTGCTCTAGTAGGGTGAGGTGGCGAGCAACGGCATGGTGGCCAGGTTGAGGGAGGAAGGGAGAGAGGTGGAGGTGGTCGGGTTGGTGACATGGCCGGCATGGCCATGTCCTAGCCTTGCTCCTCCTCTCCCTAGGTTTCTATTTGGCATTAAAATGGATTAAGGGGACCAGGGGACCAATTGGGGTAGGGTAGTGCAGATTAGGTTGAGTAGAATCACTATTTGCAATAGTTGCAAATAGTGCCCGAATTTGGAAAATTCAAAAATAGCCAAATTTGTAATAATCCAAATGGTGAAAGTTTTTGAAATGTGAGTGTTGATATAAGTTGCATTTGACCAGAGGGGTTTTGAGGTGGTGGTGGAATTTTTAGAATTCAAAAATTTGCAAATTTGGCTAAATGGGGAATGTTGCATATGTGAGAAAGTTGGAACTTTGGATGAGCATAGCTCATGATCCAAGATGAATTTCGCATGATGATCTTCATCAAATTTGTTCACCTTGATGTTGACTTTGAAATGGTGCAAAGAGTTAGCAAGAGTTGGTTTGGGAAAAATGAATGGCAAGGGCTCAAAGTGGTGATCAGACTACAATTGTCAAAATTGACCATTATCATATGTGAGTGGGGTTTGTGTTTGAAATCCATTTGAATTGTGAATCTTTGATTCCAAAAGTTGTAGTAAGTGTTTAATGACATTACTCAACTAATGGTGAAGACCAAATAGGTCTAGGGTCAAAATTTATAAAAATGCCATAGGGCATATGTGAGGGTTTTTAGGGTTTTTCATTTAATGGAATTTCTTCCTCTTTGATTTATTTGTTTGGTGATCTTCATATGATCACACTAGGGTTTTAGAGTATATCAAATACAAGTACTAACAATCATCATGGCATATCACTCAAATGCACAAGTCCTATGCATGGTACTATATGCAAAAATAAAAGTTTTTGTTGGTTTGAAATTTTGCTTTCTGGAATTCTCTAACTTTCTTTTTATTGAAATTTGGGGTGTTACAAACCCTTCCCCCTTACAAAAGATCTCGTCCCGAGATCAAAAAGAAAGGTAGGTACTAAAGAGATCTGGGTACTCCTTCTTCATGAAGTCTTCGCGTTCCCATGTGGCTTCATCCTCGGTATGATTGCTCCATTGGATCTTCAGAAACTTGATGCTTCGGGTGCGGGTGGTTCGGTAAGCTTCTTCTAGGATGCGAATCGGCACTTCGCGGTAAGTCAGATCCTTGTTGATATCCACCGATCGGTGATCGATGTTCTTGAACACTTCGGTCTTCTCCGGGACTTCAAGGCATTTCCGGAGAAGTGAGATGTGAAACACGTCGTGCACAGCCGACATTTCTTCAGGTAACTCCAGTTGATAAGATACTTCACCTCGGCGACTGAGGACTTGGAAAGGTCCGACATACCGGGGTGCAAGCTTTCCTTTCAGCTGAAACCTTTGCATTCCTTTCAAGGGGAATACTTTGAGATAGACGAAGTCTCCGATCTCAAAGGTCATCTCCCGACGTCTCTTGTCGGCGTAGCTCTTCTGTCTGGATTGCGCCGTTTTGAGGTACTCTCGGATCTTGTGGACTTTCTCTTCGGCTTCACGAAGAACATCTGGGCCGAAAACTTGGCTCTCTCCGACTTCTGACCAGTTCAGGGGGGTACGGCACTTCCTTCCGTACAAAGCTTCAAAGGGGGCCATCTGTAGGCTGGCTTGGTAACTATTGTTGTAGGAGAATTCTGCGTAAGGTAGGCAGTCTTCCCACTTGGATCCGTATTCTAGTACGCATGCTCTAAGCATGTCCTCCAGTATCTGGTTTACTCTCTCAGTCTGTCCGTCGGTCTGAGGGTGATAGGCGGTGCTGAAATTTAGGCGAGTGCCTAGTCCTTCATGCACTTTCGCGCGGAACCTTGAGGTGAACTGTGATCCTCTATCTGACACTATCGATTTGGGGGTTCCGTGCAGAGCGACTATTCTGGAGATGTACAGTTCAGCTAACTTTGGGCCTTGATAGGTGGTTTTGACGGCGATGAAATGGGCGACTTTGGTCAATCTGTCGACAACTACCCATATGGAATCATTGCCTTTGCTGCATTTGGGCAGTCCGGTGATAAAGTCCATTCCTACGGAGTCCCATTTCCATTCTGGAATGCGGAGGGGTTGTAACAGTCCGGCGGGTCGTTGGTGTTCTGCCTTGACTCTCTGACAGATGTCACACTTAGCGATATAGCTACCGATCTCTCTCTTCATTCCGTGCCACCAAAATTGTTCTTTCAGGTCTTGGTACATTGATGTCTACGCCCCCTCCTTTTCCTGTAGACAGTGTTGGGCCTCCAAGAGCAGAGGTTTGTAGAACAGCAGCAAGTTTTCCCTTAAGTGGATCACCCAAGGTTTATCGAACTCAGGGAGGAAGAGGTCAAAGATATCCCTCTCATGCAACCCTGCAACCACAAAGCAAGAAGTCTCTTGTGTCCCCAACACACCTAATAGGTGCACTAGTTCGGCGAAGAGATAGTGAAATACAGGTGGTATGAATAAATAGTAGCAACGGTGCCAGAAAATAGCTTGCTGGCGTGTAGTTGATGGTGGTAGTATTGCAACGAGTAGTAACACGAGTAAAACAAGTAAACAAGCAGCGATAGCGATATTTAGGAACAAGGCCTAGGGATCATACTTTCACTAGTGGACACTCTCAACATTGATCACATAACAGAATAGATAAATGCATACTCTACACTCTCTTGTTGGATGATGAACACCATTGCGTAGGATTACACGAACCCTCAATGCCGGAGTTAACAAGCTCCACAACAATGTTCATATTTAAATAACGTTAGAGTGTAAGATAGATCAACATAACCAAATAGATCACATCAATGCCATCATAGTAATAGTTAACTTCACAATCCATAAGAGATCACGATCATAAACTAAGCCAAGAACTACATGATCCACACCCTGTCCACTTTACACCATGCAGGAGGAATAGAATACTTTAATAACATCACTAGAGTAGCACATAGATGAATTGTGATACAAAACTCATATGAATCTCAATCATGTAAAGCAGCTCATGAGATCATTGTATTGAAGTACATGGAGAGAGATTAACCACATAGCTACCGGTACAGCCCCGAGCCTCGATGGAGAACTACTCCCTCCTCATGGGAGCAACAGCGGTGATGAAGATGGCGGTGGAGATGGCAGCGGTGTCGATGGAGAAGCCTTCCGGGGGCACTTCCCCGTCCCGGCGGCGTGCCGGAACAGAGACTCCTGTCCCCCAGATCTTGGCTTCGCGATGGCGGC
This sequence comes from Lolium rigidum, assembly GCF_022539505.1. Lineage (NCBI taxonomy): Eukaryota > Viridiplantae > Streptophyta > Magnoliopsida > Poales > Poaceae > Lolium > Lolium rigidum. Next base: position 65,793,398 of record NC_061513.1, on the reverse strand, counting down.
GGCTCTGGAAGGTTTCTGTGGGTTTCGTCGATCGTATCAGGGTTTTCGCGACGAAGGCTTTAAATAGGCGAAGAGGCGGCGCAGGAGGGCTGACAGGGTGGCCACACTATAGGGGGGCGCGGGCTCCCCCTTGGCCGCACCGGCCTAGGGTTTGGTGGCCCTGTGCCCCCTCTCTGGCGGTTCTCGTGTGTTCTGGATGCTTCCGGGCAAAATAGGAACCTGGGCGTTGATTTCGTCCGATTCCGAGAATATTTCGTTACTAGGATTTACGAAACCAAAAACAGCAGAAACAGACAAGCGGCACTTCGGCATCTTGTTAATAGGTTAGTTCCAGAAAATGCACGAATATGACATAAAGTGTGCATAAAACATGTAGATAACATCAATAATGTGGCATGGAACATTAGAAATTATCGATACGTCGGAGACGTATCAGCATCCCCAAGCTTAGTTCTGCTCGTCCCGAGCGAGTAAAACGATAACAAAGATAATTTACGGAGTGACATGCCATCATAACCTTGATCATACTATTTGTAAAGCATATGTAGTGAATGCAGCGATCAAAACAATGTATATGACATGAGTAAACAAGTGAATCATATAGCAAAGACTTTTCATGAATAGCACTTCAAGACAAGCATCAATAAGTCTTGCATAAGAGTTAACTCATAAAGCAATAATTCAAAGTAAAGGCATTGAAGCAACACAAAGGAAGATTAAGTTTCAGCGGTTGCTTTCAACTTGTAACATGTATATCTCATGGATATTGTCAACATAGAGTAATATAATAAGTGCAATATGCAAGTATGTAGGAATCAATGCACAGTTCACACAAGTGTTTGCTTCTTGAGGTGGAGAGAAATAGGTGAACTGACTCAACAATGAAAGTAAAAGAATGGTCCTCCATAGAGGAAAAGCATCGATTGCTTTATTTGTGCTAGAGCTTTGATTTTGAAAACATGAAACAATTTTGTCAACGGTAGTAATAAAGCATATGTATCATGTAAATTATATCTTACAAGTTGCAAGCCTCATGCATAGTATACTAATAGTGCCCGCACCTTGTCCTAATTAGCTTGGACTACCGGATCATCACAATGCACATGTTTTAACCAAGTGTCACAATGGGGTACCTCCATGCCGCTTGTACAAAGGTCTAAGGAGAAAGCTCGCATTGGATTTCTCGCTATTGATTATTCTCAACTTAGACATCCATACCGGGACAACATAGACAACGGATAATGGACTCCTCTTTTATGCATAAGCATGTAACAACAATTAATAATTTTCTCATATGAGATTGAGGATATTGTCCAAAACTGAAACTTCCACCATGAATCATGGCTTTAGTTAGCGGCCCAATGTTCTTCTCTAACAATATGCATGCTTAACCATAAGGTGGTAGATCGCTCTTACTTCAGACAAGACGAACATGCATAGCAACTCACATGAAATTCAACAAAGAATAGCTGATGGCGTCCCCAGGAACATGGTTATCGCACAACAAGCAACTTGATAAGAGATAAAGTGCATAAATACATATTCAATACCACAATAGTTTTTAAGCTATTTGTCCCATGAGCTATATATTGTAAGGTGAATGATGGAATTTTAAAGGTAGCACTCAAGCAATTTACTTTGGAATGGCGGAGAAATACCATGTAGTAGGTAGGTATGGTGGACACAAATGGCATAGTGGTTGGCTCAAGGGTTTTGGATGCATGAGAAGTATTCCCTCTCGATACGAGGTTTAGGCTAGCAAGGCTATTTGAAACAAACACAAGGATGAACCGGTGCAGCAAAACTCACATAAAAGACATATTGTAAACATTATAAGACTCTACACCGTCTTCCTTGTTGTTCAAACTCAATACTAGAAATTATCTAGACCTTAGAGAGACCAAATATGCAAACCAAATTTTAGCATGCTCTATGTATTCTTCACTAATAGGTGCAAAGTATATGATGCAAGAGCTTAAACATGAGCACAACAATTGCCAAGTATCACATTACCCAAGACATTTATAGCAATTACTACTTGTAGCATTTTCCAATTCCAACCATATAACAATTTAACGAAGAGGAAACTTCGCCATGAATATTATGAGCTAAGAACACATGTGTTCATACGAACCAGCGGAGCGTGTCTCTATCCCACACAAGAATGATGTAATCCAATTTATTCAAACACAAACAAAAACAAAAAAAAAACAGACGCTCCAAGTAAAGTACATAAGATGTGATGGAATAAAAATATAGTTTCAGGGGAGGAACCTGATAATGTTGTCGATGAAGAAGGGGATGCCTTGGGCATCCCCAAGCTTAGACGCTTGAGTCTTTTTAATATATGCATCCCCAAGCTTAGACTTTTCACTCTCCTTGATCATAGTATATCATCCCCCTCTCTTGACCCTTGAAAACTTCCTCCACACCAAACTCGAAACAAACTCATTAGAGGGTTAGTGCATAATCAAAAACTCTCATGTTCAGAGGTGAAACAATCATTCTTAACACTTCTAGACATTGCCCAAAGCTACTGGAAGGTAATGGAACAAAGAAATCCACCCAACACAGCGAAAGAAGCAATGCGAAATAAAAGGCAGAATCTGTCAAAACAGAACAGTCCTTAAAGACGAATTTTAAAATGGCACCAGACTTGCTCAAATGAAAATGCCCAAATTTAATGAAAGTTGCGTACATATCTGAGGATCACGCACGTAAATTGGCATATTTTTCTGAGCTACCTACGGAGAGGCAGGTCGGAATTCGTGACAGCAAAGAAATCTGAAACTGCGCAGTAATCCAAATCTAGTATGAACTTTTCTATCAACGACTTTACTTGGCACAACAAAACACAAAACTAAGATAAGGAGAGGTTGCTACAGTAGTAAACAACTTCCAAGACACAAATATAAAACAAAGTACTGTAGCAAAATAACACATGGGTTATCTCCCAAGAAGTTCTTTCTTTATAGCCATTAAGATGGGCTCAGCAGTTTTAATGATGCACTTGCAAGAAATAGTATTTGAAGCAAAAAGAGAGCATCAAGAGGCAAGTATGAAACAAATTTAAGCCTAACATGCTTCCTATGCATAGGAATCTTGTAAATAAACAAGTTCATGAAGAGCAAAGTAACTAGCATAGGAGGATAAAACAAGAGTAACTTCAAAAATTTCAGCATATAGAGAGGTGTTTTAGTAACATGAAAATTTCTACAACCATATTTTCCTCTCTCATAATAATTTTCAGAGGCATCATGAACAAACTCAACAATATAAGTATCACATAAAGCATTCTTATTCACATGCATAAAAGTATCATTACTCTCCACATAAGCATAATCAATTTTATTAGTTGTAGTGGGAGCAAATTCAACAAAGTAGCTATCATTATTATTCTCATTATCAAATATAGGAGGCATATTGTAATCATAATCAAATTTATCCTCCATAACAAAGTGGTACTAAAAGACCAATATCATTATCATAAATAGGAGGCAAAGTATCATCAAAGAAAATTTTCTCCTCAATGCTTGGGGGACTAAAAAGATCATGAAAACCAGCTTCCCCAAGCTTAGAACTTTCTATATTATTATCAACAATGGTGTTCAAAGCGTTCATACTAATATTACTACCAAGCATGCAAATAAGATTCCATAGGTTTTTTAATTTTCGCATCAAACAATCCATGTTTTAAATCAGGAAATAGAATAAGAAGATCATTCTTGTCCATTATGCCAAACTAGTGTAAACAAGAAACAAAAAGATGCAATTGCAGGATCTAAAGGAAATAGCTTCGAGTACTTACAACAAGCGAAAATAGCTTAGTAGCCGAGATCCGGAGTGTGAGTACCTTTTACCTTTCCTCCCCGGCAACGGCGCCGGAAAATAGCTTGATGTCTATGCCCCCTCCTTTTCTCGTAGACGGTGTTGGGCCTCCAAGAGTAGAGGTTTGTAGAACGGCGAGCAAGTTTTCCCTTAAGTGGATCACCCAAGGTTTATCGAACTCAGGGAGGAAGAGGTCAAAGATATCCCTCTCATGCAACCCTGCAACCACAAAGCAAGAAGTCTCTTGTGTCCCCAACACACCTAATAGGTGCACTAGTTCGGCGAAGAGATAGTGAAATACACTACAAGAAAAGTTCTGATACACAACGTCTCAAAATCGTCCGCTAAGGGGTATTTTTCGTCGCCTATGGGCCTAACCCGACGATATGGGTTCTGTTGTGGAAACTGCGTCAGGCAAAGTCCTACGACGATTTTTTCGGTCCGTCGCGCTTGGGCGCCCTTCCGCCACGGAAAATCGGACCGTTGCCCAAGTGTTTCCGGAGCCCGTTGACTCGCGACATCATGCAACCGACACGTGGCGGACGCCGTGGATCGCGCGATTAACGGTGTTAACCGGCTGAAACCCCGTGGTAGATGGTAGGCCCACACGAGGCTCGCCACGTCTTAAGCGGGCCGGCCCATTAAGTTTGCGGGCCGGGCCAGCTGACTTAGTTTGACCGGTCAACTATATAGCTGGGCTTGTCCATTAGTTACGTGGGCCGGGCCTAACCTCTAAGGTTGACTGGTCAAACCTTTAATGGGCCGGCCCACTAAGCATGTGGGCCGGGCCGAATGCACTCGTTTGACCGGTCAACAGGCAAAAGGGCCGGCCCACAAGACATGTGGGACCCACTTTCCTGTTATCGGGCCGGCCCATTTACAAAGTGGGGTCCACATTAAAGCAACTGGGCCGGCCCAAGAAGTTAGTGGGCCGGCCCAATTAGCATGTGGGTCCCACTTTCCTGCTATCGGACCGGCCCATTTAGTACGTGGGGTCCACATTAGATCAAATGGGCTGGCCCAACAAGCTAGTGGGCCGGGCCAAAAGCACCGGTGGGTCCCACTTTCCTGTTAAAGGGCCAGCCCATTTAGTGTGTGGGGTCCACCATATAGCAAGTGGGCCGGTCCAACAAGATAGTGGGCCGAGCCATAAACACAGGTGGGTCCCACTTTCCTGCTAAAGGGCCGGCCCATTTAGGTGTGGGGTCCACCATATAGCAAGTGGGCCGGCCCAACACGATAGTGGGCCGGGCCAAAAACACTGGTAGGTCCCACTTTCGTCTTAAAGGGCCGGCCCATTTAGTATGTGGGGTCCACTATATAGCAAGTGGGCCGGCCCAACAAGATAGTGGGCCGGGCCAAAAACATTGGTGGGTCCCACTTTCGTCTTAAAGGGCCGGCCCATTTAGTATGTGGGGTCCACCACAAAAGCAATTGGGCTGGCCCAACTAGGTAGTGGGCCGGCCCAGCAGAGGGTGGGGTCCACCTTAAAGCAAGTGGGCCGGCCCAATTAGAGTGTGGGGTCCATAGTAAATCAAATGGGCTGGCCCAATAAGTAAGTGGGCCAGCCTGTTTAGTTGCTGTTTATATGCCGGCGTAAAAGGCGCTTTAGGATTTTGCGGGCCGGCACGTATGTGATTTCGCTTAATTGGGCCGTTTAAGGGATGGGAATTCGTGATTTAGATACTGAGAATATTTACGCAGCATTGATTTCTGTCGGATAGCCTCACTTACCACAAGCACCAAAGAAAAAATGCGCGAAAGAACTATAAAAACTAACTAAATATTACATCAGCTGCAAGGCTTTGAAAAAATATTACAGAACCCAGAGAAATTGAATGGTAATTAAACCTAGCAATACAATGAAGCGATCCAGGCAATCTTTTAAGTTGTCCATGCAGCACCTATATCCGAAACAAAGACATTACAAGTTAAGACAGCAACAATGGAAACGCAAGGACACTACAATATTGTTTGCCAAGGAATTTGGAACTCATCATTTCGTCGTGATAACAAGATCATTGTAATGCGCACAATAAGCAAACAAAGAGTGCATGCCGCATACCAACGACCAATATAACGAGCATGTTAGAATGAAACAGACGGACTTACTACTTGTCGAGTCCCATGCAAACCAACATGTTCGGGGAGTACAAAATTGGCATGAACAACATAGTAGCGAGGCTATAAATTTTGTAACAACGACCGAGCAAGATGAAGTTATGATGGCTACATCTACGGAGCAGGGAATGTAAACCAAAAATAGAAGTTACGATGGCAAAAGCTAAAGAGGAGGGAATGTGAACCAACATGTGCCAAGTGCAATTACTTAATTTTGGCCGTGAACTAAATAATACTCCTGAACTTATAGTGAAGGGGATGCAAATCAAGATGTTTCGGGATATAAACTTGTAATGAGCAACACATAGAGGATAGTTAATGCTTGAGCTTAGGATGGACCGGATACGTAATATAGTGGGATCACTCGTGAACTTGTATAAGAGGGAATGCAAACCAATATGTTCAGCTTTCCATATGTGAGCGTCATGCCAAGTCGGAGAAACAAGTCAATAATGCAGCTTTTGAAGAACAAGATGGCACGCAAAATTATTATCTAGTAGTATGACAAGTTTATTTGTACTACGGGCTAGATAGCGAGTGATAGCATGCCAAACTAAGTCCTTACTTTGTTAGCTTACAATGAACTAGATACAAAACAATGGCATCACACGTAGTACAGGGAATGCAAGCCAACATGTTCATGGAGTAAAAAATTGGCACAAACAACATAGTAGCAGGCCATAATTTTTGTAACAACGACTGAGCAAGATAAAGTTATGATGGCTAGATCTATAGAGCAGGGAATGTAAACCAAATATAGAAGTTACGATGCCAAAAGCTATAGAGCAGGGAATGCGAACCAACATGTGCAATTACTTAAAATTGGCCATGAACTAAATAATAGCGAGGATGTTACTATAATACCTATAATTTTTGTAACAACGACCGAGCAAGATAGAAGTTATGATGGCTACATCTACGGAGCAGGGAATGCAAACCAAAATGTTCAATCGCTTAAAGTTAGCAATGAAGTAGAAAATAGCAACGTGTTACGGTCATAGCTAGGAATGAACTAAAAGAGCTTCGGACAAACAAGCATCCGAACCCGGAACATGGCGCTAAAACAAGGGACTTACATTAGGAGAAGCACTCGTGGGAGTCACAGCAGATCTTCCTGGGGTTGATAGATCCGGTGATGAAGTACGCTACATGTGCTACTTGGGGTTGGAGAGACGGCCATTACACTTCATGATTACTCATCTCATCTGCAAAAACGTAACGGAGCGTCGTTAGCACAAACAGGTTCCCCCAAGATTAAACAAGAACTTGCAGGCAAGCAATAGAAAAGCGACGGTAGAAGAGTTTAGATCATGCACGGCGCGGTGAAGCGAGATCCGGTTCATGCACGGCGGTGTCGGTGAGCAAGATCCGATGCGGTGGACGACGGATCCGGCGAAGCGGCTCCGGTGGGGTGGACGATACCGCAGCTGAAGCGACTGCGGTAGACTGCTGGATGAGCATATGGTTTCGAGGTTCGGCGGGGATGATCCGATCCGGTTGATGACGGCGTCGATGAAGCGGCTCCGGCAGGCAGCCGGATGACGAGGATCGCGAGGGCTCGGGTAGGCCAGGGAAGTCCGGCGGGGATGTTCCGGTGCGGTGGTCGTGGAGGTGGGAGAGAGGGACTTGGGAAGTTCCGGTGGGTGGGCTTCGAGAGAAATGAGGATGTTTTTTGGGAGGGTTTCCGGGGCTAGGGAGGTGGTGATCCTAAAAATGACGCGCAGACCCCCCACCAACCGACTTTGTCTGTCATCTCCACAGGGGTAGAATCGGAATTTGGAAGCGTGTGAAATTTTTGTATTTTGTGGGCGGGAAGTTTTGCCGCTATGAGATTTTGAATTTCGCTAAGGTCCAAGTATAATGATAAAAAATTGTGAGACCGTACTAGTACCTCTGTTCAAGGCCGAGTGCAAAATCAAATCATCATCAAGTTGAACATCGGTTACTACCATGATCATCATCGGATCACGAAATCTGGTGACATGCACCGAAATTGGTGCATCCGTTGCAAAGTATAATGCTAAAAATTTTGAGTGACCGTACTAGTACTTATGTTCAAGCCCGAGTGCAACATCAAATCATCATCACGTTGAAAATTTGTTACCATGATCATGATCTATCTCTAAATTTGGCGCATCCGCTAAATCTGGCAAAGTATAATGATAAAGAAATCGTGAGACAGTAGTAGTACTTCTGTTCAAGGTCGAGTGCAACATCAAATCATCATCACGTTTAAAATTTGTTACCATGAGCATGATCTACCTCTGAAAATGGGCGCATCCGCTAAAACTTGCAAAGTATAATGATAAAAAAATTGTGAGACCGTACTAGGACTTATGTTCAAGGTCGAGTGCAACATCAAATCATCATTACATTGAAAAGTGTGTTACCATGATCATGATCTATCTCTGAATTTGGCGCATCCGCTAAATCTCGCAAATATAATGATAAAAAAATTGTGAGAATGTACTAGTACTTATGTTCAAGGCCGAGTGCGGGATCAAATCATCATCACGTTGAAATTCGTTACAACGATCATGACATATCTCTAAAATTGGCGCATCCGCTAAATCTCGCAAAGTATAATGATAAAAAAATTGTGAGACTGTACTAGTACTTGTGTTCAAGGCCGAGTGCGGGATCAAATCATCATCACGGTGAAATTTGTTACAACGATCATGACATATCTCTGAAATTGGCGCATCCGCTAAATCTTGCATGTGGCGCATCTCAGTGCGGAGCAACAGGCCGGTGCTATCAAGGTTGAGGCGTCAGTAGCGTCATCGGGCTCTCCTCTTTTGATAGATCTTCTACATGGCGTGGCGCACCGCCCATCGAGAAGCGATCACATGTGATACCGAGGTGGAGACGTCGCCGGCCTCCTCGAGGCGCGGCCGCCCTTCTACGAGCCGGCGTCGACTCAAGGTATGAATCCATGCGTTGTCGCGCCCCTTCTTCAGATGAAGTGGGGTGCCTTAGATTTATTGTTCTTCTCTTACGATTATTTCGAGCCGAACATGTGTGCTCTTTCTCCGAATATATTGCTTGAAAAGCTAACCAAGTTAATTAAATTCACTTCGTTCTTAATCTTGCGTGCTAATTTTGTTATTTTTGCTGACAGTGGTGCGCGCAAGGAGATTTATTTGTGGGTGTGCTTGAGCTGTTAGGCCTAAGTCGAAATCCTCAGCTAAACGAGGCCTCGACTTAACACATAAAAAGGTGTTCAATCTCGCCCACAATGTCCTTTTCTTTCCTCTTCCTTTATTGGAACTTGTTTTGCAGACAAGGAAAGTGGCACGTGTAATGTGAGTAAAACCCTCTTAGCCAAAATCAGCTACAAGCAAGATTTTATGTATTGTAGATGCCCCAATTGACTCTAATCCCCAATGTAGTCTTTTTTTATGTCAGTATAGACTTCTTTACATGGCATGCATTTGCCTAATGAGCAGCATTGTATTGCCATTCTAGCCAACCTGATCGATATGTCAAGCTTCATGCACGAGATGCCATGTTTAATTTACTCCCTCACTCCGATCCATATTTCTTGGTGTAAAATGAATGTGAATCGAAGGGAGTACTTTTCTTAGATAGTACTATACCATTTCAAAAAAAATACTAGTACTTCGTACTACTACATCACAAATGCATCAAAAGAGTACTACCATCACAAGACCACCACGGTTGTACTAGTAGAGTTTAATGCTTGAACTTCCAAAGGGAATAAGATTACACATATGAACTTTAAACGGGACCGGGAGCATGAGGGCCAGCGGCGGGGCGTTGGTCGGGAACAAGCCGGGCAAGACGTAATTCTGGAGGAAGAGGCCATATGCTTGCGTGCTTGGCCTTGGTTGCGGGCGGTGCTTCCCCGATGTACTTAGGCCTACACCCGTCGCATCTTGGATCGAGCTGCGGATGTCCTTACGGAGGATTTTGCCACGAGAATGGGCAAAATAGCTCCCCGCGCATGCGGAAGCGAATTTCACCACCCTTCGGCCGCTTCGAACGTAGCGGCTCTTACAGTCCCTGCGCTCCTTGTTGTCGTCCATGTCATCGGAATATTCCTGTGAATTATAAAGTACATAATAATCAGGTGCTTAATGAAAGATCGAATAAATACTGCACTATCATAAGCAAACCTTAGAAACCCTAAAATTAAATGTGTAGAACAAGTAAATGGCGGAAGAAATCATACTAAATCACGAGAAAACCCTATGAACAGCAATGAACATAAGCCACAACAATTGCAAGTCCACTAAGTATGAACAGATAAATTAATTATATGACAAATCAAGCCAACTACATGGCGGATTAGTCGAAATGAAACTAGAATACGGCCGTACGAACCGTAGAATCAAGTACGTCTACAAGACAAGGTAGGGGATCAAATCAATCAAGAACCAGGTTCGTGCAAACCACGCGAACAGTAATATGACACAAAAAGGATCGGGACAGTTTCGGTAAAAGAGCAGTACCTCCTCGTCGTCACCCTCGACATCCTCCACAGGCCCGAACGTTTGGGCCGAAATCGTCGAAGGGGTCGAGGTCCGCGTCCAGCACCGGGTCTAGGAAGACCTCGCCGTGGTGGCACTGCAGCGCCTTGCGGATCTTCGGCGGGAGCAACGGCGTTGCTATCCACCTTCTCCTCGACGGCCGGGACGCCCGTTTCGACCGAGGGTCGAAGAATCAGACAAGCAGAGGAGACGAGCGGCCTGGGTGCCCGGTGAAGCCTCACCCGCCGCGGCGGCCACTACCGCAGAGGCATCCTCTGCGCGAGCGGCCGCCGATTGCTCCGCCTCGTACGCAAGACCTGTCTTCATGCTTTGCTGCGGTTGGAAACGAGGAAGTCGATGCCTCGGAGGTGCGGTGAGTTGATGGGAGGGAGAGGACGAGCTCGCGAGAGACGATGAGGTCGATTATTTTATAGCCTCGACTCTCGTATCGAGAGTGGCATTAGTTGTGGACGCGACGGACGATGAGGCCGATTAGTTGTGGACGCGTGAAGTCGTGCATGTACTCGATTCTCACGTATACCAATACTTCCAAACGTCATAAGTAATTCACAATCATTCAGAATAATATGAGACCTTAACATTTTATTGTTTGTGTCAGATATTGTCCATGAAAAATAACATCCTTCAAAAAATAAATCCCCTATGCCAATCCGGTCATGCCCGTCTACTCCAACTAGCTTCCTCGAGTAATTTGTCACCTTACATTCTTAAAATGAACCAAAATTTGGCACGGGGGCATCACATGGAAAATGATGTTACCATTCTCTCTTCCCATTTTTGTTTGAATTTTTCAAAATTGTCATGCCCTAATGGAAAAAATGTATGTTCCTTCTATGAAGCATGTATCGGAATGGCATTACCAAAACACTGGGGTGGCGGGGCACATGGTGGTGTGATGATACATCACATTTGGACCACACAACACAATTTGGACCAACCAAAAAAATTCAACCACCCTACACAAACCCTGGTCAAAACTAGTTTGACCAATATTACAAAAAGTTGTACATAATTCGAAACCAGTCGGAAATATACGAATCATTCGGGAGTCAATACGAAGACAAAGCAATTATGCCAAAAGACGAAGGCGAGAGGAGGAACAGGTCTTGCTATATTGCACAACAAAGCCAAATTCAACTTTTCATCGATTCCAAAATTCGGCTGCAATTAGCACACCCTGGTCTCCGATGTCGCAATAGTTGGCTGCTTTGGGAGCGGAGACACTCGACTTCCTTCTTCAACTTATCGCACTACGTGCGAACTTTCAAAGTACTTCGTCTCGAAATATTGCGCATGTTCGACATGCAACTCCACTTCTGTTGAAAACTTTCACGATCACGGTTGCAATCACAGCGACCAGCCTTGTCGGTGACCACACTCATCGGTGGCTGGGCGCGTAGTTCCTCGACTTCCTTCCTCAACTTCTTACACTCCGCGAGAACGTCCGAGTAATCGTTTATCAAAAGAAGATTGCTCGGAACGGGCATTCTCCTCCGATATGGCACGATCTAAAATGCACCTGCCCACGAGGTGGCGGATTTTCTTATGAAGGATGGTGTTGTGGCCCTTGATCTGGTCCAGTTTCGCGGAGAATCGTGTTATCACATCCTGCATTGCAAATTCAACGGCAATGAAGTATGCGGAGTGCAGATGAGGGGGGAGAAATAAACAAATGGAGTGCCAACCTCTTCAATATGCTGAGAGCTGCAAAGTCCTTGTCCATAGGAACCTCTTCAACTATGGAACCGCCATCCCTGGAAGAAAGACAGTTAAGTAGTTGGATCTGGCAGCCAGCAAGGAGGCGATGGCTGCGCACGGCAATGGAAACATACACGGCCGAAGATGCACACACGCGCCTTGGCTGCTCCTCTCCCGGAGGCCGAGCATTCGTCTACGATTACGCATTCAGGATACCAAACCTATGCAAGAGTTTGAGGTTTACGTTACGAAGGGTGGTGTTGTGGCCCTTTAATCTCATAATCCCTTCACTGCATGGAAAAATTCACCAATAACGAATCGGGGATCCTTTTTCATTCAAAGGATATGAAAATCATAAGATTAGGAAAAGCATAGGATTTTGTATACATTAGAGAGGGTGTATGCGCTATTTTATGGGCTATTTTGGAATGTACAAAATGAAGTCGTGTTTAATAAACCCAAATCTCATCCCTTCTTGCGGAGTTATCCCTATGATTATTCACTAGATCCGTATGTTTCTTATCTCCGGCCCGAGGATCAGCGGGATATCATGGAGTGCAGGTGCAAGCTGACTAGAGACAGCCGCACGGGATTTTTACAGCCAGGGTGGTGCGCGGTTTCCTCATAGAATTACTTGCCGATGTGTTTTTGCCTTTTTGGCACCCATTTGATTTTCTATGTTTCGTTGGTGGATCTTTGTGTCGACTCTAGCTGATCCGTGAGAAGTTGTCATAATTTGTGTATGAAGCTGAAGAAAGCAATAAAGCAGCCATATACATCATTTTGATGCGAAGGCTGTGATATGTCCCCCATTTCGAAAAAAGGAACAAACATAGGATATATTTCTATAAATCAAACAACTAATGTAGGGAAGAACCCATAGGATCTAAATGCTACACAATTCTTATAGAAGTCCTACGAATTAAAGAAGCCCTCATGCAGTACGGAGATGAAGAGGAAGAAAAAAAAAGCAATGGATATACTTCGTATATTATAGTGCATACATTATTAATGCTCTTGAGAGCTAACAAGTGCTCATCAAACAACGGGTCCTCGATAGCTAAGTACGAAGTGGATCCTGCGGTAGAAAGCACGAGCCTGGAACCGTCGGCCATGGAAGATGATAGCCGGTTTAGTTGGCACCGCCTGCCAGCAAGGACTCAACGAAAATCCGGCATGGCGATGGAAACATACCGGGGAGCTTCGTACCCACCGGGTTGGCGAGAAACGAGCGATTTCTCAACTTGGGTAGGAATGGCGCTGAAACCAGCCGCCATGGAAGAAAGACGGTTAAATTGTTTGATCCGCTAGCCAGCCAGAAGGCAGAGAAACTTCGGCATGGCGATGGAAACATCCCGGGGAGCTACGTACCCACCATCTTGGCGAAACACGGTCGATTTCTCGGCATCGGTAGGAAGGGCGACACTTGAACGGGCGGCCCTGGAAGAAAGACGGTCAAATAGCTGGTTCTCCCGGTAAAAAAAATAGTTGGATCTGTTTGCCTTGCTGTAATCTGCGTTCATGGGGGCAAAGAAAGCACATGGCGATAAAAACCTACCGGGACTCTTCGCTGGATTACTGCGCACGACCCAACAAGCCCGAAGCGGGCGGAGCTTGCGATGGAAGCGCGGGCCGAGCTTGCGATGGAAGCGCGGGCCGAGCTTGCGATGGAAGCGCGGACATGCTGTCCGCCGGCGCCGGCGGTACACATTCAAAGTCGGAGTTTGCGGGACTTTCGGCGGGATGGATTTCACCGCGGATTTAGTCTCAGACAACAACGCCTCCTTCCTCTTCTTACACTTCTTCATGTTCTTCTTAGACAACTTGTTGAACGATGGATGAATCGGCTGGAGGAAGAAGGAAGGGACAAGCGAGGTGGGGATAGAAGGGGTCGGTGTAGAGCTCTCGGGGAGGGTTCCCCGGGAGGAGGATGAGCTGGAACGAACGGGACGAGGGATGGGGCTGGGCAATCTTGTCCGTCCATCCAAAATCAAAGGGCGGGAGCACATAAGACTTTGGGCCATTGACGAGGCTGGTCCTGCCACGGGCGGACCCCAAGTTTCGAGCGATTCAATGTCAGTGAAAAGAATCTTGTTCGGGGTCGGCCGCGGAAGCCAAATCTCTGTGTCCCAAAGTCTACTAGTAGTCTACTCCTATATAGGTATAGCTGCATAGCCATCATACCATTGCATTGATCGAGCTGTACGCCTTTACCACTCTGATTCAGGTCCAAAATATTAGTGTTCTCTTGTCAAATCAAAGGCCATGTCAGTTTGACGAAATGGACGTTCTTTAACTCACAAACTACTCCAAGGACATCATTTACGGACTACTCAGTTCGGCAAAAAGATTCTTGAAGCCATGTACATATTTT
>NC_061513.1:65756953-65778763 GCF_022539505.1 Lolium rigidum | reverse complement strand
ATATAGCAAAGACTTTTCATGAATAGCACTTCAAGACAAGCATCAATAAGTCTTGCATAAGAGTTAACTCATAAAGCAATAATTCAAAGTAAAGGCATTGAAGCAACACAAAGAAAGATTAAGTTTCAGCGGTTGCTTTCAACTCGTAACATGTATATCTCATGGATATTGTCAACATAGAGTAATATAACAAGTGCAATATGCAAGTATGTAGGAATCAATGCACAGTTCACACAAGTGTTTGCTTCTTGAGGTGGAGAGAGATAGGTGAACTGACTCAACAATAAAAGTAGAAGAAAGGTCCTCCATAGAGGAAAAGCATCGATTGCTATATTTGTGCTAGAGCTTTTATTTTGAAAACATGAAACAATTTTGTCAACGGTAGTAATAAAGCATATGTATCATGTAAATTATATCTTACAAGTTGCAAGCCTCATGCATAGTATACTAATAGTGCCCGCACCTTGTCCTAATTAGCTTGGACTACTGGATCATCGCAATGCACATGTTTTAACCAAGTGTCACAATGGGGTACCTCCATGCCGCCTGTACAAAGGTCTAAGGAGAAAGCTCGCATCGGATTTCTTGCTATTGATTATTCTCAACTTAGACATCCGTACCGGGAAAACATAGACAACAGATAATGGACTCCTCTTTTATGCATAAGCATGTAACAACAATTAATAATTTTCTCATATGAGATTGAGGATATATGTCCAAAACTGAAACTTCCACCATGAATCATGGCTTTAGTTAGCGGCCCAATGTTCTTCTCTAACAATATGCATGCTTAACCATAAGGTGGTAGATCTCTCTTACTTCAGACAAGACGAACATGCATAGCAACTCACATGATATTCAACAAAGAATAGTTGATGGTGTCCCCAGAAACATGGTTATCGCACAACAAGCAACTTAATAAGAGATAAAGTGCATAAGTACATATTCAATACCACAATAGTTTTTAAGCTATTTGTCCCATGAGCTATATATTGCAAAGGTGAATGATGGAATTTTAAAGGTAGCACTCAAGCAATTTACTTTGGAATGGCGGAGAAATACCATGTAGTAGGTAGGTATGGTGGACACAAATGGCATAGTGGTTGGCTCAAGTATTTTGGATGCATGAGAAGTATTCCCTCTCGATACAAGGTTTAGGCTAGCAAGGTTATTTGAAACAAACACAAGGATGAACGGTGCAGCAAAACTCACATAAAAGACATATTGAAAACATTATAAGACTCTACACCGTCTTCCTTGTTGTTCAAACTCAATACTAGAAATTATCTAGACTTTAGAGAGACCAAATATGCAAACCAAATTTTAGCATGGTCTATGTATTTCTTCATTAATGGGTGCAAAGTATATGATGCAAGAGCTTAAACATGAGCACAACAATTGCCAAGTATCACATTATCCAAGACATTTTAGCAATTACTACATGTATCATTTTCCAATTCCAACCATATAACAATTTAACGAAGAAGAAACTTCGCCATGAATATTATGAGTAGAGCCTAAGGACATACTTGTCCATATGCTACAGCGGAGCGTGTCTCTCTCCCATACAGTGAATGCTAGGATCCATATATTCAAACAAAACAAAAAACAAAAACAAACCGACGCTCCAAGCAAAGCACATAAGATGTGATGGAATAAAAATATAGTTTCAGGGGAGGAACCTGATAATGTTGTCGATGAAGAAGGGGATGCCTTGGGCATCCCCAAGCTTAGACGCTTGAGTCTTCTTGATATATGCAGGGGTGAACCACCGGGGCATCCCCAAGCTTAGAGCTTTCACTCTCCTTGATCATGTTGCATCATCTCCCTCTCTTGATCCTTGAAAACTTCCTCCACACCAAACTCGAAACAACTCATTAGAGGGTTAGTGCACAATAAAAATTAACATGTTCAGAGGTGACATAATCATTCTTAACACTTCTGGACATTGCATAAAGCTACTTGGACATTAATGGATCAAAGAAATTCATCCAACATAGCAAAAGAGGCAATGCGAAATAAAAGGCAGAATCTGTCAAAACAGAATAGTTCGTATTGACGAATTTTAAAATGGCACCAGACTTGCTCAAATGAAAATGCCCAAATTGAATGAAAGTGGCGTACATATCTGAGGATCACGCACGTAAATTGGCATATTTTTCTGAGCTAGCTACAGAGAGGCAGGTCGGAATTCGTGACAGCAAAGAAATCTGAAACTGCGCAGTAATCCAAATCTAGTATGAACTTACTATCAAAGACTTTACTTGGCACAACAAAACACTAAACTAAGATAAGTAGAGGTTGCTACAGTAGTAAACAACTTCCAAGACACAAAATAAAAACAAAGTATTGTAGTAAAAACCATGGGTTGTCTCCCATAAGCGCTTTTCTTTAACGCCTTTCAGCTAGGCGCAGAAAGTGTGTATCAAGTATTATCAAGAGACGAAGTGTCAACATCATAATTTGTTCTAATAATAGAATCAAAAGGTAACTTCATTCTCTTTCTAGGGAAGTGTTCCATACCTTTCTTGAGAGGAAATTGATATTTTATATTACCTTCCTTCATATCAATGATAGCACCAACAGTTCGAAGAAAAGGTCTTCCCAATATAATGGGACAAGATGCATTGAATTTAATATCCAAGACAACAAAATCAACGGGGACAAGGTTATTGTTAACGGTAATGCGAACATTATCAACTTTCCCCAAAGGTTTCTTTGTAGAATGATCAGCAAGATTAACATCCAAATAACAATTTTTCAGCGGTGGCAAGTCAAGCATATTATAAATTTTCTTAGGCATAACGGAAATACTTGCACCAAGATCACATAAGGCATTACAATCAAAATCTTTAACCTTCATCTTAATGATGGGCTCCCAACCATCCTCTAGCTTTCTAGGAACAGAGGCTTCGCGCTCTAGTTTCTCTTCTCTAGCTTTTATGAGAGCATTTGTAATATGTTGCGTGAAAGCCAAATTTATAGCACTAGCATTAGGACTTTTAGCAAGTTTTTGTAAGAAGTTTATAACTTCAGAGATGTGGAAATCATCAAAATTCAAACCATTATAATCTAAATCAATGGGATCATCATCCCCAATGTTGGAAAAAATTTCAGCAGTTTTATCACGAGCGGTTTCAGTAGTTTTAGCAATTTCGAGCAGTTTCTCGCGCTTTGCATTAGAAGTGGAAACATTGCTAACACCAATTCTTTTATTATTAATAGTAGGAGGTGCAGCAACTTGTGTAGCATTAGCATTACTAGTGGTGGTAATAGTCCAAACTTTAGCTACATTCTTCTCTTTAGCTAGTTTTTCATTTTCTTCTCTATCCCACCTAGCACGCAGTTCAGCCATTAATCTTATATTCTCATTAATTCTAACTTGGATGGCATTTGTCTGTAGTAACAATTTTATTTTCAATATCCTCGAGGTTTAGCAGCCATTTTATTAATTAAAGAAGATTGTGACGCGAGACATGTATGAGATTTGGTTTTCGAGCATTTGCAAGTTTAGTTTGCAACCCGAAATTTCCATATTCAGATTTTCAAGTTGATTTCCTATATTCTTCAACAAGGTAGATTGTTCATTTATAGTTTTAATAAACAATTTATTTTGCTCATATTGTGATTGCATAAAGCTCTTGGTAGATCTTTCAATTTCTAACATCCTTTCCTCATTAGGTGAAACATATCTACCATAAGAGTTACCATTAGCAGGATATGGCCTAGAATTTTGAGCAACCAATGAGGCTAACGGAACATTATTAGGATCAACATTAGTCCTACCATTTACAAGCATAGACATAATAGCATCAATCTTATCACTCAAGGAAGAGGTTTCTTCGACAGAATTTACCTTCTTACCTTGTGGAGCTCTTTCCGTGTGCCATTCAGAGTAGTTGATCATCATATTATCAAGAAACTTTGTTGCTTCACCAAGA
Organism: Lolium rigidum; assembly: GCF_022539505.1. NCBI lineage: Eukaryota > Viridiplantae > Streptophyta > Magnoliopsida > Poales > Poaceae > Lolium > Lolium rigidum. The sequence goes on along the minus strand of NC_061513.1, from coordinate 65,774,822 downwards.
GTGATGGACATAAAGGTACCTCCAGCAGCTGAATCCAATAAATTCCGCGAAGAAAAATTTAGTCCTGCATAGAAGGTTTGGATGATCATCCAAGTAGTCGGTCCATGTGTTGGGCAATTTTTAACCAAAGATTTCATTCTTTCCCATGCTTGTGCAACATGCTCGAGTATCTAATTGTTTAAAATTCATTATGCTACTCCTCAAAGATATAATTTTAGCAGGGGGATAATATCTACCAATAAAAGCATCCTTGCATTTAGTCCAGGAATCAATACTATTCTTAGGCGGAGATAGCAACCAATCTTTAGCTCTTCCTCTTAATGAGAAAGGGAACAATTTTAATTTTATAATGTCACCATCTACATCTTTATATTTTTGCATTTCACATAGTTCAACAAAATTATTAAGATGGGCAGCAGCATCATCGGAACTAATACCGAGAAAATTGCTCTCGCATAACAAGATTCGATAAAGCAGGTTTAATTTCAAAGAATTCTGTCTGTAGTAGCGAGGTGGAGCAATAGGTGTGCATAAGAAATCATTATTATTTGTGGTTGTGAAGTCACACAACTTAGTATTTTCAGGAGCGGCCATTTTAGCAGTAGTAAATAAAGCAAACTAGATAAAGTAAATGCAAGTAACTAATTTTTGTGTGTTTTTGATATAGCAAACAAGATAGCAAATAAAGTAAAACTAGCAACTAATTTTTTTGTATTTTGATTTAGTGCAGCAAACAAAGTAGTAAATAAAACTAAGCAAGACAAAAACAAAGTAAAGAGATTGGGATGTGGAAACTCCCCTTGCGGCGTGTCTTGATCTCCCGACAACGGCGCCGGAAATTTGCTTGATGCGTGTAGTTGACACGTCCGTTGGGAACCCCAAGAGGAAGGTGTGATGCGCACGGCGGCAAGTTCCCTCGATAAGAAACCAAGGTTTAATCGAACCGAGTAGGAGTCAAGAAGCACGTTGAAGGTTGATGGTGGCGGGATGTAGTGCGGCGCAACACCGGAGATTCCGGCGCCAACGTGGAACCTGCACAACACAACCAAAGTACTTTGCCCCAACGAAACGGCGAGGTTGTCAATCTCACCGGCTTGCTGTAACAAAGGATTAGATGTATAGTGTGGATGATGATTGTTTGCGTGAAAACGGTAGAAACGATATTGCAACGAGATTGTATTTCGAGTATAGAGAATTGGACCGGGGTCCACGAGTTCACTAGAGGCGTCTCTCCCATAAGATAAACAGCATGTTGGGTGAACAAATTACGGTTGGGCAATTGACAAATAGAGAGGGCATGACCATGCACATACATATTATGATGAGTATTGTGAGATTTAATTGGGCATTACGACAAAGTACATAGACCGCTATCCGGCATGCATCTATGCCTAAAAAGTCCACCTTCGAGGTTATCATCCGAACCCCCTCCGGTATTAAGTTGCTAACAACGAGACAATTGCATTAAGTATTGCGCGTAATGTAATCGGTGATTACATCCTTGAACATAGCACCAATGTTTTATCCCTAGTGGCAATCGCACATCCATAACCTTAGAGGTTCTTGTCACCCTCCGGATTCACGGAGACATGAACCCACTATCGAGCATAAATACTCCCTCTTGGAGTTACTAGCATCAACTTGGCCAGAGCATCTACTAATAACGGAGAGCATGCAAGATCATAAACAACACATAGACATGAATTTGATAATCAACATAACAAGTATTCTCTATTCATCGGATCCCAACAAACGCAACATATAGAATTACAGATAGATGATCTTGATCATGTTAGGCAGCTCACAAGACCCGACAATGAAGCACAATGGGGAGAAGACAACCATCTAGCTACAGCTATGGACCCATAGTCCAGGGGTAGACTACTCACACATCACTCCGGAGGCGACCATGGCGGCGTAGAGTCCTCCGGGAGATGAATCCCCTCTCCGGCGAGGGTGCCGGAGGCGATCTCTGAATCCCCGAGATGGGATTGGCGGCGGCGCGTCTCGATGAGGTTTTCCGTATCGTGGCTCTCGGTACTGGGGGTTTCGCGACGGAGGCTTTAAGTAGGCGGAAGGGCAAGTCAGGGGGCCACACGAGGGCCCCACACCACAGGTCGGCGCGGCCAAGGGCCAGGCCGCGCTGCCCTAGGGTTTGGCCACCTCGTGGCCCCACTTCGTCTCCTCTTCGGTCTTTTGGAAGCTTCGTGGCAAAATAGGACCCTGGGCGTTGATTTCGTCCAATTCCGAGAATATTTCGTTACTAGGATTTCTGAAACCAAAAACAGCAGAAAACAGGAGCGGCACTTCGGCATCTTGTTAATAGGTTAGTTCCAGAAAATGCACGAATATGACATAAAGTGTGCATAAAACATGTAGATAACATCAATAATGTGGCATGGAACATAAGAAATTATCGATACGTCGGAGACGTATCAGCCAACAACTAAGATATGAACAAGATGCAATAGGCTCAACAAAGAACAATTATACATGATGTGCCACCCAACATATATAAGAAGCAAGATAAGCAAGTAGGAAGCACAACATACACAATCACATGCTAGGTACAAAACCAACACATGTAAAAGGGGATCGAGTAACTTTCAATGTAAAGGAATTGAGGACTCGTTACCGCAAGGAGGTGCATGGGTAAAGGATAAGAGGAATACAACTTGACTTGAGGAAGTGAGAATGATGAAGATCCCCTAAGTCTTCATGAGCTAGTCAAGCCTCCATGCCCTCCACTTGTACCTATTGATCAAGTTTTGGCTTGTTGATCCCCAACCAAGTTGGGTCCTAAGAAGTTAGTCACAATAGGCTTGGCAACCCAAATGGTTCTTTTTGCGAAACCACTTTGAGTGCCAACATATTTGGCAAACACATCGCCAACCTTATCCTTATGTAGAGAATAAGCACCATGGATCAAGATAGGGTTGGATGAGTTACCACTAGTGCAAAAGGAGGAGATGTGGCCCTTCTCACGGCATATGTAGCATCTTCTTCTCCCCCCTTTCTTCTCACTTGATTGCTCCGCAACGGGAGCCTTGGCTTCATCCTTCTTGGGTAGCGGCCCTTCTTCAAGTTGAGGTAGACCTTGAGCTTGGCCTTGAGGTAGACCATGAGCTCCATCTTGAGGCCGCTTCCCTTGTTTCTTCACGCCAAGTGGCTTCTTCTTCAAGGGGCACAATCTAACATGATGCCCTTCAATCTTGCACTTGAAGAACACAATCTTGGCAGGGTCCTTCACATGCCCTTGGCCCTTCTTCCGCTTGTGCGAGGTGGACTTGTTCTTGTTGTTGGAGTTGAATCCAAGTCCACTCTTGTCATTGGGGAATTGCTTCCCTTCATGACCCTTTACCAAGTCCTTCTTCAAAGAAGTGACTTGGGCCTCGAGCTCTTCGATTTCCCCTACATGGTTAGTAACAACACAAGTACTAGAGGAAGTGGAAGATTTATTGTTAGAGCAACAAGTCAAGGTATGTAATTCACCACAAGATATAGCAATAGCATGGGTGGGTGAATTACTAGCACTAGCACATGGAATTGTAGAACAAGGCATAGAAGGTAGTTCACCACAAGATAAGTCAATAGCAAGAGTGGGTGAACTAAAAGCACTAGCACATGACAAAATAGCATTTTGAGAGGTAGTGCTAGTACTCACATGAGGCTCACACGATTTTACCTTTGCCATGATAGCCTCATGGGCTAACTTTAGCAAATTATGAGAGACTAGAATATCATCATGGGAGCTAGAAAGCTTTCCATAGTTTTCTTCCAATTTCTCATAATTGCTTGTTAGCAAAGCAAGTTGAGCCCTTAGCTCAACATTCTCCTTCAATATGGAGGCTTCACAAGAGGTAGAGTTAGTAGCACAAGCATTATCAATCATAGCACAAGGAGAAGGCAACTTAGCAAGCTCTATTAGGTTGAGAGCTTTAAATTGCTCATGTGACTCGGTGAGTTTGATGAGATCACTCTCAATAGCCCTAGAGCTACCTTTGAGAAGCTCAAAATCCTCAAGGAGTTTATCACGAGCACTTTCTAGCTCAACATTTTTAGTTCGAAAATCTTGTGCCACCTCTAAAGCTCTATCTCGAGATTCCCTTTCCATAAGTATCCTTAGAGCAAAGTTCTCTTTAAGAGTTTCATTGGTGACTTTTTGTTTTTTAAGAGCATTACTAAGAGTTGCAATCTCGTTTGCATACTCGCGCTCATGCTCTTCCATTTTCTCAATACATTTTGTGCTCTCAATGGCAAAATCAAAGATTTCCATGAAGTTAGAGCAAGCAACTTCCTTCTTACGAAGAGCATGAGAAACCGACTGTCCCAACTTGTTTAAGGAAGCAACATTAAGTCCTTCCATATCATTGTCCTCATCATCACTAGATAGATAGGGTTCCAAGGAAGGAGATACCTTAGAAGCCTTAGCCATAAGACAAGTGTAGGAACCGTGCGATGATGAAGAAGATGAACTACTTGAAGCTCCATCCAAGATCTTGTCTTGGCCCATAGTATCTTTGGTTTCCTCTAAATTGTTAGTCACACAAATACTAGAGGAAAGCAAAGTATCTTCATTATGGCAACAAGACAAGAGAAGCATATCATTATGGAATGAAGATATGCAAGGACTATCAACACTAGCATGTAAAGCATTTATAGTGCTACAAGTGTTAAAGTCCAAAGATGAGACATTGCAATGGGATAGGGATGAAGAATCATCAAGAGAAAGCTCACCATCAACAATGCAATGTTCATCACCACTCACCATACCATTACCTTGTGTCTTACCACACATTGGTGAAGTGGAAGGAGTGTGATCATCCTCAATGGTATTGGATCCACCATATGTATCTCGAAGCTTTGTCCAAACCTCATGAGCACTCCGGAAAGGCGCAATGGAGGAAATCACTACATGACTCACAACATGGCAAAGCGCTTTAGTAGCTTGAGCATCTAGATAAGAGTTTTTCTTCTCTTCAAAGGTTGGATTTTGTGGATCCTTAGGAGGAGAAAAACCCATATCAAGAATTCGCTCCACATGTGGGTGCATGCCCCTAAAATAATCAAGCATGTAGAATTTCCAAACATCATAATTAGTGCCATCAAATGTAAAGGTGGAAATGTGCACTAATCCTCTAGTCGACGTCATACTCTCTAGGCGGTAAAGCCTGATGTATACGGGAGCTTCTATTCTTGTAGACAGTGTTGGGCCTCCAAGAGCAGAGGTTTGTAGAACAGCAGCAAGTTTCCCTTAAGTGGATCACCCAAGGTTTATCGAACTCAGGGAGGAAGAGGTCAAAGATATCCCTCTCATGCAACCACTGCAACCACAAAGCAAGAAGTCTCTTGTGTCCCCAACACACCTAATAGGTGCACTAGTTCGGTGAAGAGATAGTGAAATACAGGTGGTATGAATAAATATGAGCAGTAGCAACGGCACCAGAAAAGTGCTTTGCCCAGGACTGGAGTGTGGTTGATGGTGGTAATATTGCAGGCAGTAGAAACGCAGTAAAACAGTAAACAAGCAGCGATAGCAGTATTGGAAACAAGGCCTAGGGATCATACTTTCACTAGTGGACACTCTCAACATTGATCACATAACAGAATAAATAGATAGATGCTAGACTCTACACCCTCTTGTTGGATGATGAACACCACTAATTGTGTAGGATTACACGAACCCTCAATGCCGGAGTTAACAAGATCCACAATATTCGATGTTCATATTTAAATAACCTTAGAGTGCACGACAGATCAACATAACCAAACCAAGTACTAACATAGCATGCACACTGTCACCTTCACGCTATGAAAGGAGGCATATATCACATCAATACTATCATAGCAATAGTTAACTTCATAATCTACAAGAGATCACAATCATAGCCTACGCCAAGTACTACACGATGCACACACTGTCACCATTACACCGTGCAGGAGGAATAAACTACTTTAATAACATCACTAGAGTAGCACACGGATAAATTGTGATACAAAACACATTGCAATCATAAAGAGATATAAATAAGCACTTCAATATGCCATTCATAACAGTGAATAAGTATTCTGTGAAATATAACCTAAGAGACCCACACGGTGCACACACTGTCACCTTTACACACGTGGGACAAGGAGTCTCCGGAGATCACATAAGTAAAATCCACTTGACTAGCATAATGACATCTAGATTACAAGCATCATCATATGAATCTCAATCATGTAAGGCAGCTCATGAGATTATTGTATTGAAGTACATAGGAGAGAGATTAACCACATAGCTACCGGTACAACCCCGAGCCTCGATGGAGAACTACTCCCTCCTCATGGGAGACAGCAGCGTTGATGAAGATGGCGGTGGTGTCGATGGAGGAGCCTTCCGGGGCACTTCCCGTCCCGGCGGCGTGCCGGAACGGAGACTCTGTCCCCGGATCTTGGCTTCGCGATGGTGGCGGCTCTGGAAGGTTTCTCGTACCGTGGCTTTTCCGTCTCGAGGTTTTAGGTCGAGGGGGCTTAAATAGGCGAAGAGGCGGCGTCAGAGGGTCGAAGAGGCGGTGACACGATAGGGCGGCGCGGCCAGGGCCAGGGCCGCGCCGGCCTACCTCCTGGGCCCCCCGTGGGTCCACTCTGGCGACTCTCGGGTGTTCTGGATGCTTCCGGGGATTCTAAGATGCTGGGCGTTGATTTCGTCCGATTCCGAGAATATTTCCTTACTAGGATTTCTGAAACCAAAACAGCGAGAACAAGACAACGGCCCTTCGGCATCTCGTCAATAGGTTAGTTCCGGAAAACGCATAAATATGACATAAAGTGTGCATAAAACATGTAGATATCATCAATAATGTGGCATGGAACATAAGAAATTATCGATACGTCGGAGACGTATCGGCATCCCTAAGCTTAGTTTCTGCTCGTCCGAGCAGGTAAACGATAACAAAGATAATTTCTGGAGTGACATGCCATCATAACCTTGATCATACTATTGTAAACACATGTAATGAATGCAGCAATCCAAGACAATGGTAAATGACATGAGTAAACAAATGAATCATAAACAAAGACTTTTCATGAATAGTACCTTCAAGACAAGCATCAATAAGTCTTGCATAAGAGTTAACTCATAAAGCAATAATTCAAAGTAAAGGCATTGAAGCAACACAATGGAAGATTAAGTTTCAGCGGTTGCTTTCAACTTGTAACATGTATATCTCATGGATAGTTGTCAATGCAAAGCAATATAACAAGTACAATAAGCAAGTATGTAAGAATCAATGCACAGTTAACACAAGTGTTTGCTTCTTGAGGTGGAGAGAAATAGGTAAACTGACTCAACATAAAAGTAGAAGAAAGGCCCTTCGCAGAGGGAAGCAGGGATTAAATCATGTGCTAGAGCTTTTTAAGTTTTGAAATCATAAAGAGAGCATAAAAGTAAAATTTTGAGAGGTGTTTGTTGTTGTCAACGAATGGTAATGGGTACTCTAACTACCTCGCCAACCAGACTTTCAAGAGCGGCTCCCATGAAGGACGTTATCTCTACCGGCAAGGTAGATCATCCCTCTTCTCTTTTGTTTACACATGTACTTTAGTTTTTATTATGAGTGACACTCCCCCAACCTTTGCTTACACAAGCCATGGCTAACCGAATCCTCGGGTGCCTTCCATCAATCTCATACCATGGAGGAGTGTCTATTTGCAAAATTAAGTTGCTTACTGATGAATCAGAGCAAAACATGTGAAGAGAATTATTAATGAAGTTTGATTAATCGGGGCTGGGAACCCCATTGCCAGCTCTTATTGCAAAATTATTGGATAAGCGGATGAAGCCACTAGTCCATTATGAAAGTCTGTCAAGAGTAAATGACAAGGTTGAAAGATAAACACCACATACTTCCTCATGAGCTATAAAACATTAACACAAATTAAGAAGCATTTTGAAGGTTTAAAGGTAGCACATGAAGCAATTTACTTGGAATGGCAGGAAATAACATGTAGTAGGTAGGTATGGTGGACACAAATGGCATGGTGTTTGGCTCAAGGATTTTGGATGCATGAGAAGTATTCCCTCTCGATACAAGGTTTAGGCTAGCAAGGTTATTTGAAACAAACACAAGGATGAACCGGTGCAGCAAAACTCACATAAAAGACATATTGTAAACATTATAAGACTCTACACCGTCTTCCTTGTTGTTCAAACTCAATACTAGAAATTATCTAGACCTTAGAGAGACCAATTATGCAAACCAAATTTTAGCAAGCTCTATGTATTCTTCACTAATAGGTGCAAAGTATATGATGCAAGAGCTTAAACATGAGCACAACAATTGCCAAGTATCACATTATCCAAGACATTTTACCAATTACTACATGTAGCATTTCCCGATTCCAGCCATATAACAAATTAACGAAGCAGTTTCAACCTTCGCCATGAAAATTAAAGGCTAAGAACACATGTGTTCCTATGAACCAGCGGAGCGTGTCTCTCTCCCACACAAACATTTATTCAAACAAAAACAAAAACAAAAACATACAGACGCTCCAAGTAAAGTACATAAGATGTGACCGAATAAAAATATACTTTCAAGAGAAGGAACCTGATAATTTGTCGATGAAGAAGGGGATGCCTTGGGCATCCCCAAGCTTAGATGCTTGAGTCTTCTTGAAATATGCAGGGATGAACCACTGGGGCATCCCCAAGCTTAGACTTTTCACTTTTCTTGATCGTAGTATATCATCCTCCTCTCTTGACACTTGAAAACTTCCTTCACACCAAACTCGAAACAAACTCATTAGAGGGTTAGTGCATAATCAAAATTCACATGTTCAGAGGTGACACAATCATTCTTAACACTTCTGGACATTGCCCAAAGCTACTGGAAGTTAATGGAACAAAGAAATCCATCCAACATAGCAAAAGAAGCAATGCGAAATAAAAGGCAGAATCTTTCAAAACAGAACAGTCCGTAAAGACGAATTTTATTAAGGCACCAGACTTGCTCAAATGAAAATTCTCAAATTGAATGAAAGTTGCGTACATATCTGAGGATCAGTCACGTAAATTGGCATAATTTTCTGAGTTACCTACAGAGAATTTTGCCAAGATTCGTGACAGCAAATAAATCTGTTTCTGCGCAGTAATCCAAATCTAGTATCAACCTTGCTATCAAAGACTTTACTTGGCACAACAATTCAAAAAAACTAAGATAAGGAGAGTTTGCTACAGTAGTAACAACTTCCAAGACTCAAATCTAAAACAAAATTACTGTAGCAAAATAAACACATGGGTTATCTCCCAAGAAGTTCTTTCTTTATAGCCATTAAGATGGGCTCGGCCAGTTTTAATGATGCACTCGCAAGAAATAGTATTTGAAGCAAAAAAGAGCATCAAGAGGCAAATTCAAAACAAATTTAAGCCTAACATGCTTCCTATGAAAAGGAATGTTGTAAATAAACAAGTTCATCAAGAACAAAGTAACAAGCATAGGAAGATAAAACAAGTGCAGCTTCAAGATTTTCAGCAAAAAGAGAGGTATTTTAGTAACATGAAAATTTCTACAACCATATTTTCCTCTCTCATAATAATATTCAGTAGCATCATGAGCAAACTCAACAATATAACTATCACATAAATCATTCTTATCATGAGTCTCATGCATAAAATTATTACTCTCCACATAAGCATAATCAATTTTATTAGTTGTAGTGGGAGCAAATTCAACAAAGTAGCTATCATTATTATTCTCATCATCAAATATAGGAGGCATATTGTAATCATAATCAAATTTATCCTTCATAACAGGTGGAACCAAAAGATTAATATCATTATAATCATCATATATAGGAGGTAAAGTATCATCAAAGAAAATTTTCTCCTCAATGCTTCGGGGACTAAAAAGATCATGCTCATCAAAACCAGCTTCCCCAAGCTTAGAATTTTCCATAGCATTAGCAACAATAGTGTTCAAAGCATTCATATTAATAACATTCCCATTAGCATGCATATAAAGTTCCATGGGTTTTTTAATTCTCTCTTCAAACACATCATGTCCTAATTCAAGATAAAGTTCATAAAGATCTCTCATATTTTTGTTATTTTCCATTATGCCTAACTAGTGTAAACAAGAAACAAAAAGATGCAATTGCAGGATCTAAAGGAAATAGCTTCGAGCACAAACACAATGGCGCCTAGAAAAGTATCATTACTCGGAACCGGAGTATGAGTGCCTTTTACCTTTCCTCCCGCAACAACGGCGCTTGAAAAGTGCTTGATGTCTACGGGAGCTTCTATTCTTGTAGACAGGTGTTGGGCCTCCAAGAGCAGAGGTTTGTAGAACAACGGCAAGTTTCCCTTAAGTGGATCACCCAAGGTTTATCGAACTCGAGGAGTGATGACCCACAAGTATAGGGGATCGCAGGCAGTCTTCGCGGGTAGTAAAACCCAAATTTATTGATTCGACACAAGGGGAGGTAAAGAATACTTATAAGCCTTAACAACTGAGTTGTCAATTCAGCTGCACCTGGAAAAGCACTAGTAACAGGGGTGATGTGAAAGCAACAGTAATATGAGAGCAATAGTAATAGTAACACAACAGCAATAATAGCAATATGAGAGCAATGGCACCAGAAGATAGTTGATACTACTTCCAATGACATGTAGAACGAGTATATAATGATGAGAGATGGACCGGGGTTCCCAGCGATCTACACTAGTGGTAACTCTCCAATAACAAGTAACAAGTGTTGGGTGAACAAATTACAGTTGGGCAATTGATAGGATTGATAAGGCATTAAGAAAGAACATCAATTCATTAATCATGTAGGCATGTTTTTTATATATAGTCATACGTGCTCGCAATGAGAAACTTGTACAACATCTTTTGTCCTACCAGCCGGTGGCAGCCGGGCCTCAAGGGAATCTACTGGATATTAAGGTACTCCTTTTAATAGAGTACCGGAGCAAAGCATTAACACTCCGTGAAAACATGTGTCCCTCACATCACCGCCATCCCCTCCGGTTGTCCCGATTCTTGTCACTTCGGGGCCTTTGGTTCCGGACAGCGACATGTGCATACAACTTGTAGATAAAATCTAAGCAATAAGATAGAGCTTAAATCTAAGATCATGCCACTCGGGCCCTAGTGACAAGCATTAAGCATAAAAAGATTGCAGCAACAATAACTTCACAAACTTTATAGATAGACTAATCATAATGTATCATCCATCGGATCCCAACAAACACAACACCGATTACTTCAGATGGATCTCAATCATGTAAGGCAGCTCATGAGATCATTGTATTGAAGTACATGGGATAGAGAGTACCAACTAGCTACTCGCTAGAACCCGTAGTCCATGGGGGAACTACTCGGGGAGCATGATGGAGGCGGTGGCGTCGATGGAGATGGCTTCCGGGGGCACTTCCCCGTCCCGGCAGGGTGCCGAAACAGAGAGTTCTGTCCCCCGAATTGGAGTTTCGCGATGGCGGCGGCGCCCCTGGAGTCTTTCTGGAGTTTCGTCAATTGGTCCTGTGTTTTTAGGTCGAAAGGGATTATATAAGCGAAGAGGCGGCGCAGGAGGGTCGACAGGGTGGCCTCCCCATAGGGGGGCGCGGCCAGGGTCTGGCCCGTGCGGCCCACCCCTCTGGTGGCCCCTGGCTCTCCTCCGACTCTCCTCCGGTGTTCTGGGGCCTTCCGGGAAAAATAAGATCTTTGGCGTTGATTTCGTCCAATTCCGAGAATATTGCCCGAACAGTCTTTCTGGAACCAAAAACAGCAGAAAACAGGAACTGGCACTGTGGCATCTCGTTAATAGGTTAGTTCCGGAAAACGCATAAAAACATTATAAAGTGCAAGCAAAACATGTAAGTATTGTCATAAAACAAGCATGGAACATCAGAAATTATGGATACGTTGGAGACGTATCAGCATCCCCAAGCTTAGTTTTTGCTCGTCCCGAGCAGGTAAATGATAAAAATAATAATTTCTGTAGTGACATGCTACTTACATGTAACGGCCCCGGGTAGTATCCCATATTAGATTTGTTTGTGCTTTCCTTTTATGCATCATCATGGCATAAGCATCATCTCATCAATGTTTTTAGCAAAATAAAATTATTTTTATAAAATCTCCCTTGTCCTTTATTTTTAAATAAAACCCTACCCTCTCTCTCTATTCTTTATTTTGCAATTAAGTGCTGCAACAAATAATTTTGAATAAATGTTGTTTAGTTTTGGATTACAAATAAAGTTATATTTGAAAACCTAATTTTGAAACTCTCTCTCTCTCACCTTTCTTCAAAATTCAAAAACAGTTTTAAAATTCAATAGGAAAAGAAAACAAATTTTAAAATAAAAATAAAAACCTACCCTAACCCTACCTAATCTAGGCCCTCTCTCTCCCCTGTACCTTTTTCTTTTCTCCCTCTCTTCTCCTAGCCCGCAGCCCACCTCCCTCTTCCCTCCTTCCTCTTCTGGCCCAGCCCAACCTCTGGCCCGTACCTCTTCGCCACCGCTCACCTTTTTTTTCCTTCGTCCTCGACAACGACAGGAGACACCGAATCCCCACATGCTCGCTCACGCCGAGCTCGTGAAGCCCCCTCTCCCCTCTGCCTTATCTCCATCTCTGGACCACCACGAGCCTTTCCTCCTCGCCCAAGTCTTCTCCTCCTTCCCTTTTTCTTCTTTCTCTGCAAACAAACGGGAGAGGGAAGAAACCCCATCACCACCGAACCCTCCTCACAGCTCCGCCTTGGCGCCGTCGCTCCGGCCGTCCCCTTGCCAAGCCGAGAGCACCATCAGACGCGCCATGTCTCTGTGATCATCCTCATCCACGGAATCGACCCCGCGTGGCCTGTAGCGACGCCACGCTCGCCGTTTCTTCTCCGACCCGGCGCAGTCTCCCGTCGATTTCCTCGTCGTTCGTCCTCCTCCGGTCAAACGGACCCCATCACCGCCTTACTGGTACCCACACGCACCCCCTGGACATGCTCGCCTCCTCCCTTGCTTCCGTTTCTGCATCCTCACCGCGATGCCGGCCGTTTCTTCCGCAGATCCCCGCCGCCGGCAGCCCTCCGGCGACCTTCCGTGGGCGGCGCCGCCCTCCTCAGGTCCGCGCCGACGAGGCGTCCGCGATGCACCCACGTGCGCATCCGGGGACGCCCCGCATCGGCCGCGCGCTCGCCAGGCCGACCGCGGTGACCACCGCCCGCTGGAACGCGCCGGGCATCGAACACGTTCCGTGCGCGTGTGGATGCTTCGCCACGCTGGCAGCCACGCTGGCGTCGTGGGCCCCATCCGTCATCCTCTGGGCTAGGTAACTCTTCGGTGAGAAAACAATCCAGATCCAGATCCATTCCTGTTTTGCACGGAGCCCCCTGAAATTTTATCCTTATCCACCCGCAGTCCTTTTACTGGTGCCTTACACGATAACCCCCTGCATGTTTTGAAAATCAACCCGGGGTCCTCCCCCCCGTATGAAATGTTTTCTGGGTCCTTTTCTAATTTAATAAAACCTGTTTTATTTATTTTAAATGATAAAAACCATTATGCTAATAACTTTTAATTGGTAACTCGAAATTAAAAGTGTTATATATGAATTTTGATCAGAAAAATGTGATGAACATGATTATGCCATCCATGCTTGCTGTTACCTTATGCATCATATAAATTCGTGATAGTTTGCATTATCACCTAATATGGAACATATGGAATATGTGGGATATTATATATATGTTGTCCCGGTTCCATTTAACTTTGATGTAGCTCACCCCTGCCATGTTGTGCCATGTTAATCAACACTTAAATTTGCCGGTAGAAATGCAACTCCAACCCTAACTGTTTGTCCGGGGTTCCGACTCTGATTAAATTGGATAAGTGCATCGCATCATCCTTGCCATGTCATGCATGCGTATCATATCTGGAGCATACCGATTCTTCTCCGCAGTTGTAAGAATTGCATCCGTTGTGTGTTCCAGCATTTGCTTCTTCCCGGATAGGATCACGAAGTGTTGATGTGAGATACGACGAGTTCTCCGATAAGTTCTTCTACAGCTTTTCACAGGCGAGCCCTCTCTCTTCACCTATTATACACTCTCCCTCGCATTGCTATCCTTATGTTGCGATTCTTTATCGAGTCACGTGTCCTATTCCACTTGTTTACCATAATAATCCTATATGTATCACTCCTTACCATAGCTGTTGCTTGATGTTTGAGCCTTGCGAGTCGTAGGCGTGTTTAGGCCCTGTTGTTTATCTCGATCTGTTATCGGGATATGTTGGGTTTTTGGGAGGTTATCACATGCTATATCAGTTGTTGGAGATACACATGCTTTATTTATTTGTTAACAACTAAAATTGTAAGCAGAGGCATCTGTGAGCCCCTTTGCGAAAGCATCGGAACTTTGACTCGCTAATGTCCCCTAGGACCCGAGTTCTTGTTATCCGTTCCGAGATTGAGCGCTCTACCCATGCGTGGGGACGATTATTGGGACCCCCTCACCCATTACCTTTTCTCAAGTCAGTTGAAAAGGGGGCCACAACCTTGGTTTTATTTGCCTATGCCATGTATGCCATGCTTTACTTCCTGTTGCCTTCGGGTGTTTACTTCCTGTTGCCTTCGGGTGTTTACTTCCTGTTGCCTTCGGGTGTTTATATTCTGTATTGTACCTTGCGGGACGTTTAGCGAAGCGTGTGGTTTGCACGCCAAGCCGCCGGCGCAAACCTCTGAGTCCGCTTCGGAGTACGGCCGGACTTCGTCACGGGTAGCTTAGTTGGGTGGCCCCCCTAGACTTTCTTGTTGAACTGGGAACGGTCTTGTTGTGAAACATCCACCTGTCGTAAGTGGGTCGAGCATGCGTATGGTTACATTTGGGCAACCCCTGCAGGGTGTACATCTTATCGATAAGCCGTGTCCGCGGTTATGGACGACTTGGAGTTGTATAGCTTGATCATAGAACAACTTACACCTTATACTTGTTGTTAATAATCTGATAATAACTTGCGTAGTAATATAGCATTACTACAACCGATACCTAATAAAATTTGTCCACCGTTGAGTGCCTTTTACATTGCCTCTTCGCAATTGTTGAAGGGGATATGTGTAATCGGCTGGGTTATGTTTGTGTAGTATTTTATCTGTTACTTTATGCGCTCTCTTATCTTCTCTGATTAGACGGATGTTGTAGCGTGTCTCTATTGGTTATAGTTTTGCTGCCGCTAAACCTACCATATAGCCCCAGGCGATATATATATATACTCGCCCGGCGAGCATAGCCATTTCTAGTCTCGCTAAGTACGTGCCGGAGTTCGTTCCTTGGTACTTACTCTCGCCTTTTCCCTTTCTCTTTTGCTTCCTCCCTCTTGTCGGCAACCGATGGCCCGACTTTGACAGGTACGAGATGACGACGTTAGCAAGGTTACCCTTCCGGCTTGGCCTGGGCAGGGTTATGGACGCCACTGGTTATCTTCAGGACTCTTAGTCCAATTTGTATCTTGTCCGTACTCGGACGTATTTGATATTCTGTATGATTTGGATCTTTGTATGTATCTATTTGTATCTTGACTCGTTGGAGTCGTTGTTGTAATATATGTATCTTGTGGGCTCTATTGTAACCCTGTTGTAATGTTACCGCTCGTGTTAATTCCTCTGGCATCACGTGTGTGATTCGTCGCGCACGTCGTGTCGGAGGGCGTCTCTGAATCGATATCGTGCGGATTTCAGCGGGATCGCTGGAATCCTCGGGATACCGGTTCCGGGGCGTCACAAGTTGGTATCAGAGCCCAGGTTGACGGTACCCCACTAGTCCAGCCTTTAGGATAACCTTGCCAACAGACGTTGTGTCTAGTGTCAAAACTATTTTCTGAAACTTCGGTCGATAGTTCTGGCTAGCTCTGATTTTCTCCTTACCCCAATTCTTTCTCTTCTTACCTTTACGAGTTTTGAGTCTTCTCCCTTATCTGCTTCTCTGAGTCTTAGGTTCCGACGTGGGTTGGACGATCTATGCCTTCACCTAATAGGACCGATCTCTGAAGACCTTCCGGCAGAAGAACATCACCGACGACAACCTTGTCTTCTCCGATTGATATCATCCTTGTTTTGTGATCCCTCTTCAATCCCTTGTGCTTTGACCCAATCGAATCCTTGCTGACAATGCTTGTCGATATCGTCAATCTGAGATCCGAGAGTTGGTTACACGATTCTCCTATTTATGTTCAGGGTTAATAGTTCGGGTGCGGGATGGATTGGCCCCCATACCGACTACTCTTACTATTCGCCCTTGTTACCTGAATTGGTGGATCCGTGTGACTTTTACTCCTTCCTTTGTTTCTCCGGAGTCATCCTCGTCATCGGAACAACGACTTCTTGTTGGTGGTGTCGCCGATCAAGATGGAGCAAGACTTCTTGTTAGTGGTGTCGAGAAGATCAACACTTCGCCAGAAGAAGGTTCCACCTCGAGGTTGGGTGATTGTCAACATGGTACAAGAAGATCCGATAGTTCCACCTCTCTCCCCCGTACCATGGCGTGGAACCTCGGGGCGAGGTTCCTTGTTAGTGGTGTCGATTGTAACGGCCCAGGGTAGTATCCCATATTAGATTTGTTTGTGCTTTCCTTTTATGCATCATCATGGCATAAGCATCATCTCATCAATGTTTTTAGCAAAATAAAATTATTTTTATAAAATCTCCCTTGTCCTTTATTTTTAAATAAAACCCTACCCTCTCTCTCTATTCTTTATTTTGCAATTAAGTGCTGCAACAAATAATTTTGAATAAATGTTGTTTAGTTTTGGATTACAAATAAAGTTATATTTGAAAACCTAATTTTGAAACTCTCTCTCTCACCTTTCTTCAAAATTCAAAAACAGTTTTAAAATTCAATAGGAAAAGAAAACAGATTTTAAAATAAAAATAAAAACCTACCCTAACCCTACCTAATCTGGGCCCTCTCTCTCCCCTGGACCTTTTTCTTTTCTCCCTCTCTTCTCCTAGCCCGCAGCCCACCTCCCTCTTCCCTCCTTCCTCTTCTGGCCCAGCCCAACCTCTGGCCCGTACCTCTTCGCCACCGCTCACCTTTTTTTTCCTTCGTCCTCGACAACGACAGGAGACACCGAATCCCCACCTGCTCGCTCACGCCGAGCTCGTGAAGCCCCCTCTCCCCTCTGCCTTATCTCCATCTCTGGACCACCATGAGCCTTTCCTCCTCGCCCAAGTCTTCTCCTCCTTCCCTTTTTCTTCTTTCTCTGCAAACAAACGGGAGAGGGAAGAAACCCCATCACCACCGAACCCTCCTCACAGCTCCGCCTTGGCGCCGTCGCTCCGGCCGTCCCCTTGCCAAGCCGAGAGCACCATCAGACGCGCCACGTCTCCGTGATCATCCTCATCCACGGAATCGACCCCGCGTGGCATGTAGCGACGCCACGCTCGCCGTTTCTTCTCCGACCCGGCGCAGTCTCCCGTCGATTTCGTCGTCGTTCGTCCTCCTCCGGTCAAACGGACCCCATCACCGCCTTACTGGTACCCACACGCACCCCCTGGACATGCTCGCCTCCTCCCTTGCTTCCGTTTCTGCATACTCACCGCGATGCCGGCCGTTTCTTCCGCAGATCCTCGCCGTCGGCTCCCCTCCGGTGACCTTCCGTGGGCGGCGCCGCCCTCCTCAGGTCCGCGCCGACGAGGCGTCCGCGACGCACCCACGCGCGCATCCCGGACGCCCGCATCGGCCGCGCGCTCGCCGAGCCGACCGCGGTGACCACCGCCCGGCCGGAACGCGCCGTGCATCGAACACGTTCCGTGCGCGTGTGGATGCTTCGCCACGCCGGCAGCCACGCTGGCGTCGTGGGCCCCATCCGTCATCCTCCGGGCTAGGTAACTCTTCG